>NC_133217.1:3655653-4255653 GCF_040436345.1 Pagrus major
TTCACCAAAAATACAAATTTCACCGGAATCCGATGGGGACTGCTGTGTCTCATTCAGCGAGTAGAGGACCACATTCGTGACGAATTTCGAGTCAATCGGTCAAAAGACGACCGTAACCCTAACCCTAGCTCCATAACCCTAACCCTAACCCTAACCCTAATGCCAGCCTTAAGGCAGTCTCATGAAACATTGTCTCTTTTCACTAAAATATTCACCAAAAATACAAATTTCACCAGAATCCGATGGGGACTGCTGTGTCTCGTTCAGCCAGTATAGGAGCACATTTGGGAGCGATTTCGAGTCAATCGGTCCAAAGACCGGGAAGCTATTGAAAAAATGGGCCACTTTTTTCTTTAAAATATTCACCAAAAATACAAATTTCACCGGAATCCGATGGGGACTGCTGTGTCTCATTCAGCGAGTAGAGGACCACATTCGTGACGAATTTCGAGTCAATCGGTCAAAAGACGACCGTAACCCTAACCCTAGCTCCATAACCCTAACCCTAACCCTAACCCTAATGCCAGCCTTAAGGCAGTCTCATGAAACATTGTCTCTTTTCACTAAAATATTCACCAAAAATACAAATTTCACCGGAATCCGATGGGGACTGCTGTGTCTCGTTCAGCCAGTATAGGAGCACATTTGGGGGCGATTTCGAGTCAATCGGTCCAAAGACCTGGAAGCTATTGAAAAAATGGGCCACTTTTTTCTTTAAAATATTCACCAAAAATACAAATTTCACCGGAATCCGATGGGGACTGCTGTGTCTCATTCAGCGAGTAGAGGACCACATTCGTGACGAATTTCGAGTCAATCGGTCAAAAGACGACCGTAACCCTAACCCTAGCTCCATAACCCTAACCCTAACCCTAACCCTAATGCCAGCCTTAAGGCAGTCTCATGAAACATTGTCTCTTTTCACTAAAATATTCACCAAAAATACAAATTTCACCAGAATCCGATGGGGACTGCTGTGTCTCGTTCAGCCAGTATAGGAGCACATTTGGGAGCGATTTCGAGTCAATCGGTCCAAAGACCTGGAAGCTATTGAAAAAATGGGCCACTTTTTTCTTTAAAATATTCACCAAAAATACAAATTTCACCGGAATCCGATGGGGACTGCTGTGTCTCATTCAGCGAGTAGAGGACCACATTCGTGACGAATTTCGAGTCAATCGGTCAAAAGACGACCGTAACCCTAACCCTAGCTCCATAACCCTAACCCTAACCCTAACCCTAATGCCAGCCTTAAGGCAGTCTCATGAAACATTGTCTCTTTTCACTAAAATATTCACCAAAAATACAAATTTCACCGGAATCCGATGGGGACTGCTGTGTCTCGTTCAGCCAGTATAGGAGCACATTTGGGAGCGATTTCGAGTCAATCGGTCCAAAGACCTGGAAGCTATTGAAAAAATGGGCCACTTTTTTCATTAAAATATTCACCAAAAATACAAATTTCACCGGAATCCGATGGGGACTGCTGTGTCTCGTTCAGCCAGTATAGGAGCACATTTGGGGGCGATTTCGAGTCAATCGGTCCAAAGACCTGGAAGCTATTGAAAAAATGGGCCACTTTTTTCTTTAAAATATTCACCAAAAATACAAATTTCACCGGAATCCGATGGGGACTGCTGTGTCTCATTCAGCGAGTAGAGGACCACATTCGTGACGAATTTCGAGTCAATCGGTCAAAAGACGACCGTAACCCTAACCCTAGCTCCATAACCCTAACCCTAACCCTAACCCTAATGCCAGCCTTAAGGCAGTCTCATGAAACATTGTCTCTTTTCACTAAAATATTCACCAAAAATACAAATTTCACCGGAATCCGATGGGGACTGCTGTGTCTCGTTCAGCCAGTATAGGAGCACATTTGGGAGCGATTTCGAGTCAATCGGTCCAAAGACCTGGAAGCTATTGAAAAAATGGGCCACTTTTTTCACTAAAATATTCACCAAAAATACAAATTTCACCGGAATCCGATGGGGACTGCTGTGTCTCGTTCAGCCAGTATAGGAGCACATTTGGGAGCGATTTCGAGTCAATCGGTCCAAAGACCTGGAAGCTATTGAAAAAATGGGCCACTTTTTTCTTTAAAATATTCACCAAAAATACAAATTTCACCGGAATCCGATGGGGACTGCTGTGTCTCATTCAGCGAGTAGAGGACCACATTCGTGACGAATTTCGAGTCAATCGGTCAAAAGACGACCGTAACCCTAACCCTAGCTCCATAACCCTAACCCTAACCCTAACCCTAATGCCAGCCTTAAGGCAGTCTCATGAAACATTGTCTCTTTTCACTAAAATATTCACCAAAAATACAAATTTCACCAGAATCCGATGGGGACTGCTGTGTCTCGTTCAGCCAGTATAGGAGCACATTTGGGAGCGATTTCGAGTCAATCGGTCCAAAGACCTGGAAGCTATTGAAAAAATGGGCCACTTTTTTCTTTAAAATATTCACCAAAAATACAAATTTCACCGGAATCCGATGGGGACTGCTGTGTCTCATTCAGCGAGTAGAGGACCACATTCGTGACGAATTTCGAGTCAATCGGTCAAAAGACGACCGTAACCCTAACCCTAGCTCCATAACCCTAACCCTAACCCTAACCCTAATGCCAGCCTTAAGGCAGTCTCATGAAACATTGTCTCTTTTCACTAAAATATTCACCAAAAATACAAATTTCACCGGAATCCGATGGGGACTGCTGTGTCTCGTTCAGCCAGTATAGGAGCACATTTGGGAGCGATTTCGAGTCAATCGGTCCAAAGACCTGGAAGCTATTGAAAAAATGGGCCACTTTTTTCATTAAAATATTCACCAAAAATACAAATTTCACCGGAATCCGATGGGGACTGCTGTGTCTCGTTCAGCCAGTATAGGAGCACATTTGGGGGCGATTTCGAGTCAATCGGTCCAAAGACCTGGAAGCTATTGAAAAAATGGGCCACTTTTTTCTTTAAAATATTCACCAAAAATACAAATTTCACCGGAATCCGATGGGGACTGCTGTGTCTCATTCAGCGAGTAGAGGACCACATTCGTGACGAATTTCGAGTCAATCGGTCAAAAGACGACCGTAACCCTAACCCTAGCTCCATAACCCTAACCCTAACCCTAACCCTAATGCCAGCCTTAAGGCAGTCTCATGAAACATTGTCTCTTTTCACTAAAATATTCACCAAAAATACAAATTTCACCGGAATCCGATGGGGACTGCTGTGTCTCGTTCAGCCAGTATAGGAGCACATTTGGGAGCGATTTCGAGTCAATCGGTCCAAAGACCTGGAAGCTATTGAAAAAATGGGCCACTTTTTTCTTTAAAATATTCACCAAAAATACAAATTTCACCGGAATCCGATGGGGACTGCTGTGTCTCATTCAGCGAGTAGAGGACCACATTTGTGACGAATTTCGAGTCAATCGGTCAAAAGACGACCGTAACCCTAACCCTAGCTCCATAACCCTAACCCTAACCCTAACCCTAATGCCAGCCTTAAGGCAGTCTCATGAAACATTGTCTCTTTTCACTAAAATATTCACCAAAAATACAAATTTCACCGGAATCCGATGGGGACTGCTGTGTCTCGTTCAGCCAGTATAGGAGCACATTTGGGAGCGATTTCGAGTCAATCGGTCCAAAGACCTGGAAGCTATTGAAAAAATGGGCCACTTTTTTCTTTAAAATATTCACCAAAAATACAAATTTCACCGGAATCCGATGGGGACTGCTGTGTCTCATTCAGCGAGTAGAGGACCACATTCGTGACGAATTTCGAGTCAATCGGTCAAAAGACGACCGTAACCCTAACCCTAGCTCCATAACCCTAACCCTAACCCTAACCCTAATGCCAGCCTTAAGGCAGTCTCATGAAACATTGTCTCTTTTCACTAAAATATTCACCAAAAATACAAATTTCACCGGAATCCGATGGGGACTGCTGTGTCTCGTTCAGCCAGTATAGGAGCACATTTGGGAGCGATTTCGAGTCAATCGGTCCAAAGACCTGGAAGCTATTGAAAAAATGGGCCACTTTTTTCATTAAAATATTCACCAAAAATACAAATTTCACCGGAATCCGATGGGGACTGCTGTGTCTCGTTCAGCCAGTATAGGAGCACATTTGGGGGCGATTTCGAGTCAATCGGTCCAAAGACCTGGAAGCTATTGAAAAAATGGGCCACTTTTTTCTTTAAAATATTCACCAAAAATACAAATTTCACCGGAATCCGATGGGGACTGCTGTGTCTCATTCAGCGAGTAGAGGACCACATTCGTGACGAATTTCGAGTCAATCGGTCAAAAGACGACCGTAACCCTAACCCTAGCTCCATAACCCTAACCCTAACCCTAACCCTAATGCCAGCCTTAAGGCAGTCTCATGAAACATTGTCTCTTTTCACTAAAATATTCACCAAAAATACAAATTTCACCGGAATCCGATGGGGACTGCTGTGTCTCGTTCAGCCAGTATAGGAGCACATTTGGGAGCGATTTCGAGTCAATCGGTCCAAAGACCTGGAAGCTATTGAAAAAATGGGCCACTTTTTTCTTTAAAATATTCACCAAAAATACAAATTTCACCGGAATCCGATGGGGACTGCTGTGTCTCGTTCAGCCAGTATAGGAGCACATTTGGGAGCGATTTCGAGTCAATCGGTCCAAAGACCTGGAAGCTATTGAAAAAATGGGCCACTTTTTTCTTTAAAATATTCACCAAAAATACAAATTTCACCGGAATCCGATGGGGACTGCTGTGTCTCGTTCAGCCAGTATAGGAGCACATTTGGGAGCGATTTCGAGTCAATCGGTCAAAAGACCTGGAAGCTATTGAAAAAATGGGCCACTTTTTTCTTTAAAATATTCACCAAAAATACAAATTTCACCGGAATCCGATGGGGACTGCTGTGTCTCATTCAGCGAGTAGAGGACCACATTCGTGACGAATTTCGAGTCAATCGGTCAAAAGACGACCGTAACCCTAACCCTAGCTCCATAAAACTAACCCTAACCCTAACCCTAATGCCAGCCTTAAGGCAGTCTCATGAAACATTGTCTCTTTTCACTAAAATATTCACCAAAAATACAAATTTCACCGGAATCCGATGGGGACTGCTGTGTCTCGTTCAGCCAGTATAGGAGCACATTTGGGAGCGATTTCGAGTCAATCGGTCCAAAGACCTGGAAGCTATTGAAAAAATGGGCCACTTTTTTCATTAAAATATTCACCAAAAATACAAATTTCACCAGAATCCGATGGGGACTGCTGTGTCTCGTTCGGCCAGTATAGGAGCACATTTGGGAGCGATTTCGAGTCAATCGGTCCAAAGACCTGGAAGCTATTGAAAAAATGGGCCACTTTTTTCATTAAAATATTCACCAAAAATACAAATTTCACCAGAATCCGATGGGGACTGCTGTGTCTCGTTCGGCCAGTATAGGAGCACATTTGGGAGCGATTTCGAGTCAATCGGTCCAAAGACCTGGAAGCTATTGAAAAAATGGGCCACTTTTTTCTCTAAAATATTCACCAAAAATACAAATCTCACCGGAATCCGATGGGGACTGCTGTGTCTCGTTCAGCCCGTATAGGAGCACATTTGGGAGCGATTTCGAGTCAATTGGTCAAAAGACCTGGAAGCTATTGAAAAAATGGGCCACTTTTTTCTTTAAAATATTCACCAAAAATACAAATTTCACCAGAATCTGATAGGGACTGCTGTGTCTCATTCAGCGAGTAGAGGACCACATTCGTGACGAATTTCGAGTCAATCGGTCAAAAGACGACCGTAACCCTAACCCTAGCTCCATAACCCTAACCCTAACCCTAACCCTAATGCCAGCCTTAAGGCAGTCTCATGAAACATTGTCTCTTTTCACTAAAATATTCACCAAAAATACAAATTTCACCGGAATCCGATGGGGACTGCTGTGTCTCGTTCAGCCAGTATAGGAGCATATTTGGGAGCGATTTCGAGTCAATCAGTCCAAAGACCTGGAAGCTATTGAAAAAATGGGCCACTTTTTTCTTTAAAATATTCACCAAAAATACAAATTTCACCAGAATCCGATGGGGACTGCTGTGTCTCGTTCAGCCAGTATAGGAGCACATTTGGGAGCGATTTCGAGTCAATCGGTCAAAAGACCTGGAAGCTATTGAAAAAATGGGCCACTTTTTTCTTTAAAATATTCACCAAAAATACAAATTTCACCGGAATCCGATGGGGACTGCTGTGTCTCATTCAGCGAGTAGAGGACCACATTCGTGACGAATTTCGAGTCAATCGGTCAAAAGACGACCGTAACCCTAACCCTAGCTCCATAACCCTAACCCTAACCCTAACCCTAATGCCAGCCTTAAGGCAGTCTCATGAAACATTGTCTCTTTTCACTAAAATATTCACCAAAAATACAAATTTCACCGGAATCCGATGGGGACTGCTGTGTCTCGTTCAGCCAGTATAGGAGCACATTTGGGAGCGATTTCGAGTCAATCGGTCCAAAGACCTGGAAGCTATTGAAAAAATGGGCCACTTTTTTCATTAAAATATTCACCAAAAATACAAATTTCACCAGAATCCGATGGGGACTGCTGTGTCTCGTTCGGCCAGTATAGGAGCACATTTGGGAGCGATTTCGAGTCAATCGGTCCAAAGACCTGGAAGCTATTGAAAAAATGGGCCACTTTTTTCTCTAAAATATTCACCAAAAATACAAATCTCACCGGAATCCGATGGGGACTGCTGTGTCTCGTTCAGCCCGTATAGGAGCACATTTGGGAGCGATTTCGAGTCAATTGGTCAAAAGACCTGGAAGCTATTGAAAAAATGGGCCACTTTTTTCTTTAAAATATTCACCAAAAATACAAATTTCACCAGAATCTGATAGGGACTGCTGTGTCTCATTCAGCGAGTAGAGGACCACATTCGTGACGAATTTCGAGTCAATCGGTCAAAAGACGACCGTAACCCTAACCCTAGCTCCATAACCCTAACCCTAACCCTAACCCTAATGCCAGCCTTAAGGCAGTCTCATGAAACATTGTCTCTTTTCACTAAAATATTCACCAAAAATACAAATTTCACCGGAATCCGATGGGGACTGCTGTGTCTCGTTCAGCCAGTATAGGAGCATATTTGGGAGCGATTTCGAGTCAATCAGTCCAAAGACCTGGAAGCTATTGAAAAAATGGGCCACTTTTTTCTTTAAAATATTCACCAAAAATACAAATTTCACCAGAATCCGATGGGGACTGCTGTGTCTCGTTCAGCCAGTATAGGAGCACATTTGGGAGCGATTTCGAGTCAATCGGTCAAAAGACCTGGAAGCTATTGAAAAAATGGGCCACTTTTTTCTTTAAAATATTCACCAAAAATACAAATTTCACCGGAATCCGATGGGGACTGCTGTGTCTCATTCAGCGAGTAGAGGACCACATTCGTGACGAATTTCGAGTCAATCGGTCAAAAGACGACCGTAACCCTAACCCTAGCTCCATAACCCTAACCCTAACCCTAACCCTAATGCCAGCCTTAAGGCAGTCTCATGAAACATTGTCTCTTTTCACTAAAATATTCACCAAAAATACAAATTTCACCGGAATCCGATGGGGACTGCTGTGTCTCGTTCAGCCAGTATAGGAGCACATTTGGGAGCGATTTCGAGTCAATCGGTCCAAAGACCTGGAAGCTATTGAAAAAATGGGCCACTTTTTTCATTAAAATATTCACCAAAAATACAAATTTCACCAGAATCCGATGGGGACTGCTGTGTCTCGTTCGGCCAGTATAGGAGCACATTTGGGAGCGATTTCGAGTCAATCGGTCCAAAGACCTGGAAGCTATTGAAAAAATGGGCCACTTTTTTCTCTAAAATATTCACCAAAAATACAAATCTCACCGGAATCCGATGGGGACTGCTGTGTCTCGTTCAGCCCGTATAGGAGCACATTTGGGAGCGATTTCGAGTCAATTGGTCAAAAGACCTGGAAGCTATTGAAAAAATGGGCCACTTTTTTCTTTAAAATATTCACCAAAAATACAAATTTCACCGGAATCCGATAGGGACTGCTGTGTCTCATTCAGCGAGTAGAGGACCACATTCGTGACGAATTTCGAGTCAATCGGTCAAAAGACGACCGTAACCCTAACCCTAGCTCCATAACCCTAACCCTAACCCTAACCCTAATGCCAGCCTTAAGGCAGTCTCATGAAACATTGTCTCTTTTCACTAAAATATTCACCAAAAATACAAATTTCACCGGAATCCGATGGGGACTGCTGTGTCTCGTTCAGCCAGTATAGGAGCACATTTGGGAGCGATTTCGAGTCAATCGGTCCAAAGACCTGGAAGCTATTGAAAAAATGGGCCACTTTTTTCATTAAAATATTCACCAAAAATACAAATTTCACCAGAATCCGATGGGGACTGCTGTGTCTCGTTCGGCCAGTATAGGAGCACATTTGGGAGCGATTTCGAGTCAATCGGTCCAAAGACCTGGAAGCTATTGAAAAAATGGGCCACTTTTTTCTCTAAAATATTCACCAAAAATACAAATCTCACCGGAATCCGATGGGGACTGCTGTGTCTCGTTCAGCCCGTATAGGAGCACATTTGGGAGCGATTTCGAGTCAATTGGTCAAAAGACCTGGAAGCTATTGAAAAAATGGGCCACTTTTTTCTTTAAAATATTCACCAAAAATACAAATTTCACCGGAATCCGATAGGGACTGCTGTGTCTCATTCAGCGAGTAGAGGACCACATTCGTGACGAATTTCGAGTCAATCGGTCAAAAGACGACCGTAACCCTAACCCTAGCTCCATAACCCTAACCCTAACCCTAACCCTAATGCCAGCCTTAAGGCAGTCTCATGAAACATTGTCTCTTTTCACTAAAATATTCACCAAAAATACAAATTTCACCGGAATCCGATGGGGACTGCTGTGTCTCGTTCAGCCAGTATAGGAGCACATTTGGGAGCGATTTCGAGTCAATCGGTCCAAAGACCTGGAAGCTATTGAAAAAATGGGCCACTTTTTTCTTTAAAATATTCACCAAAAATACAAATTTCACCAGAATCCGATGGGGACTGCTGTGTCTCGTTCAGCCCGTATAGGAGCACATTTGGGAGCGATTTCGAGTCAATTGGTCAAAAGACCTGGAAGCTATTGAAAAAATGGGCCACTTTTTTCTTTAAAATATTCACCAAAAATACAAATTTCACCGGAATCCGATAGGGACTGCTGTGTCTCATTCAGCGAGTAGAGGACCACATTCGTGACGAATTTCGAGTCAATCGGTCAAAAGACGACCGTAACCCTAACCCTAGCTCCATAACCCTAACCCTAACCCTAACCCTAATGCCAGCCTTAAGGCAGTCTCATGAAACATTGTCTCTTTTCACTAAAATATTCACCAAAAATACAAATTTCACCGGAATCCGATGGGGACTGCTGTGTCTCGTTCAGCCAGTATAGGAGCACATTTGGGAGCGATTTCGAGTCAATCGGTCCAAAGACCTGGAAGCTATTGAAAAAATGGGCCACTTTTTTCTTTAAAATATTCACCAAAAATACAAATTTCACTGGAATCCAATGGGGACTGCTGTGTCTCGTTCAGCCAGTATAGGAGCACATTTGGGAGCGATTTCGAGTCAATCGGTCCAAAGACCTGGAAGCTATTGAAAAAATGGGCCACTTTTTTCTTTAAAATATTCACCAAAAATACAAATTTCACCGGAATCCGATGGGGACTGCTGTGTCTCATTCAGCGAGTAGAGGACCACATTCGTGACGAATTTCGAGTCAATCGGTCAAAAGACGACCGTAACCCTAACCCTAGCTCCATAACCCTAACCCTAACCCTAACCCTAATGCCAGCCTTAAGGCAGTCTCATGAAACATTGTCTCTTTTCACTAAAATATTCACCAAAAATACAAATGTCACCGGAATCCGATGGGGACTGCTGTGTCTCGTTCAGCCAGTATAGGAGCACATTTGGGAGCGATTTCGAGTCAATCGGTCCAAAGACCTGGAAGCTATTGAAAAAATGGGCCACTTTTTTCTTTAAAATATTCACCAAAAATACAAATTTCACCGGAATCCGATGGGGACTGCTGTGTCTCATTCAGCGAGTAGAGGACCACATTCGTGACGAATTTCGAGTCAATCGGTCAAAAGACGACCGTAACCCTAACCCTAGCTCCATAACCCTAACCCTAACCCTAACCCTAATGCCAGCCTTAACCCTCTAGGCGCCAGAGTTTATTTAGGAAAATATTCCGTTTGGATTGTAAGATTTCAAAAGGCTGTAGCTTGGAAGTGATGAGAGATAAATTCATAGTGTAAATGAGAAAAATATTCATAATGACCTAAAGTTTGTGATGGGAGTAAATTTAATCATCTAATTTGCATATTGTGACGTCACCAGGTGACTGAAAGTAACTTTCAGTAAAACTGATTTTTGAACATATTTACACAGAAAAAAAATATTTATATTGTCATCTCATCCTCAAAATAAAGGAACAGGAGTTTGATTGGAGTAAATTTACTAATCTAATTTGTATGTCACCAGGTAAAATTCAGTAAAACGGAATTCTGAACATATTTACACAGTAGATTTTTTTTTTTCATCCTCTCATCCTCAGAGTAAGTGAACAGGAATCTGATAGGAGTAAATGTCCTAATCTAACTTGTAAAAAGAAAAGAAAACTCTCTCCGTGATCAGCGTGTGCTGCTTGTGTGACAGTGTGTGCAGCTGCAGCATCGTCAGTCACTCGTCTCTGACGAGCGATCGTCATCAGAGGGCAAATCATCCCCTTCTGAATCGCGATCAGCAAAGATCTGTGCAAGCACCTCATCCACACTGTAAAGTCTTTTGGGCATTTTGTTTTTTATTACAAAAATCGCTATCTGTCTCTCGATCTGTCCAGCACACTTCCGCCACCGCTCCGCGGCTCTCTCCTCTCCCACTCTGCCCGCTTAGCCGCTGCCGCTCCGACAGCCGGTGTCGGGTTTCAAACTTTTTTTTCTCAGGTATTTTGCATAGAAACACACCCCCAAATGACGTCAGGATTGAAGCTGAATCTATTGGCTATCTAGTGGTAGCAAGCAGTAACAGCACAAGGCAGTAGATTTAAAGATACAGGCTGTTTTAATGAGCAATGTTGCCTGTCGCAATAATGCGACTTTGGCGCCTAGAGGGTTAAGGCAGTCTCATGAAACATTGTCTCTTTTCACTAAAATATTCACCAAAAATACAAATTTCACCGGAATCCGATGGGGACTGCTGTGTCTCGTTCAGCCAGTATAGGAGCACATTTGGGAGCGATTTCGAGTCAATCGGTCCAAAGACCTGGAAGCTATTGAAAAAATGGGCCACTTTTTTCTCTAAAATATTCACCAAAAATACAAATCTCACCGGAATCCGATGGGGACTGCTGTGTCTCGTTCAGCCAGTATAGGAGCACATTTGGGAGCGATTTCGAGTCAATCGGTCAAAAGACCTGGAAGCTATTGAAAAAATGGGCCACTTTTTTCTTTAAAATATTCACCAAAAATACAAATTTCACCGGAATCTGATAGGGACTGCTGTGTCTCATTCAGCGAGTAGAGGACCACATTCGTGACGAATTTCGAGTCAATCGGTCAAAAGACGACCGTAACCCTAACCCTAGCTCCATAACCCTAACCCTAACCCTAACCCTAATGCCAGCCTTAAGGCAGTCTCATGAAACATTGTCTCTTTTCACTAAAATATTCACCAAAAATACAAATTTCACCGGAATCCGATGGGGACTGCTGTGTCTCGTTCAGCCAGTATAGGAGCACATTTGGGAGCGATTTCGAGTCAATCGGTCCAAAGACCTGGAAGCTATTGAAAAAATGGGCCACTTTTTTCTTTAAAATATTCACCAAAAATACAAATTTCACCAGAATCCGATGGGGACTGCTGTGTCTCGTTCAGCCAGTATAGGAGCACATTTGGGAGCGATTTCGAGTCAATCGGTCCAAAGACCTGGAAGCTATTGAAAAAATGGGCCACTTTTTTCTTTAAAATATTCACCAAAAATACAAATTTCACCGGAATCCGATGGGGACTGCTGTGTCTCATTCAGCGAGTAGAGGACCACATTCGTGACGAATTTCGAGTCAATCGGTCAAAAGACGACCGTAACCCTAACCCTAGCTCCATAACCCTAACCCTAACCCTAATGCCAGCCTTAAGGCAGTCTCATGAAACATTGTCTCTTTTCACTAAAATATTCACCAAAAATACAAATTTCACCGGAATCCGATGGGGACTGCTGTGTCTCGTTCAGCCAGTATAGGAGCACATTTGGGAGCGATTTCGAGTCAATCGGTCCAAAGACCTGGAAGCTATTGAAAAAATGGGCCACTTTTTTCTTTAAAATATTCACCAAAAATACAAATTTCACCAGAATCCGATGGGGACTGCTGTGTCTCGTTCAGCCAGTATAGGAGCACATTTGGGAGCGATTTCGAGTCAATCGGTCCAAAGACCTGGAAGCTATTGAAAAAATGGGCCACTTTTTTCTTTAAAATATTCACCAAAAATACAAATTTCACCGGAATCCGATGGGGACTGCTGTGTCTCATTCAGCGAGTAGAGGACCACATTCGTGACGAATTTCGAGTCAATCGGTCAAAAGACGACCGTAACCCTAACCCTAGCTCCATAACCCTAACCCTAACCCTAACCCTAATGCCAGCCTTAAGGCAGTCTCATGAAACATTGTCTCTTTTCACTAAAATATTCACCAAAAATACAAATTTCACCGGAATCCGATGGGGACTGCTGTGTCTCGTTCAGCCAGTATAGGAGCACATTTGGGAGCGATTTCGAGTCAATCGGTCCAAAGACCTGGAAGCTATTGAAAAAACGGGCCACTTTTTTCTTTAAATATTCACCAAAAATACAAATTTCACCAGAATCCGATGGGGACTGCTGTGTCTCGTTCAGCCAGTATAGGAGCACATTTGGGAGCGATTTCGAGTCAATCGGTCCAAAGACCTGGAAGCTATTGAAAAAATGGGCCACTTTTTTCTTTAAAATATTCACCAAAAATACAAATTTCACCGGAATCCGATGGGGACTGCTGTGTCTCATTCAGCGAGTAGAGGACCACATTCGTGACGAATTTCGAGTCAATCGGTCAAAAGACGACCGTAACCCTAACCCTAGCTCCATAACCCTAACCCTAACCCTAACCCTAATGCCAGCCTTAAGGCAGTCTCATGAAACATTGTCTCTTTTCACTAAAATATTCACCAAAAATACAAATTTCACCGGAATCCGATGGGGACTGCTGTGTCTCGTTCAGCCAGTATAGGAGCACATTTGGGAGCGATTTCGAGTCAATCGGTCCAAAGACCTGGAAGCTATTGAAAAAATGGGCCACTTTTTTCTTTAAAATATTCACCAAAAATACAAATTTCACCGGAATCCGATGGGGACTGCTGTGTCTCGTTCAGCCAGTATAGGAGCACATTTGGGAGCGATTTCGAGTCAATCGGTCCAAAGACCTGGAAGCTATTGAAAAAATGGGCCACTTTTTTCTTTAAAATATTCACCAAAAATACAAATTTCACCGGAATCCGATGGGGACTGCTGTGTCTCATTCAGCGAGTAGAGGACCACATTCGTGACGAATTTCGAGTCAATCGGTCAAAAGACGACCGTAACCCTAACCCTAGCTCCATAACCCTAACCCTAACCCTAACCCTAATGCCAGCCTTAAGGCAGTCTCATGAAACATTGTCTCTTTTCACTAAAATATTCACCAAAAATACAAATTTCACCGGAATCCGATGGGGACTGCTGTGTCTCGTTCAGCCAGTATAGGAGCACATTTGGGAGCGATTTCGAGTCAATCGGTCCAAAGACCTGGAAGCTATTGAAAAAATGGGCCACTTTTTTCTTTAAAATATTCACCAAAAATACAAATTTCACCGGAATCCGATGGGGACTGCTGTGTCTCATTCAGCGAGTAGAGGACCACATTCGTGACGAATTTCGAGTCAATCGGTCAAAAGACGACCGTAACCCTAACCCTAGCTCCATAACCCTAAACCTAACCCTAACCCTAATGCCAGCCTTAAGGCAGTCTCATGAAACATTGTCTCTTTTCACTAAAATATTCACCAAAAATACAAATTTCACCGGAATCCGATGGGGACTGCTGTGTCTCATTCAGCCAGTATAGGAGTACATTTGGGAGCGATTTCGAGTCAATCGGTCCAAAGACCTGGAAGCTATTGAAAAAATGGGCCACTTTTTTCTCTAAAATATTCACCAAAAATACAAATCTCACCGGAATCCGATGGGGACTGCTGTGTCTCGTTCAGCCAATATAGGAGCACATTTGGGAGCGATTTCGAGTCAATCGGTCAAAAGACCTGGAAGCTATTGAAAAAATGGGCCACTTTTTTCTTTAAAATATTCACCAAAAATACAAATTTCACCGGAATCCGATAGGGACTGCTGTGTCTCATTCAGCGAGTAGAGGACCACATTCGTGACGAATTTCGAGTCAATCGGTCAAAAGACGACCGTAACCCTAACCCTAGCTCCATAACCCTAACCCTAACCCTAACCCTAATGCCAGCCTTAAGGCAGTCTCATGAAACATTGTCTCTTTTCACTAAAATATTCACCAAAAATACAAATTTCACCGGAATCCGATGGGGACTGCTGTGTCTCGTTCAGCCAGTATAGGAGCACATTTGGGAGCGATTTCGAGTCAATCGGTCCAAAGACCTGGAAGCTATTGAAAAAATGGGCCACTTTTTTCTTTAAAATATTCACCAAAAATACAAATTTCACCGGAATCCGATGGGGACTGCTGTGTCTCATTCAGCGAGTAGAGGACCACATTCGTGACGAATTTCGAGTCAATCGGTCAAAAGACGACCGTAACCCTAACCCTAGCTCCATAACCCTAACCCTAACCCTAACCCTAATGCCAGCCTTAAGGCAGTCTCATGAAACATTGTCTCTTTTCACTAAAATATTCACCAAAAATACAAATTTCACCGGAATCCGATGGGGACTGCTGTGTCTCGTTCAGCCAGTATAGGAGCACATTTGGGAGCGATTTCGAGTCAATCGGTCCAAAGACCTGGAAGCTATTGAAAAAATGGGCCACTTTTTTCTCTAAAATATTCACCAAAAATACAAATCTCACCGGAATCCGATGGGGACTGCTGTGTCTCGTTCAGCCAATATAGGAGCACATTTGGGAGCGATTTCGAGTCAATCGGTCAAAAGACCTGGAAGCTATTGAAAAAATGGGCCACTTTTTTCTTTAAAATATTCACCAAAAATACAAATTTCACCGGAATCCGATAGGGACTGCTGTGTCTCATTCAGCGAGTAGAGGACCACATTCGTGACGAATTTCGAGTCAATCGGTCAAAAGACGACCGTAACCCTAACCCTAGCTCCATAACCCTAACCCTAACCCTAACCCTAATGCCAGCCTTAAGGCAGTCTCATGAAACATTGTCTCTTTTCACTAAAATATTCACCAAAAATACAAATTTCACCGGAATCCGATGGGGACTGCTGTGTCTCATTCAGCGAGTAGAGGACCACATTCGTGACGAATTTCGAGTCAATCGGTCAAAAGACGACCGTAACCCTAACCCTAGCTCCATAACCCTAACCCTAACCCTAATGCCAGCCTTAAGGCAGTCTCATGAAACATTGTCTCTTTTCACTAAAATATTCACCAAAAATACAAATTTCACCGGAATCCGATGGGGACTGCTGTGTCTCGTTCAGCCAGTATAGGAGCACATTTGGGAGCGATTTCGAGTCAATCGGTCCAAAGACCTGGAAGCTATTGAAAAAATGGGCCACTTTTTTCTTTAAAATATTCACCAAAAATACAAATTTCACCGGAATCCGATGGGGACTGCTGTGTCTCGTTCAGCCAGTATAGGAGCACATTTGGGAGCGATTTCGAGTCAATCGGTCCAAAGACCTGGAAGCTATTGAAAAAATGGGCCACTTTTTTCTTTAAAATATTCACCAAAAATACAAATTTCACCGGAATCCGATGGGGACTGCTGTGTCTCATTCAGCGAGTAGAGGACCACATTCGTGACGAATTTCGAGTCAATCGGTCAAAAGACGACCGTAACCCTAACCCTAGCTCCATAACCCTAACCCTAACCCTAACCCTAATGCCAGCCTTAAGGCAGTCTCATGAAACATTGTCTCTTTTCACTAAAATATTCACCAAAAATACAAATTTCACCGGAATCCGATGGGGACTGCTGTGTCTCGTTCAGCCAGTATAGGAGCACATTTGGGAGCGATTTCGAGTCAATCGGTCCAAAGACCTGGAAGCTATTGAAAAAATGGGCCACTTTTTTCTCTAAAATATTCACCAAAAATACAAATCTCACCGGAATCCGATGGGGACTGCTGTGTCTCGTTCAGCCAGTATAGGAGCACATTTGGGAGCGATTTCGAGTCAATCGGTCCAAAGACCTGGAAGCTATTGAAAAAATGGGCCACTTTTTTCTTTAAAATATTCACCAAAAATACAAATTTCACCGGAATCCGATAGGGACTGCTGTGTCTCATTCAGCGAGTAGAGGACCACATTCGTGACGAATTTCGAGTCAATCGGTCAAAAGACGACCGTAACCCTAACCCTAGCTCCATAACCCTAACCCTAACCCTAACCCTAATGCCAGCCTTAAGGCAGTCTCATGAAACATTGTCTCTTTTCACTAAAATATTCACCAAAAATACAAATTTCACCGGAATCCGATGGGGACTGCTGTGTCTCGTTCAGCCAGTATAGGAGCACATTTGGGAGCGATTTCGAGTCAATCGGTCCAAAGACCTGGAAGCTATTGAAAAAATGGGCCACTTTTTTCTTTAAAATATTCACCAAAAATACAAATTTCACCGGAATCCGATGGGGACTGCTGTGTCTCATTCAGCGAGTAGAGGACCACATTCGTGACGAATTTCGAGTCAATCGGTCAAAAAACGACCGTAACCCTAACCCTAGCTCCATAACCCTAACCCTAACCCTAACCCTAATGCCAGCCTTAAGGCAGTCTCATGAAACATTGTCTCTTTTCACTAAAATATTCACCAAAAATACAAATTTCACCGGAATCCGATGGGGACTGCTGTGTCTCGTTCAGCCAGTATAGGAGCACATTTGGGAGCGATTTCGAGTCAATCGGTCCAAAGACCTGGAAGCTATTGAAAAAATGGGCCACTTTTTTCTTTAAAATATTCACCAAAAATACAAATTTCACCGGAATCCGATGGGGACTGCTGTGTCTCGTTCAGCCAGTATAGGAGCACATTTGGGAGCGATTTCGAGTCAATCGGTCCAAAGACCTGGAAGCTATTGAAAAAATGGGCCACTTTTTTCTTTAAAATATTCACCAAAAATACAAATTTCACCGGAATCCGATGGGGACTGCTGTGTCTCATTCAGCGAGTAGAGGACCACATTCGTGACGAATTTCGAGTCAATCGGTCAAAAGACGACCGTAACCCTAACCCTAGCTCCATAACCCTAACCCTAACCCTAACCCTAATGCCAGCCTTAAGGCAGTCTCATGAAACATTGTCTCTTTTCACTAAAATATTCACCAAAAATACAAATTTCACCGGAATCCGATGGGGACTGCTGTGTCTCGTTCAGCCAGTATAGGAGCACATTTTGAAGCGATTTCGAGTCAATCGGTCCAAAGACCTGGAAGCTATTGAAAAAATGGGCCACTTTTTTCTTTAAAATATTCACCAAAAATACAAATTTCACCGGAATCCGATGGGGACTGCTGTGTCTCATTCAGCGAGTAGAGGACCACATTCGTGACGAATTTCGAGTCAATCGGTCAAAAGACGACCGTAACCCTAACCCTAGCTCCATAACCCTAACCCTAACCCTAACCCTAATGCCAGCCTTAAGGCAGTCTCATGAAACATTGTCTCTTTTCACTAAAATATTCACCAAAAATACAAATTTCACCGGAATCCGATGGGGACTGCTGTGTCTCGTTCAGCCAGTATAGGAGCACATTTGGGAGCGATTTCGAGTCAATCGGTCCAAAGACCTGGAAGCTATTGAAAAAATGGGCCACTTTTTTCTTTAAAATATTCACCAAAAATACAAATTTCACCGGAATCCGATGGGGACTGCTGTGTCTCATTCAGCGAGTAGAGGACCACATTCGTGACGAATTTCGAGTCAATCGGTCAAAAGACGACCGTAACCCTAACCCTAGCTCCATAACCCTAAACCTAACCCTAACCCTAATGCCAGCCTTAAGGCAGTCTCATGAAACATTGTCTCTTTTCACTAAAATATTCACCAAAAATACAAATTTCACCGGAATCCGATGGGGACTGCTGTGTCTCGTTCAGCCAGTATAGGAGCACATTTGGGAGCGATTTCGAGTCAATCGGTCCAAAGACCTGGAAGCTATTGAAAAAATGGGCCACTTTTTTCTTTAAAATATTCACCAAAAATACAAATTTCACCGGAATCCGATGGGGACTGCTGTGTCTCATTCAGCGAGTAGAGGACCACATTCGTGACGAATTTCGAGTCAATCGGTCAAAAGACGACCGTAACCCTAACCCTAGCTCCATAACCCTAACCCTAACCCTAACCCTAATGCCAGCCTTAAGGCAGTCTCATGAAACATTGTCTCTTTTCACTAAAATATTCACCAAAAATACAAATTTCACCGGAATCCGATGGGGACTGCTGTGTCTCGTTCAGCCAGTATAGGAGCACATTTGGGAGCGATTTCGAGTCAATCGGTCCAAAGACCTGGAAGCTATTGAAAAAATGGGCCACTTTTTTCTCTAAAATATTCACCAAAAATACAAATCTCACCGGAATCCGATGGGGACTGCTGTGTCTCGTTCAGCCAATATAGGAGCACATTTGGGAGCGATTTCGAGTCAATCGGTCAAAAGACCTGGAAGCTATTGAAAAAATGGGCCACTTTTTTCTTTAAAATATTCACCAAAAATACAAATTTCACCGGAATCCGATAGGGACTGCTGTGTCTCATTCAGCGAGTAGAGGACCACATTCGTCACGAATTTCGAGTCAATCGGTCAAAAGACGACCGTAACCCTAACCCTAGCTCCATAACCCTAACCCTAACCCTAACCCTAATGCCAGCCTTAAGGCAGTCTCATGAAACATTGTCTCTTTTCACTAAAATATTCACCAAAAATACAAATTTCACTGGAATCCGATGGGGACTGCTGTGTCTCGTTCAGCCAGTATAGGAGCACATTTGGGAGCGATTTCGAGTCAATCGGTCCAAAGACCTGGAAGCTATTGAAAAAATGGGCCACTTTTTTCTTTAAAATATTCACCAAAAATACAAATTTCACCAGAATCCGATGGGGACTGCTGTGTCTCGTTCAGCCAGTATAGGAGCACATTTGGGAGCGATTTCGAGTCAATCGGTCCAAAGACCTGGAAGCTATTGAAAAAATGGGCCACTTTTTTCTTTAAAATATTCACCAAAAATACAAATTTCACCGGAATCCGATGGGGACTGCTGTGTCTCATTCAGCGAGTAGAGGACCACATTCGTGACGAATTTCGAGTCAATCGGTCAAAAGACGACCGTAACCCTAACCCTAGCTCCATAACCCTAACCCTAACCCTAATGCCAGCCTTAAGGCAGTCTCATGAAACATTGTCTCTTTTCACTAAAATATTCACCAAAAATACAAATTTCACCGGAATCCGATGGGGACTGCTGTGTCTCGTTCAGCCAGTATAGGAGCACATTTGGGAGCGATTTCGAGTCAATCGGTCCAAAGACCTGGAAGCTATTGAAAAAATGGGCCACTTTTTTCTTTAAAATATTCACCAAAAATACAAATTTCACCGGAATCCGATGGGGACTGCTGTGTCTCGTTCAGCCAGTATAGGAGCACATTTGGGAGCGATTTCGAGTCAATCGGTCCAAAGACCTGGAAGCTATTGAAAAAATGGGCCACTTTTTTCTTTAAAATATTCACCAAAAATACAAATTTCACCGGAATCCGATGGGGACTGCTGTGTCTCATTCAGCGAGTAGAGGACCACATTCGTGACGAATTTCGAGTCAATCGGTCAAAAGACGACCGTAACCCTAACCCTAGCTCCATAACCCTAACCCTAACCCTAACCCTAATGCCAGCCTTAAGGCAGTCTCATGAAACATTGTCTCTTTTCACTAAAATATTCACCAAAAATACAAATTTCACCGGAATCCGATGGGGACTGCTGTGTCTCGTTCAGCCAGTATAGGAGCACATTTGGGAGCGATTTCGAGTCAATCGGTCCAAAGACCTGGAAGCTATTGAAAAAATGGGCCACTTTTTTCTTTAAAATATTCACCAAAAATACAAATTTCACCGGAATCCGATGGGGACTGCTGTGTCTCATTCAGCGAGTAGAGGACCACATTCGTGACGAATTTCGAGTCAATCGGTCAAAAGACGACCGTAACCCTAACCCTAGCTCCATAACCCTAAACCTAACCCTAACCCTAATGCCAGCCTTAAGGCAGTCTCATGAAACATTGTCTCTTTTCACTAAAATATTCACCAAAAATACAAATTTCACCGGAATCCGATGGGGACTGCTGTGTCTCGTTCAGCCAGTATAGGAGCACATTTGGGAGCGATTTCGAGTCAATCGGTCCAAAGACCTGGAAGCTATTGAAAAAATGGGCCACTTTTTTCTTTAAAATATTCACCAAAAATACAAATTTCACCGGAATCCGATGGGGACTGCTGTGTCTCATTCAGCGAGTAGAGGACCACATTCGTGACGAATTTCGAGTCAATCGGTCAAAAGACGACCGTAACCCTAACCCTAGCTCCATAACCCTAACCCTAACCCTAACCCTAATGCCAGCCTTAAGGCAGTCTCATGAAACATTGTCTCTTTTCACTAAAATATTCACCAAAAATACAAATTTCACCGGAATCCGATGGGGACTGCTGTGTCTCGTTCAGCCAGTATAGGAGCACATTTGGGAGCGATTTCGAGTCAATCGGTCCAAAGACCTGGAAGCTATTGAAAAAATGGGCCACTTTTTTCTTTAAAATATTCACCAAAAATACAAATTTCACCGGAATCCGATGGGGACTGCTGTGTCTCATTCAGCGAGTAGAGGACCACATTCGTGACGAATTTCGAGTCAATCGGTCAAAAGACGACCGTAACCCTAACCCTAGCTCCATAACCCTAAACCTAACCCTAACCCTAATGCCAGCCTTAAGGCAGTCTCATGAAACATTGTCTCTTTTCACTAAAATATTCACCAAAAATACAAATTTCACCGGAATCCGATGGGGACTGCTGTGTCTCGTTCAGCCAGTATAGGAGCACATTTGGGAGCGATTTCGAGTCAATCGGTCCAAAGACCTGGAAGCTATTGAAAAAATGGGCCACTTTTTTCTTTAAAATATTCACCAAAAATACAAATTTCACCGGAATCCGATGGGGACTGCTGTGTCTCATTCAGCGAGTAGATGACCACATTCGTGACGAATTTCGAGTCAATCGGTCAAAAGACGACCGTAACCCTAACCCTAGCTCCATAACCCTAACCCTAACCCTAACCCTAATGCCAGCCTTAAGGCAGTCTCATGAAACATTGTCTCTTTTCACTAAAATATTCACCAAAAATACAAATTTCACCGGAATCCGATGGGGACTGCTGTGTCTCGTTCAGCCAGTATAGGAGCACATTTGGGAGCGATTTCGAGTCAATCGGTCCAAAGACCTGGAAGCTATTGAAAAAATGGGCCACTTTTTTCTCTAAAATATTCACCAAAAATACAAATCTCACCGGAATCCGATGGGGACTGCTGTGTCTCGTTCAGCCAATATAGGAGCACATTTGGGAGCGATTTCGAGTCAATCGGTCAAAAGACCTGGAAGCTATTGAAAAAATGGGCCACTTTTTTCTTTAAAATATTCACCAAAAATACAAATTTCACCGGAATCCGATAGGGACTGCTGTGTCTCATTCAGCGAGTAGAGGACCACATTCGTGACGAATTTCGAGTCAATCGGTCAAAAGACGACCGTAACCCTAACCCTAGCTCCATAACCCTAACCCTAACCCTAACCCTAATGCCAGCCTTAAGGCAGTCTCATGAAACATTGTCTCTTTTCACTAAAATATTCACCAAAAATACAAATTTCACCGGAATCCGATGGGGACTGCTGTGTCTCGTTCAGCCAGTATAGGAGCACATTTGGGAGCGATTTCGAGTCAATCGGTCCAAAGACCTGGAAGCTATTGAAAAAATGGGCCACTTTTTTCTTTAAAATATTCACCAAAAATACAAATTTCACCAGAATCCGATGGGGACTGCTGTGTCTCGTTCAGCCAGTATAGGAGCACATTTGGGAGCGATTTCGAGTCAATCGGTCCAAAGACCTGGAAGCTATTGAAAAAATGGGCCACTTTTTTCTTTAAAATATTCACCAAAAATACAAATTTCACCGGAATCCGATGGGGACTGCTGTGTCTCATTCAGCGAGTAGAGGACCACATTCGTGACGAATTTCGAGTCAATCGGTCAAAAGACGACCGTAACCCTAACCCTAGCTCCATAACCCTAACCCTAACCCTAATGCCAGCCTTAAGGCAGTCTCATGAAACATTGTCTCTTTTCACTAAAATATTCACCAAAAATACAAATTTCACCGGAATCCGATGGGGACTGCTGTGTCTCGTTCAGCCAGTATAGGAGCACATTTGGGAGCGATTTCGAGTCAATCGGTCCAAAGACCTGGAAGCTATTGAAAAAATGGGCCACTTTTTTCTTTAAATATTCACCAAAAATACAAATTTCACCAGAATCCGATGGGGACTGCTGTGTCTCGTTCAGCCAGTATAGGAGCACATTTGGGAGCGATTTCGAGTCAATCGGTCCAAAGACCTGGAAGCTATTGAAAAAATGGGCCACTTTTTTCTTTAAAATATTCACCAAAAATACAAATTTCACCGGAATCCGATGGGGACTGCTGTGTCTCATTCAGCGAGTAGAGGACCACATTCGTGACGAATTTCGAGTCAATCGGTCAAAAGACGACCGTAACCCTAACCCTAGCTCCATAACCCTAACCCTAACCCTAACCCTAATGCCAGCCTTAAGGCAGTCTCATGAAACATTGTCTCTTTTCACTAAAATATTCACCAAAAATACAAATTTCACCGGAATCCGATGGGGACTGCTGTGTCTCGTTCAGCCAGTATAGGAGCACATTTGGGAGCGATTTCGAGTCAATCGGTCCAAAGACCTGGAAGCTATTGAAAAAATGGGCCACTTTTTTCTTTAAAATATTCACCAAAAATACAAATTTCACCGGAATCCGATGGGGACTGCTGTGTCTCATTCAGCGAGTAGAGGACCACATTCGTGACGAATTTCGAGTCAATCGGTCAAAAGACGACCGTAACCCTAACCCTAGCTCCATAACCCTAACCCTAACCCTAACCCTAATGCCAGCCTTAAGGCAGTCTCATGAAACATTGTCTCTTTTCACTAAAATATTCACCAAAAATACAAATTTCACCGGAATCCGATGGGGACTGCTGTGTCTCGTTCAGCCAGTATAGGAGCACATTTGGGAGCGATTTCGAGTCAATCGGTCCAAAGACCTGGAAGCTATTGAAAAAATGGGCCACTTTTTTCTTTAAAATATTCACCAAAAATACAAATTTCACCGGAATCCGATGGGGACTGCTGTGTCTCATTCAGCGAGTAGAGGACCACATTCGTGACGAATTTCGAGTCAATCGGTCAAAAGACGACCGTAACCCTAACCCTAGCTCCATAACCCTAAACCTAACCCTAACCCTAATGCCAGCCTTAAGGCAGTCTCATGAAACATTGTCTCTTTTCACTAAAATATTCACCAAAAATACAAATTTCACCGGAATCCGATGGGGACTGCTGTGTCTCGTTCAGCCAGTATAGGAGCACATTTGGGAGCGATTTCGAGTCAATCGGTCCAAAGACCTGGAAGCTATTGAAAAAATGGGCCACTTTTTTCTTTAAAATATTCACCAAAAATACAAATTTCACCGGAATCCGATGGGGACTGCTGTGTCTCATTCAGCGAGTAGAGGACCACATTCGTGACGAATTTCGAGTCAATCGGTCAAAAGACGACCGTAACCCTAACCCTAGCTCCATAACCCTAACCCTAACCCTAACCCTAATGCCAGCCTTAAGGCAGTCTCATGAAACATTGTCTCTTTTCACTAAAATATTCACCAAAAATACAAATTTCACCGGAATCCGATGGGGACTGCTGTGTCTCGTTCAGCCAGTATAGGAGCACATTTGGGAGCGATTTCGAGTCAATCGGTCCAAAGACCTGGAAGCTATTGAAAAAATGGGCCACTTTTTTCTCTAAAATATTCACCAAAAATACAAATCTCACCGGAATCCGATGGGGACTGCTGTGTCTCGTTCAGCCAATATAGGAGCACATTTGGGAGCGATTTCGAGTCAATCGGTCAAAAGACCTGGAAGCTATTGAAAAAATGGGCCACTTTTTTCTTTAAAATATTCACCAAAAATACAAATTTCACCGGAATCCGATAGGGACTGCTGTGTCTCATTCAGCGAGTAGAGGACCACATTCGTGACGAATTTCGAGTCAATCGGTCAAAAGACGACCGTAACCCTAACCCTAGCTCCATAACCCTAACCCTAACCCTAACCCTAATGCCAGCCTTAAGGCAGTCTCATGAAACATTGTCTCTTTTCACTAAAATATTCACCAAAAATACAAATTTCACCAGAATCCGATGGGGACTGCTGTGTCTCGTTCAGCCAGTATAGGAGCACATTTGGGAGCGATTTCGAGTCAATCGGTCCAAAGACCTGGAAGCTATTGAAAAAATGGGCCACTTTTTTCTTTAAAATATTCACCAAAAATACAAATTTCACCAGAATCCGATGGGGACTGCTGTGTCTCGTTCAGCCAGTATAGGAGCACATTTGGGAGCGATTTCGAGTCAATCGGTCCAAAGACCTGGAAGCTATTGAAAAAATGGGCCACTTTTTTCTTTAAAATATTCACCAAAAATACAAATTTCACCGGAATCCGATGGGGACTGCTGTGTCTCATTCAGCGAGTAGAGGACCACATTCGTGACGAATTTCGAGTCAATCGGTCAAAAGACGACCGTAACCCTAACCCTAGCTCCATAACCCTAACCCTAACCCTAATGCCAGCCTTAAGGCAGTCTCATGAAACATTGTCTCTTTTCACTAAAATATTCACCAAAAATACAAATTTCACCGGAATCCGATGGGGACTGCTGTGTCTCGTTCAGCCAGTATAGGAGCACATTTGGGAGCGATTTCGAGTCAATCGGTCCAAAGACCTGGAAGCTATTGAAAAAATGGGCCACTTTTTTCTTTAAAATATTCACCAAAAATACAAATTTCACCGGAATCCGATGGGGACTGCTGTGTCTCGTTCAGCCAGTATAGGAGCACATTTGGGAGCGATTTCGAGTCAATCGGTCCAAAGACCTGGAAGCTATTGAAAAAATGGGCCACTTTTTTCTTTAAAATATTCACCAAAAATACAAATTTCACCGGAATCCGATGGGGACTGCTGTGTCTCGTTCAGCCAGTATAGGAGCACATTTGGCAGCGATTTCGAGTCAATCGGTCAAAAGACCTGGAAGCTATTGAAAAAATGGGCCACTTTTTTCTTTAAAATATTCACCAAAAATACAAATTTCACCGGAATCCGATGGGGACTGCTGTGTCTCATTCAGCGAGTAGAGGACCACATTCGTGACGAATTTCGAGTCAATCGGTCAAAAGACGACCGTAACCCTAACCCTAGCTCCATAACCCTAACCCTAACCCTAACCCTAATGCCAGCCTTAAGGCAGTCTCATGAAACATTGTCTCTTTTCACTAAAATATTCACCAAAAATACAAATTTCACCGGAATCCGATGGGGACTGCTGTGTCTCGTTCAGCCAGTATAGGAGCACATTTGGGAGCGATTTCGAGTCAATCGGTCCAAAGACCTGGAAGCTATTGAAAAAATGGGCCACTTTTTTCTCTAAAATATTCACCAAAAATACAAATCTCACCGGAATCCGATGGGGACTGCTGTGTCTCGTTCAGCCAGTATAGGAGCACATTTGGGAGCGATTTCGAGTCAATCGGTCAAAAGACCTGGAAGCTATTGAAAAAATGGGCCACTTTTTTCTTTAAAATATTCACCAAAAATACAAATTTCACCGGAATCCGATGGGGACTGCTGTGTCTCATTCAGCGAGTAGAGGACCACATTCGTGACGAATTTCGAGTCAATCGGTCAAAAGACGACCGTAACCCTAACCCTAGCTCCATAACCCTAACCCTAACCCTAACCCTAATGCCAGCCTTAAGGCAGTCTCATGAAACATTGTCTCTTTTCACTAAAATATTCACCAAAAATACAAATTTCACCGGAATCCGATGGGGACTGCTGTGTCTCGTTCAGCCAGTATAGGAGCACATTTGGGAGCGATTTCGAGTCAATCGGTCCAAAGACCTGGAAGCTATTGAAAAAATGGGCCACTTTTTTCTTTAAAATATTCACCAAAAATACAAATTTCACCAGAATCCGATGGGGACTGCTGTGTCTCGTTCAGCCAGTATCGGAGCACATTTGGGAGCGATTTCGAGTCAATCGGTCCAAAGACCTGGAAGCTATTGAAAAAATGGGCCACTTTTTTCTTTAAAATATTCACCAAAAATACAAATTTCACCAGAATCCGATGGGGACTGCTGTGTCTCGTTCAGCCAGTATAGGAGCACATTTGGGAGCGATTTCGAGTCAATCGGTCCAAAGACCTTGAAGCTATTGAAAAAATGGGCCACTTTTTTCTTTAAAATATTCACCAAAAATACAAATTTCACCGGAATCCGATGGGGACTGCTGTGTCTCATTCAGCGAGTAGAGGACCACATTCGTGACGAATTTCGAGTCAATCGGTCAAAAGACGACCGTAACCCTAACCCTAGCTCCATAACCCTAACCCTAACCCTAACCCTAATGCCAGCCTTAAGGCAGTCTCATGAAACATTGTCTCTTTTCACTAAAATATTCACCAAAAATACAAATTTCACCGGAATCCGATGGGGACTGCTGTGTCTCGTTCAGCCAGTATAGGAGCACATTTGGGAGCGATTTCGAGTCAATCGGTCCAAAGACCTGGAAGCTATTGAAAAAATGGGCCACTTTTTTCTTTAAAATATTCACCAAAAATACAAATTTCACCAGAATCCGATGGGGACTGCTGTGTCTCATTCAGCCAGTATAGGAGCACATTTGGGAGCGATTTCGAGTCAATCGGTCCAAAGACCTGGAAGCTATTGAAAAAATGGGCCACTTTTTTCTTTAAAATATTCACCAAAAATACAAATTTCACCGGAATCCGATGGGGACTGCTGTGTCTCATTCAGCGAGTAGAGGACCACATTCGTGACGAATTTCGAGTCAATCGGTCAAAAGACGACCGTAACCCTAACCCTAGCTCCATAACCCTAACCCTAACCCTAACCCTAATGCCAGCCTTAAGGCAGTCTCATGAAACATTGTCTCTTTTCACTAAAATATTCACCAAAAATACAAATTTCACCGGAATCCGATGGGGACTGTTGTGTCTCGTTCAGCCAGTATAGGAGCACATTTGGGAGCGATTTCGAGTCAATCGGTCCAAAGACCTGGAAGCTATTGAAAAAATGGGCCACTTTTTTCTTTAAAATATTCACCAAAAATACAAATTTCACCGGAATCCGATGGGGACTGCTGTGTCTCATTCAGCGAGTAGAGGACCACATTCCTGACGAATTTCGAGTCAATCGGTCAAAAGACGACCGTAACCCTAACCCTAGCTCCATAACCCTAACCCTAACCCTAACCCTAATGCCAGCCTTAAGGCAGTCTCATGAAACATTGTCTCTTTTCACTAAAATATTCACCAAAAATACAAATTTCACCGGAATCCGATGGGGACTGCTGTGTCTCGTTCAGCCAGTATAGGAGCACATTTGGGAGCGATTTCGAGTCAATCGGTCCAAAGACCTGGAAGCTATTGAAAAAATGGGCCACTTTTTTCTCTAAAATATTCACCAAAAATACAAATCTCACCGGAATCCAATGGGGACTGCTGTGTCTCGTTCAGCCAATATAGGAGCACATTTGGGAGCGATTTCGAGTCAATCGGTCAAAAGACCTGGAAGCTATTGAAAAAATGGGCCACTTTTTTCTTTAAAATATTCACCAAAAATACAAATTTCACCGGAATCCGATAGGGACTGCTGTGTCTCATTCAGCGAGTAGAGGACCACATTCGTGACGAATTTCGAGTCAATCGGTCAAAAGACGACCGTAACCCTAACCCTAGCTCCATAACCCTAACCCTAACCCTAACCCTAATGCCAGCCTTAAGGCAGTCTCATGAAACATTGTCTCTTTTCACTAAAATATTCACCAAAAATACAAATTTCACCGGAATCCGATGGGGACTGCTGTGTCTCGTTCAGCCAGTATAGGAGCACATTTGGGAGCGATTTCGAGTCAATCGGTCCAAAGACCTGGAAGCTATTGAAAAAATGGGCCACTTTTTTCTTTAAAATATTCACCAAAAATACAAATTTCACCAGAATCCGATGGGGACTGCTGTGTCTCGTTCAGCCAGTATAGGAGCACATTTGGGAGCGATTTCGAGTCAATCGGTCCAAAGACCTGGAAGCTATTGAAAAAATGGGCCACTTTTTTCTTTAAAATATTCACCAAAAATACAAATTTCACCAGAATCCGATGGGGACTGCTGTGTCTCGTTCAGCCAGTATAGGAGCACATTTGGGAGCGATTTCGAGTCAATCGGTCCAAAGACCTGGAAGCTATTGAAAAAATGGGCCACTTTTTTCTTTAAAATATTCACCAAAAATACAAATTTCACCGGAATCCGATGGGGACTGCTGTGTCTCATTCAGCGAGTAGAGGACCACATTCGTGACGAATTTCGAGTCAATCGGTCAAAAGACGACCGTAACCCTAACCCTAGCTCCATAACCCTAACCCTAACCCTAACCCTAATGCCAGCCTTAAGGCAGTCTCATGAAACATTGTCTCTTTTCACTAAAATATTCACCAAAAATACAAATTTCACCGGAATCCGATGGGGACTGCTGTGTCTCGTTCAGCCAGTATAGGAGCACATTTGGGAGCGATTTCGAGTCAATCGGTCCAAAGACCTGGAAGCTATTGAAAAAATGGGCCACTTTTTTCTTTAAAATATTCACCAAAAATACAAATTTCACCGGAATCCGATGGGGACTGCTGTGTCTCGTTCAGCCAGTATAGGAGCACATTTGGGAGCGATTTCGAGTCAATCGGTCCAAAGACCTGGAAGCTATTGAAAAAATGGGCCACTTTTTTCTTTAAAATATTCACCAAAAATACAAATTTCACCGGAATCCGATGGGGACTGCTGTGTCTCGTTCAGCCAGTATAGGAGCACATTTGGGAGCGATTTCGAGTCAATCGGTCAAAAGACCTGGAAGCTATTGAAAAAATGGGCCACTTTTTTCTTTAAAATATTCACCAAAAATACAAATTTCACCGGAATCCGATGGGGACTGCTGTGTCTCATTCAGCGAGTAGAGGACCACATTCGTGACGAATTTCGAGTCAATCGGTCAAAAGACGACCGTAACCCTAACCCTAGCTCCATAACCCTAAACCTAACCCTAACCCTAATGCCAGCCTTAAGGCAGTCTCATGAAACATTGTCTCTTTTCACTAAAATATTCACCAAAAATACAAATTTCACCGGAATCCGATGGGGACTGCTGTGTCTCGTTCAGCCAGTATAGGAGCACATTTGGGAGCGATTTCGAGTCAATCGGTCCAAAGACCTGGAAGCTATTGAAAAAATGGGCCACTTTTTTCTTTAAAATATTCACCAAAAATACAAATTTCACCAGAATCCGATGGGGACTGCTGTGTCTCCTTCAGCCAGTATAGGAGCACATTTGGGAGCGATTTCGAGTCAATCGGTCCAAAGACCTGGAAGCTATTGAAAAAATGGGCCACTTTTTTCTTTAAAATATTCACCAAAAATACAAATTTCACCAGAATCCGATGGGGACTGCTGTGTCTCGTTCAGCCAGTATAGGAGCACATTTGGGAGCGATTTCGAGTCAATCGGTCCAAAGACCTGGAAGCTATTGAAAAAATGGTCCACTTTTTTCGTTAAAATATTCACCAAAAATACAAATTTCACCGGAATCCGATGGGGACTGCTGTGTCTCATTCAGCGACTAGAGGACCACATTCGTGACGAATTTCGAGTCAATCGGTCAAAAGACGACCGTAACCCTAACCCTAGCTCCATAACCCTAACCCTAACCCTAACCCTAATGCCAGCCTTAAGGCAGTCTCATGAAACATTGTCTCTTTTCACTAAAATATTCACCAAAAATACAAATTTCACCGGAATCCGATGGGGACTGCTGTGTCTCGTTCAGCCAGTATAGGAGCACATTTGGGAGCGATTTCGAGTCAATCGGTCCAAAGACCTGGAAGCTATTGAAAAAATGGGCCACTTTTTTCATTAAAATATTCACCAAAAATACAAATTTCACCAGAATCCGATGCGGACTGCTGTGTCTCGTTCGGCCAGTATAGGAGCACATTTGGGAGCGATTTCGAGTCAATCGGTCCAAAGACCTGGAAGCTATTGAAAAAATGGGCCACTTTTTTCTCTAAAATATTCACCAAAAATACAAATCTCACCGGAATCCGATGGGGACTGCTGTGTCTCGTTCAGCCCGTATAGGAGCACATTTGGGAGCGATTTCGAGTCAATCGGTCAAAAGACCTGGAAGCTATTGAAAAAATGGGCCACTTTTTTCTTTAAAATATTCACCAAAAATACAAATTTCACCGGAATCCGATAGGGACTGCTTTGTCTCATTCAGCGAGTAGAGGACCACATTCGTGACGAATTTCGAGTCAATCGGTCAAAAGACGACCGTAACCCTAACCCTAGCTCCATAACCCTAACCCTAACCCTAACCCTAATGCCAGCCTTAAGGCAGTCTCATGAAACATTGTCTCTTTTCACTAAAATATTCACCAAAAATACAAATTTCACCGGAATCCGATGGGGACTGCTGTGTCTCGTTCAGCCAGTATAGGAGCACATTTGGGAGCGATTTCGAGTCAATCGGTCCAAAGACCTGGAAGCTATTGAAAAAATGGGCCACTTTTTTCTTTAAAATATTCACCAAAAATACAAATTTCACCGGAATCCGATATGGACTGCTGTGTCTCATTCAGCGAGTAGAGGACCACATTCGTGACGAATTTCGAGTCAATCGGTCAAAAGACGACCGTAACCCTAACCCTAGCTCCATAACCCTAACCCTAACCCTAATGCCAGCCTTAAGGCAGTCTCATGAAACATTGTCTCTTTTCACTAAAATATTCACCAAAAATACAAATTTCACCGGAATCCGATGGGGACTGCTGTGTCTCGTTCAGCCAGTATAGGAGCACATTTGGGAGCGATTTCGAGTCAATCGGTCAAAAGACCTGGAAGCTATTGAAAAAATGGGCCACTTTTTTCTTTAAAATATTCACCAAAAATACAAATTTCACCGGAATCCGATAGGGACTGCTGTGTCTCATTCAGCGAGTAGAGGACCACATTCGTGACGAATTTCGAGTCAATCGGTCAAAAGACGACCGTAACCCTAACCCTAGCTCCATAACCCTAACCCTAACCCTAACCCTAATGCCAGCCTTAAGGCAGTCTCATGAAACATTGTCTCTTTTCACTAAAATATTCACCAAAAATACAAATTTCACCGGAATCCGATGGGGACTGCTGTGTCTCGTTCAGCCAGTATAGGAGCACATTTGGGAGCGATTTCGAGTCAATCGGTCCAAAGACCTGGAAGCTATTGAAAAAATGGGCCACTTTTTTCTTTAAAATATTCACCAAAAATACAAATTTCACCGGAATCCGATAGGGACTGCTGTGTCTCATTCAGCGAGTAGAGGACCACATTCGTGACGAATTTCGAGTCAATCGGTCAAAAGACGACCGTAACCCTAACCCTAGCTCCATAACCCTAACCCTAACCCTAACCCTAATGCCAGCCTTAAGGCAGTCTCATGAAACATTGTCTCTTTTCACTAAAATATTCACCAAAAATACAAATTTCACCGGAATCCGATGGGGACTGCTGTGTCTCGTTCAGCCAGTATAGGAGCACATTTGGGAGCGATTTCGAGTCAATCGGTCCAAAGACCTGGAAGCTATTGAAAAAATGGGACACTTTTTTCTCTAAAATATTCACCAAAAATACAAATCTCACCGGAATCCAATGGGGACTGCTGTGTCTCGTTCAGCCAATATAGGAGCACATTTGGGAGCGATTTCGAGTCAATCGGTCAAAAGACCTGGAAGCTATTGAAAAAATGGGCCACTTTTTTCTTTAAAATATTCACCAAAAATACAAATTTCACCGGAATCCGATAGGGACTGCTGTGTCTCATTCAGCGAGTAGAGGACCACATTCGTGACGAATTTCGAGTCAATCGGTCAAAAGACGACCGTAACCCTAACCCTAGCTCCATAACCCTAACCCTAACCCTAACCCTAATGCCAGCCTTAAGGCAGTCTCATGAAACATTGTCTCTTTTCACTAAAATATTCACCAAAAATACAAATTTCACCGGAATCCGATGGGGACTGCTGTGTCTCGTTCAGCCAGTATAGGAGCACATTTGGGAGCGATTTCGAGTCAATCGGTCCAAAGACCTGGAAGCTATTGAAAAAATGGGCCACTTTTTTCTTTAAAATATTCACCAAAAATACAAATTTCACCGGAATCCGATGGGGACTGCTGTGTCTCGTTCAGCCAGTATAGGAGCACATTTGGGAGCGATTTCGAGTCAATCGGTCCAAAGACCTGGAAGCTATTGAAAAAATGGGCCACTTTTTTCTTTAAAATATTCACCAAAAATACAAATTTCACCGGAATCCGATGGGGACTGCTGTGTCTCGTTCAGCCAGTATAGGAGCACATTTGGGAGCGATTTCGAGTCAATCGGTCAAAAGACCTGGAAGCTATTGAAAAAATGGGCCACTTTTTTCTTTAAAATATTCACCAAAAATACAAATTTCACCGGAATCCGATGGGGACTGCTGTGTCTCATTCAGCGAGTAGAGGACCACATTCGTGACGAATTTCGAGTCAATCGGTCAAAAGACGACCGTAACCCTAACCCTAGCTCCATAACCCTAACCCTAACCCTAACCCTAATGCCAGCCTTAAGGCAGTCTCATGAAACATTGTCTCTTTTCACTAAAATATTCACCAAAAATACAAATTTCACCGGAATCCGATGGGGACTGCTGTGTCTCGTTCAGCCAGTATAGGAGCACATTTGGGAGCGATTTCGAGTCAATCGGTCCAAAGACCTGGAAGCTATTGAAAAAATGGGCCACTTTTTTCTTTAAAATATTCACCAAAAATACAAATTTCACCAGAATCCGATAGGGACTGCTGTGTCTCATTCAGCGAGTAGAGGACCACATTCGTGACGAATTTCGAGTCAATCGGTCAAAAGACGACCGTAACCCTAACCCTAGCTCCATAACCCTAACCCTAACCCTAACCCTAATGCCAGCCTTAAGGCAGTCTCATGAAACATTGTCTCTTTTCACTAAAATATTCACCAAAAATACAAATTTCACCGGAATCCGATGGGGACTGCTGTGTCTCGTTCAGCCAGTATAGGAGCACATTTGGGAGCGATTTCGAGTCAATCGGTCCAAAGACCTGGAAGCTATTGAAAAAATGGGCCACTTTTTTCTCTAAAATATTCACCAAAAATACAAATCTCACCGGAATCCAATGGGGACTGCTGTGTCTCGTTCAGCCAATATAGGAGCACATTTGGGAGCGATTTCGAGTCAATCGGTCAAAAGACCTGGAAGCTATTGAAAAAATGGGCCACTTTTTTCTTTAAAATATTCACCAAAAATACAAATTTCACCGGAATCCGATAGGGACTGCTGTGTCTCATTCAGCGAGTAGAGGACCACATTCGTGACGAATTTCGAGTCAATCGGTCAAAAGACGACCGTAACCCTAACCCTAGCTCCATAACCCTAACCCTAACCCTAACCCTAATGCCAGCCTTAAGGCAGTCTCATGAAACATTGTCTCTTTTCACTAAAATATTCACCAAAAATACAAATTTCACCGGAATCCGATGGGGACTGCTGTGTCTCGTTCAGCCAGTATAGGAGCACATTTGGGAGCGATTTCGAGTCAATCGGTCCAAAGACCTGGAAGCTATTGAAAAAATGGGCCACTTTTTTCTTTAAAATATTCACCAAAAATACAAATTTCACCAGAATCCGATGGGGACTGCTGTGTCTCGTTCAGCCAGTATAGGAGCACATTTGGGAGCGATTTCGAGTCAATCGGTCCAAAGACCTGGAAGCTATTGAAAAAATGGGCCACTTTTTTCTTTAAAATATTCACCAAAAATACAAATTTCACCGGAATCCGATGGGGACTGCTGTGTCTCATTCAGCGAGTAGAGGACCACATTCGTGACGAATTTCGAGTCAATCGGTCAAAAGACGACCGTAACCCTAACCCTAGCTCCATAACCCTAACCCTAACCCTAACCCTAATGCCAGCCTTAAGGCAGTCTCATGAAACATTGTCTCTTTTCACTAAAATATTCACCAAAAATACAAATTTCACCGGAATCCGATGGGGACTGCTGTGTCTCGTTCAGCCAGTATAGGAGCACATTTGGGAGCGATTTCGAGTCAATCGGTCCAAAGACCTGGAAGCTATTGAAAAAATGGGCCACTTTTTTCTTTAAAATATTCACCAAAAATACAAATTTCACCGGAATCCGATGGGGACTGCTGTGTCTCGTTCAGCCAGTATAGGAGCACATTTGGGAGCGATTTCGAGTCAATCGGTCCAAAGACCTGGAAGCTATTGAAAAAATGGGCCACTTTTTTCTTTAAAATATTCACCAAAAATACAAATTTCACCGGAATCCGATGGGGACTGCTGTGTCTCGTTCAGCCAGTATAGGAGCACATTTGGGAGCGATTTCGAGTCAATCGGTCAAAAGACCTGGAAGCTATTGAAAAAATGGGCCACTTTTTTCTTTAAAATATTCACCAAAAATACAAATTTCACCGGAATCCGATGGGGACTGCTGTGTCTCATTCAGCGAGTAGAGGACCACATTCGTGACGAATTTCGAGTCAATCGGTCAAAAGACGACCGTAACCCTAACCCTAGCTCCATAACCCTAACCCTAACCCTAACCCTAATGCCAGCCTTAAGGCAGTCTCATGAAACATTGTCTCTTTTCACTAAAATATTCACCAAAAATACAAATTTCACCGGAATCCGATGGGGACTGCTGTGTCTCGTTCAGCCAGTATAGGAGCACATTTGGGAGCGATTTCGAGTCAATCGGTCCAAAGACCTGGAAGCTATTGAAAAAATGGGCCACTTTTTTCTTTAAAATATTCACCAAAAATACAAATTTCACCGGAATCCGATAGGGACTGCTGTGTCTCATTCAGCGAGTAGAGGACCACATTCGTGACGAATTTCGAGTCAATCGGTCAAAAGACGACCGTAACCCTAACCCTAGCTCCATAACCCTAACCCTAACCCTAATGCCAGCCTTAAGGCAGTCTCATGAAACATTGTCTCTTTTCACTAAAATATTCACCAAAAATACAAATTTCACCGGAATCCGATGGGGACTGCTGTGTCTCGTTCAGCCAGTATAGGAGCACATTTGGGAGCGATTTCGAGTCAATCGGTCAAAAGACCTCGAAGCTATTGAAAAAATGGGCCACTTTTTTCTTTAAAATATTCACCAAAAATACAAATTTCACCGGAATCCGATAGGGACTGCTGTGTCTCATTCAGCGAGTAGAGGACCACATTCGTGACGAATTTCGAGTCAATCGGTCAAAAGACGACCGTAACCCTAACCCTAGCTCCATAACCCTAACCCTAACCCTAACCCTAATGCCAGCCTTAAGGCAGTCTCATGAAACATTGTCTCTTTTCACTAAAATATTCACCAAAAATACAAATTTCACCGGAATCCGATGGGGACTGCTGTGTCTCGTTCAGCCAGTATAGGAGCACATTTGGGAGCGATTTCGAGTCAATCGGTCCAAAGACCTGGAAGCTATTGAAAAAATGGGCCACTTTTTTCTTTAAAATATTCACCAAAAATACAAATTTCACCGGAATCCGATAGGGACTGCTGTGTCTCATTCAGCGAGTAGAGGACCACATTCGTGACGAATTTCGAGTCAATCGGTCAAAAGACGACCGTAACCCTAACCCTAGCTCCATAACCCTAACCCTAACCCTAACCCTAATGCCAGCCTTAAGGCAGTCTCATGAAACATTGTCTCTTTTCACTAAAATATTCACCAAAAATACAAATTTCACCGGAATCCGATGGGGACTGCTGTGTCTCGTTCAGCCAGTATAGGAGCACATTTGGGAGCGATTTCGAGTCAATCGGTCCAAAGACCTGGAAGCTATTGAAAAAATGGGACACTTTTTTCTCTAAAATATTCACCAAAAATACAAATCTCACCGGAATCCAATGGGGACTGCTGTGTCTCGTTCAGCCAATATAGGAGCACATTTGGGAGCGATTTCGAGTCAATCGGTCAAAAGACCTGGAAGCTATTGAAAAAATGGGCCACTTTTTTCTTTAAAATATTCACCAAAAATACAAATTTCACCGGAATCCGATAGGGACTGCTGTGTCTCATTCAGCGAGTAGAGGACCACATTCGTGACGAATTTCGAGTCAATCGGTCAAAAGACGACCGTAACCCTAACCCTAGCTCCATAACCCTAACCCTAACCCTAACCCTAATGCCAGCCTTAAGGCAGTCTCATGAAACATTGTCTCTTTTCACTAAAATATTCACCAAAAATACAAATTTCACCGGAATCCGATGGGGACTGCTGTGTCTCGTTCAGCCAGTATAGGAGCACATTTGGGAGCGATTTCGAGTCAATCGGTCCAAAGACCTGGAAGCTATTGAAAAAATGGGCCACTTTTTTCTTTAAAATATTCACCAAAAATACAAATTTCACCAGAATCCGATGGGGACTGCTGTGTCTCGTTCAGCCAGTATAGGAGCACATTTGGGAGCGATTTCGAGTCAATCGGTCCAAAGACCTGGAAGCTATTGAAAAAATGGGCCACTTTTTTCTTTAAAATATTCACCAAAAATACAAATTTCACCGGAATCCGATGGGGACTGCTGTGTCTCATTCAGCGAGTAGAGGACCACATTCGTGACGAATTTCGAGTCAATCGGTCAAAAGACGACCGTAACCCTAACCCTAGCTCCATAACCCTAACCCTAACCCTAACCCAAATGCCAGCCTTAAGGCAGTCTCATGAAACATTGTCTCTTTTCACTAAAATATTCACCAAAAATACAAATTTCACCGGAATCCGATGGGGACTGCTGTGTCTCGTTCAGCCAGTATAGGAGCACATTTGGGAGCGATTTCGAGTCAATCGGTCCAAAGACCTGGAAGCTATTGAAAAAATGGGCCACTTTTTTCTTTAAAATATTCACCAAAAATACAAATTTCACCGGAATCCGATGGGGACTGCTGTGTCTCGTTCAGCCAGTATAGGAGCACATTTGGGAGCGATTTCGAGTCAATCGGTCCAAAGACCTGGAAGCTATTGAAAAAATGGGCCACTTTTTTCTTTAAAATATTCACCAAAAATACAAATTTCACCGGAATCCGATGGGGACTGCTGTGTCTCGTTCAGCCAGTATAGGAGCACATTTGGGAGCGATTTCGAGTCAATCGGTCAAAAGACCTGGAAGCTATTGAAAAAATGGGCCACTTTTTTCTTTAAAATATTCACCAAAAATACAAATTTCACCGGAATCCGATGGGGACTGCTGTGTCTCATTCAGCGAGTAGAGGACCACATTCGTGACGAATTTCGAGTCAATCGGTCAAAAGACGACCGTAACCCTAACCCTAGCTCCATAACCCTAACCCTAACCCTAACCCTAATGCCAGCCTTAAGGCAGTCTCATGAAACATTGTCTCTTTTCACTAAAATATTCACCAAAAATACAAATTTCACCGGAATCCGATGGGGACTGCTGTGTCTCGTTCAGCCAGTATAGGAGCACATTTGGGAGCGATTTCGAGTCAATCGGTCCAAAGACCTGGAAGCTATTGAAAAAATGGGCCACTTTTTTCTTTAAAATATTCACCAAAAATACAAATTTCACCAGAATCCGATAGGGACTGCTGTGTCTCATTCAGCGAGTAGAGGACCACATTCGTGACGAATTTCGAGTCAATCGGTCAAAAGACGACCGTAACCCTAACCCTAGCTCCATAACCCTAACCCTAACCCTAACCCTAATGCCAGCCTTAAGGCAGTCTCATGAAACATTGTCTCTTTTCACTAAAATATTCACCAAAAATACAAATTTCACCGGAATCCGATGGGGACTGCTGTGTCTCGTTCAGCCAGTATAGGAGCACATTTGGGAGCGATTTCGAGTCAATCGGTCCAAAGACCTGGAAGCTATTGAAAAAATGGGCCACTTTTTTCTCTAAAATATTCACCAAAAATACAAATCTCACCGGAATCCAATGGGGACTGCTGTGTCTCGTTCAGCCAATATAGGAGCACATTTGGGAGCGATTTCGAGTCAATCGGTCAAAAGACCTGGAAGCTATTGAAAAAATGGGCCACTTTTTTCTTTAAAATATTCACCAAAAATACAAATTTCACCGGAATCCGATAGGGACTGCTGTGTCTCATTCAGCGAGTAGAGGACCACATTCGTGACGAATTTCGAGTCAATCGGTCAAAAGACGACCGTAACCCTAACCCTAGCTCCATAACCCTAACCCTAACCCTAACCCTAATGCCAGCCTTAAGGCAGTCTCATGAAACATTGTCTCTTTTCACTAAAATATTCACCAAAAATACAAATTTCACCGGAATCCGATGGGGACTGCTGTGTCTCGTTCAGCCAGTATAGGAGCACATTTGGGAGCGATTTCGAGTCAATCGGTCCAAAGACCTGGAAGCTATTGAAAAAATGGGCCACTTTTTTCTTTAAAATATTCACCAAAAATACAAATTTCACCAGAATCCGATGGGGACTGCTGTGTCTCGTTCAGCCAGTATAGGAGCACATTTGGGAGCGATTTCGAGTCAATCGGTCCAAAGACCTGGAAGCTATTGAAAAAATGGGCCACTTTTTTCTTTAAAATATTCACCAAAAATACAAATTTCACCGGAATCCGATGGGGACTGCTGTGTCTCATTCAGCGAGTAGAGGACCACATTCGTGACGAATTTCGAGTCAATCGGTCAAAAGACGACCGTAACCCTAACCCTAGCTCCATAACCCTAACCCTAACCCTAACCCTAATGCCAGCCTTAAGGCAGTCTCATGAAACATTGTCTCTTTTCACTAAAATATTCACCAAAAATACAAATTTCACCGGAATCCGATGGGGACTGCTGTGTCTCGTTCAGCCAGTATAGGAGCACATTTGGGAGCGATTTCGAGTCAATCGGTCCAAAGACCTGGAAGCTATTGAAAAAATGGGCCACTTTTTTCTTTAAAATATTCACCAAAAATACAAATTTCACCGGAATCCGATGGGGACTGCTGTGTCTCGTTCAGCCAGTATAGGAGCACATTTGGGAGCGATTTCGAGTCAATCGGTCCAAAGACCTGGAAGCTATTGAAAAAATGGGCCACTTTTTTCTTTAAAATATTCACCAAAAATACAAATTTCACCGGAATCCGATGGGGACTGCTGTGTCTCGTTCAGCCAGTATAGGAGCACATTTGGGAGCGATTTCGAGTCAATCGGTCAAAAGACCTGGAAGCTATTGAAAAAATGGGCCACTTTTTTCTTTAAAATATTCACCAAAAATACAAATTTCACCGGAATCCGATGGGGACTGCTGTGTCTCATTCAGCGAGTAGAGGACCACATTCGTGACGAATTTCGAGTCAATCGGTCAAAAGACGACCGTAACCCTAACCCTAGCTCCATAACCCTAACCCTAACCCTAACCCTAATGCCAGCCTTAAGGCAGTCTCATGAAACATTGTCTCTTTTCACTAAAATATTCACCAAAAATACAAATTTCACCGGAATCCGATGGGGACTGCTGTGTCTCGTTCAGCCAGTATAGGAGCACATTTGGGAGCGATTTCGAGTCAATCGGTCCAAAGACCTGGAAGCTATTGAAAAAATGGGCCACTTTTTTCTTTAAAATATTCACCAAAAATACAAATTTCACCGGAATCCGATAGGGACTGCTGTGTCTCATTCAGCGAGTAGAGGACCACATTCGTGACGAATTTCGAGTCAATCGGTCAAAAGACGACCGTAACCCTAACCCTAGCTCCATAACCCTAACCCTAACCCTAACCCTAATGCCAGCCTTAAGGCAGTCTCATGAAACATTGTCTCTTTTCACTAAAATATTCACCAAAAATACAAATTTCACCGGAATCCGATGGGGACTGCTGTGTCTCGTTCAGCCAGTATAGGAGCACATTTGGGAGCGATTTCGAGTCAATCGGTCCAAAGACCTGGAAGCTATTGAAAAAATGGGCCACTTTTTTCTTTAAAATATTCACCAAAAATACAAATTTCACCGGAATCCGATAGGGACTGCTGTGTCTCGTTCAGCCAGTATAGGAGCACATTTGGGAGCGATTTCGAGTCAATCGGTCCAAAGACCTGGAAGCTATTGAAAAAATGGGCCACTTTTTTCTTTAAAATATTCACCAAAAATACGAATTTCACCGGAATCCGATGGGGACTGCTGTGTCTCGTTCAGCCAGTATAGGAGCACATTTGGGAGCGATTTCGAGTCAATCGGTCCAAAGACCTGGAAGCTATTGAAAAAATGGGCCACTTTTTTCTTTAAAATATTCACCAAAAATACAAATTTCACCGGAATCCGATGGGGACTGCTGTGTCTCGTTCAGCCAGTATAGGAGCACATTTGGGAGCGATTTCGAGTCAATCGGTCAAAAGACCTGGAAGCTATTGAAAAAATGGGCCACTTTTTTCTTTAAAATATTCACCAAAAATACAAATTTCACCGGAATCCGATGGGGACTGCTGTGTCTCATTCAGCGAGTAGAGGACCACATTCGTGACGAATTTCGAGTCAATCGGTCAAAAGACGACCGTAACCCTAACCCTAGCTCCATAACCCTAACCCTAACCCTAACCCTAATGCCAGCCTTAAGGCAGTCTCATGAAACATTGTCTCTTTTCACTAAAATATTCACCAAAAATACAAATTTCACCGGAATCCGATGGGGACTGCTGTGTCTCGTTCAGCCAGTATAGGAGCACATTTGGGAGCGATTTCGAGTCAATCGGTCCAAAGACCTGGAAGCTATTGAAAAAATGGGCCACTTTTTTCTTTAAAATATTCACCAAAAATACAAATTTCACCGGAATCCGATAGGGACTGCTGTGTCTCATTCAGCGAGTAGAGGACCACATTCGTGACGAATTTCGAGTCAATCGGTCAAAAGACGACCGTAACCCTAACCCTAGCTCCATAACCCTAACCCTAACCCTAACCCTAATGCCAGCCTTAAGGCAGTCTCATGAAACATTGTCTCTTTTCACTAAAATATTCACCAAAAATACAAATTTCACCGGAATCCGATGGGGACTGCTGTGTCTCGTTCAGCCAGTATAGGAGCACATTTGGGAGCGATTTCGAGTCAATCGGTCCAAAGACCTGGAAGCTATTGAAAAAATGGGCCACTTTTTTCTCTAAAATATTCACCAAAAATACAAATCTCACCGGAATCCAATGGGGACTGCTGTGTCTCGTTCAGCCAATATAGGAGCACATTTGGGAGCGATTTCGAGTCAATCGGTCAAAAGACCTGGAAGCTATTGAAAAAATGGGCCACTTTTTTCTTTAAAATATTCACCAAAAATACAAATTTCACCGGAATCCGATAGGGACTGCTGTGTCTCATTCAGCGAGTAGAGGACCACATTCGTGACGAATTTCGAGTCAATCGGTCAAAAGACGACCGTAACCCTAACCCTAGCTCCATAACCCTAACCCTAACCCTAACCCTAATGCCAGCCTTAAGGCAGTCTCATGAAACATTGTCTCTTTTCACTAAAATATTCACCAAAAATACAAATTTCACCGGAATCCGATGGGGACTGCTGTGTCTCGTTCAGCCAGTATAGGAGCACATTTGGGAGCGATTTCGAGTCAATCGGTCCAAAGACCTGGAAGCTATTGAAAAAATGGGCCACTTTTTTCTTTAAAATATTCACCAAAAATACAAATTTCACCAGAATCCGATGGGGACTGCTGTGTCTCGTTCAGCCAGTATAGGAGCACATTTGGGAGCGATTTCGAGTCAATCGGTCCAAAGACCTGGAAGCTATTGAAAAAATGGGCCACTTTTTTCTTTAAAATATTCACCAAAAATACAAATTTCACCGGAATCCGATGGGGACTGCTGTGTCTCATTCAGCGAGTAGAGGACCACATTCGTGACGAATTTCGAGTCAATCGGTCAAAAGACGACCGTAACCCTAACCCTAGCTCCATAACCCTAACCCTAACCCTAACCCTAATGCCAGCCTTAAGGCAGTCTCATGAAACATTGTCTCTTTTCACTAAAATATTCACCAAAAATACAAATTTCACCGGAATCCGATGGGGACTGCTGTGTCTCGTTCAGCCAGTATAGGAGCACATTTGGGAGCGATTTCGAGTCAATCGGTCCAAAGACCTGGAAGCTATTGAAAAAATGGGCCACTTTTTTCTTTAAAATATTCACCAAAAATACAAATTTCACCGGAATCCGATGGGGACTGCTGTGTCTCGTTCAGCCAGTATAGGAGCACATTTGGGAGCGATTTCGAGTCAATCGGTCCAAAGACCTGGAAGCTATTGAAAAAATGGGCCACTTTTTTCTTTAAAATATTCACCAAAAATACAAATTTCACCGGAATCCGATGGGGACTGCTGTGTCTCGTTCAGCCAGTATAGGAGCACATTTGGGAGCGATTTCGAGTCAATCGGTCAAAAGACCTGGAAGCTATTGAAAAAATGGGCCACTTTTTTCTTTAAAATATTCACCAAAAATACAAATTTCACCGGAATCCGATGGGGACTGCTGTGTCTCATTCAGCGAGTAGAGGACCACATTCGTGACGAATTTCGAGTCAATCGGTCAAAAGACGACCGTAACCCTAACCCTAGCTCCATAACCCTAACCCTAACCCTAACCCTAATGCCAGCCTTAAGGCAGTCTCATGAAACATTGTCTCTTTTCACTAAAATATTCACCAAAAATACAAATTTCACCGGAATCCGATGGGGACTGCTGTGTCTCGTTCAGCCAGTATAGGAGCACATTTGGGAGCGATTTCGAGTCAATCGGTCCAAAGACCTGGAAGCTATTGAAAAAATGGGCCACTTTTTTCTTTAAAATATTCACCAAAAATACAAATTTCACCGGAATCCGATAGGGACTGCTGTGTCTCATTCAGCGAGTAGAGGACCACATTCGTGACGAATTTCGAGTCAATCGGTCAAAAGACGACCGTAACCCTAACCCTAGCTCCATAACCCTAACCCTAACCCTAACCCTAATGCCAGCCTTAAGGCAGTCTCATGAAACATTGTCTCTTTTCACTAAAATATTCACCAAAAATACAAATTTCACCGGAATCCGATGGGGACTGCTGTGTCTCGTTCAGCCAGTATAGGAGCACATTTGGGAGCGATTTCGAGTCAATCGGTCCAAAGACCTGGAAGCTATTGAAAAAATGGGCCACTTTTTTCTCTAAAATATTCACCAAAAATACAAATCTCACCGGAATCCAATGGGGACTGCTGTGTCTCGTTCAGCCAATATAGGAGCACATTTGGGAGCGATTTCGAGTCAATCGGTCAAAAGACCTGGAAGCTATTGAAAAAATGGGCCACTTTTTTCTTTAAAATATTCACCAAAAATACAAATTTCACCGGAATCCGATAGGGACTGCTGTGTCTCATTCAGCGAGTAGAGGACCACATTCGTGACGAATTTCGAGTCAATCGGTCAAAAGACGACCGTAACCCTAACCCTAGCTCCATAACCCTAACCCTAACCCTAACCCTAATGCCAGCCTTAAGGCAGTCTCATGAAACATTGTCTCTTTTCACTAAAATATTCACCAAAAATACAAATTTCACCGGAATCCGATGGGGACTGCTGTGTCTCGTTCAGCCAGTATAGGAGCACATTTGGGAGCGATTTCGAGTCAATCGGTCCAAAGACCTGGAAGCTATTGAAAAAATGGGCCACTTTTTTCTTTAAAATATTCACCAAAAATACAAATTTCACCAGAATCCGATGGGGACTGCTGTGTCTCGTTCAGCCAGTATAGGAGCACATTTGGGAGCGATTTCGAGTCAATCGGTCCAAAGACCTGGAAGCTATTGAAAAAATGGGCCACTTTTTTCTTTAAAATATTCACCAAAAATACAAATTTCACCGGAATCCGATGGGGACTGCTGTGTCTCATTCAGCGAGTAGAGGACCACATTCGTGACGAATTTCGAGTCAATCGGTCAAAAGACGACCGTAACCCTAACCCTAGCTCCATAACCCTAACCCTAACCCTAACCCTAATGCCAGCCTTAAGGCAGTCTCATGAAACATTGTCTCTTTTCACTAAAATATTCACCAAAAATACAAATTTCACCGGAATCCGATGGGGACTGCTGTGTCTCGTTCAGCCAGTATAGGAGCACATTTGGGAGCGATTTCGAGTCAATCGGTCCAAAGACCTGGAAGCTATTGAAAAAATGGGCCACTTTTTTCTTTAAAATATTCACCAAAAATACAAATTTCACCGGAATCCGATGGGGACTGCTGTGTCTCGTTCAGCCAGTATAGGAGCACATTTGGGAGCGATTTCGAGTCAATCGGTCCAAAGACCTGGAAGCTATTGAAAAAATGGGCCACTTTTTTCTTTAAAATATTCACCAAAAATACAAATTTCACCGGAATCCGATGGGGACTGCTGTGTCTCGTTCAGCCAGTATAGGAGCACATTTGGGAGCGATTTCGAGTCAATCGGTCCAAAGACCTGGAAGCTATTGAAAAAATGGGCCACTTTTTTCTTTAAAATATTCACCAAAAATACAAATTTCACCGGAATCCGATGGGGACTGCTGTGTCTCATTCAGCGAGTAGAGGACCACATTCGTGACGAATTTCGAGTCAATCGGTCAAAAGACGACCGTAACCCTAACCCTAGCTCCATAACCCTAACCCTAACCCTAACCCTAATGCCAGCCTTAAGGCAGTCTCATGAAACATTGTCTCTTTTCACTAAAATATTCACCAAAAATACAAATTTCACCGGAATCCGATGGGGACTGCTGTGTCTCGTTCAGCCAGTATAGGAGCACATTTGGGAGCGATTTCGAGTCAATCGGTCCAAAGACCTGGAAGCTATTGAAAAAATGGGCCACTTTTTTCTTTAAAATATTCACCAAAAATACAAATTTCACCAGAATCCGATGGGGACTGCTGTGTCTCGTTCAGCCAGTATAGGAGCACATTTGGGAGCGATTTCGAGTCAATCGGTCCAAAGACCTGGAAGCTATTGAAAAAATGGGCCACTTTTTTCTTTAAAATATTCACCAAAAATACAAATTTCACCAGAATCCGATGGGGACTGCTGTGTCTCGTTCAGCCAGTATAGGAGCACATTTGGGAGCGATTTCGAGTCAATCGGTCCAAAGACCTGGAAGCTATTGAAAAAATGGGCCACTTTTTTCGTTAAAATATTCACCAAAAATACAAATTTCACCGGAATCCGATGGGGACTGCTGTGTCTCATTCAGCGACTAGAGGACCACATTCGTGACGAATTTCGAGTCAATCGGTCAAAAGACGACCGTAACCCTAACCCTAGCTCCATAACCCTAACCCTAACCCTAACCCTAATGCCAGCCTTAAGGCAGTCTCATGAAACATTGTCTCTTTTCACTAAAATATTCACCAAAAATACAAATTTCACCGGAATCCGATGGGGACTGCTGTGTCTCGTTCAGCCAGTATAGGAGCACATTTGGGAGCGATTTCGAGTCAATCGGTCCAAAGACCTGGAAGCTATTGAAAAAATGGGCCACTTTTTTCTTTAAAATATTCACCAAAAATACAAATTTCACCGGAATCCGATAGGGACTGCTGTGTCTCATTCAGCGAGTAGAGGACCACATTCGTGACGAATTTCGAGTCAATCGGTCAAAAGACGACCGTAACCCTAACCCTAGCTCCATAACCCTAACCCTAACCCTAATGCCAGCCTTAAGGCAGTCTCATGAAACATTGTCTCTTTTCACTAAAATATTCACCAAAAATACAAATTTCACCGGAATCCGATGGGGACTGCTGTGTCTCGTTCAGCCAGTATAGGAGCACATTTGGGAGCGATTTCGAGTCAATCGGTCAAAAGACCTGGAAGCTATTGAAAAAATGGGCCACTTTTTTCTTTAAAATATTCACCAAAAATACAAATTTCACCGGAATCCAATAGGGACTGCTGTGTCTCATTCAGCGAGTAGAGGACCACATTCGTGACGAATTTCGAGTCAATCGGTCAAAAGACGACCGTAACCCTAACCCTAGCTCCATAACCCTAACCCTAACCCTAACCCTAATGCCAGCCTTAAGGCAGTCTCATGAAACATTGTCTCTTTTCACTAAAATATTCACCAAAAATACAAATTTCACCGGAATCCGATGGGGACTGCTGTGTCTCGTTCAGCCAGTATAGGAGCACATTTGGGAGCGATTTCGAGTCAATCGGTCCAAAGACCTGGAAGCTATTGAAAAAATGGGCCACTTTTTTCTTTAAAATATTCACCAAAAATACAAATTTCACCGGAATCCGATGGGGACTGCTGTGTCTCATTCAGCGAGTAGAGGACCACATTCGTGACGAATTTCGAGTCAATCGGTCAAAAGACGACCGTAACCCTAACCCTAGCTCCATAACCCTAACCCTAACCCTAATGCCAGCCTTAAGGCAGTCTCATGAAACATTGTCTCTTTTCACTAAAATATTCACCAAAAATACAAATTTCACCGGAATCCGATGGGGACTGCTGTGTCTCGTTCAGCCAGTATAGGAGCACATTTGGGAGCGATTTCGAGTCAATCGGTCCAAAGACCTGGAAGCTATTGAAAAAATGGGCCACTTTTTTCTTTAAAATATTCACCAAAAATACAAATTTCACCGGAATCCGATGGGGACTGCTGTGTCTCGTTCAGCCAGTATAGGAGCACATTTGGGAGCGATTTCGAGTCAATCGGTCAAAAGACCTGGAAGCTATTGAAAAAATGGGCCACTTTTTTCTTTAAAATATTCACCAAAAATACAAATTTCACCGGAATCCGATGGGGACTGCTGTGTCTCATTCAGCGAGTAGAGGACCACATTCGTGACGAATTTCGAGTCAATCGGTCAAAAGACGACCGTAACCCTAACCCTAGCTCCATAACCCTAACCCTAACCCTAACCCTAATGCCAGCCTTAAGGCAGTCTCATGAAACATTGTCTCTTTTCACTAAAATATTCACCAAAAATACAAATTTCACCGGAATCCGATGGGGACTGCTGTGTCTCGTTCAGCCAGTATAGGAGCACATTTGGGAGCGATTTCGAGTCAATCGGTCCAAAGACCTGGAAGCTATTGAAAAAATGGGCCACTTTTTTCTTTAAAATATTCACCAAAAATACAAATTTCACCGGAATCCGATAGGGACTGCTGTGTCTCATTCAGCGAGTAGAGGACCACATTCGTGACGAATTTCGAGTCAATCGGTCAAAAGACGACCGTAACCCTAACCCTAGCTCCATAACCCTAACCCTAACCCTAACCCTAATGCCAGCCTTAAGGCAGTCTCATGAAACATTGTCTCTTTTCACTAAAATATTCACCAAAAATACAAATTTCACCGGAATCCGATGGGGACTGCTGTGTCTCGTTCAGCCAGTATAGGAGCACATTTGGGAGCGATTTCGAGTCAATCGGTCCAAAGACCTGGAAGCTATTGAAAAAATGGGCCACTTTTTTCTTTAAAATATTCACCAAAAATACAAATTTCACCAGAATCCGATGGGGACTGCTGTGTCTCGTTCAGCCAGTATAGGAGCACATTTGGGAGCGATTTCGAGTCAATCGGTCCAAAGACCTGGAAGCTATTGAAAAAATGGGCCACTTTTTTCGTTAAAATATTCACCAAAAATACAAATTTCACCGGAATCCGATGGGGACTGCTGTGTCTCATTCAGCGACTAGAGGACCACATTCGTGACGAATTTCGAGTCAATCGGTCAAAAGACGACCGTAACCCTAACCCTAGCTCCATAACCCTAACCCTAACCCTAACCCTAATGCCAGCCTTAAGGCAGTCTCATGAAACATTGTCTCTTTTCACTAAAATATTCACCAAAAATACAAATTTCACCGGAATCCGATGGGGACTGCTGTGTCTCGTTCAGCCAGTATAGGAGCACATTTGGGAGCGATTTCGAGTCAATCGGTCCAAAGACCTGGAAGCTATTGAAAAAATGGGCCACTTTTTTCATTAAAATATTCACCAAAAATACAAATTTCACCAGAATCCGATGCGGACTGCTGTGTCTCGTTCGGCCAGTATAGGAGCACATTTGGGAGCGATTTCGAGTCAATCGGTCCAAAGACCTGGAAGCTATTGAAAAAATGGGCCACTTTTTTCTCTAAAATATTCACCAAAAATACAAATCTCACCGGAATCCGATGGGGACTGCTGTGTCTCGTTCAGCCCGTATAGGAGCACATTTGGGAGCGATTTCGAGTCAATCGGTCAAAAGACCTGGAAGCTATTGAAAAAATGGGCCACTTTTTTCTTTAAAATATTCACCAAAAATACAAATTTCACCGGAATCCGATAGGGACTGCTGTGTCTCATTCAGCGAGTAGAGGACCACATTCGTGACGAATTTCGAGTCAATCGGTCAAAAGACGACCGTAACCCTAACCCTAGCTCCATAACCCTAACCCTAACCCTAACCCTAATGCCAGCCTTAAGGCAGTCTCATGAAACATTGTCTCTTTTCACTAAAATATTCACCAAAAATACAAATTTCACCGGAATCCGATGGGGACTGCTGTGTCTCGTTCAGCCAGTATAGGAGCACATTTGGGAGCGATTTCGAGTCAATCGGTCCAAAGACCTGGAAGCTATTGAAAAAATGGGCCACTTTTTTCTTTAAAATATTCACCAAAAATACAAATTTCACCGGAATCCGATAGGGACTGCTGTGTCTCATTCAGCGAGTAGAGGACCACATTCGTGACGAATTTCGAGTCAATCGGTCAAAAGACGACCGTAACCCTAACCCTAGCTCCATAACCCTAACCCTAACCCTAATGCCAGCCTTAAGGCAGTCTCATGAAACATTGTCTCTTTTCACTAAAATATTCACCAAAAATACAAATTTCACCGGAATCCGATGGGGACTGCTGTGTCTCGTTCAGCCAGTATAGGAGCACATTTGGGAGCGATTTCGAGTCAATCGGTCAAAAGACCTGGAAGCTATTGAAAAAATGGGCCACTTTTTTCTTTAAAATATTCACCAAAAATACAAATTTCACCGGAATCCGATGGGGACTGCTGTGTCTCATTCAGCGAGTAGAGGACCACATTCGTGACGAATTTCGAGTCAATCGGTCAAAAGACGACCGTAACCCTAACCCTAGCTCCATAACCCTAACCCTAACCCTAACCCTAATGCCAGCCTTAAGGCAGTCTCATGAAACATTGTCTCTTTTCACTAAAATATTCACCAAAAATACAAATTTCACCGGAATCCGATGGGGACTGCTGTGTCTCGTTCAGCCAGTATAGGAGCACATTTGGGAGCGATTTCGAGTCAATCGGTCCAAAGACCTGGAAGCTATTGAAAAAATGGGCCACTTTTTTCTTTAAAATATTCACCAAAAATACAAATTTCACCAGAATCCGATGGGGACTGCTGTGTCTCGTTCAGCCAGTATAGGAGCACATTTGGGAGCGATTTCGAGTCAATCGGTCCAAAGACCTGGAAGCTATTGAAAAAATGGGCCACTTTTTTCTTTAAAATATTCACCAAAAATACAAATTTCACCGGAATCCGATGGGGACTGCTGTGTCTCATTCAGCGAGTAGAGGACCACATTCGTGACGAATTTCGAGTCAATCGGTCAAAAGACGACCGTAACCCTAACCCTAGCTCCATAACCCTAACCCTAACCCTAACCCTAATGCCAGCCTTAAGGCAGTCTCATGAAACATTGTCTCTTTTCACTAAAATATTCACCAAAAATACAAATTTCACCGGAATCCGATGGGGACTGCTGTGTCTCGTTCAGCCAGTATAGGAGCACATTTGGGAGCGATTTCGAGTCAATCGGTCCAAAGACCTGGAAGCTATTGAAAAAATGGGCCACTTTTTTCATTAAAATATTCACCAAAAATACAAATTTCACCAGAATCCGATGCGGACTGCTGTGTCTCGTTCGGCCAGTATAGGAGCACATTTGGGAGCGATTTCGAGTCAATCGGTCCAAAGACCTGGAAGCTATTGAAAAAATGGGCCACTTTTTTCTCTAAAATATTCACCAAAAATACAAATCTCACCGGAATCCGATGGGGACTGCTGTGTCTCGTTCAGCCCGTATAGGAGCACATTTGGGAGCGATTTCGAGTCAATCGGTCAAAAGACCTGGAAGCTATTGAAAAAATGGGCCACTTTTTTCTTTAAAATATTCACCAAAAATACAAATTTCACCGGAATCCGATAGGGACTGCTGTGTCTCATTCAGCGAGTAGAGGACCACATTCGTGACGAATTTCGAGTCAATCGGTCAAAAGACGACCGTAACCCTAACCCTAGCTCCATAACCCTAACCCTAACCCTAACCCTAATGCCAGCCTTAAGGCAGTCTCATGAAACATTGTCTCTTTTCACTAAAATATTCACCAAAAATACAAATTTCACCGGAATCCGATGGGGACTGCTGTGTCTCGTTCAGCCAGTATAGGAGCACATTTGGGAGCGATTTCGAGTCAATCGGTCCAAAGACCTGGAAGCTATTGAAAAAATGGGCCACTTTTTTCTTTAAAATATTCACCAAAAATACAAATTTCACCGGAATCCGATAGGGACTGCTGTGTCTCATTCAGCGAGTAGAGGACCACATTCGTGACGAATTTCGAGTCAATCGGTCAAAAGACGACCGTAACCCTAACCCTAGCTCCATAACCCTAACCCTAACCCTAATGCCAGCCTTAAGGCAGTCTCATGAAACATTGTCTCTTTTCACTAAAATATTCACCAAAAATACAAATTTCACCGGAATCCGATGGGGACTGCTGTGTCTCGTTCAGCCAGTATAGGAGCACATTTGGGAGCGATTTCGAGTCAATCGGTCAAAAGACCTGGAAGCTATTGAAAAAATGGGCCACTTTTTTCTTTAAAATATTCACCAAAAATACAAATTTCACCGGAATCCGATGGGGACTGCTGTGTCTCATTCAGCGAGTAGAGGACCACATTCGTGACGAATTTCGAGTCAATCGGTCAAAAGACGACCGTAACCCTAACCCTAGCTCCATAACCCTAACCCTAACCCTAACCCTAATGCCAGCCTTAAGGCAGTCTCATGAAACATTGTCTCTTTTCACTAAAATATTCACCAAAAATACAAATTTCACCGGAATCCGATGGGGACTGCTGTGTCTCGTTCAGCCAGTATAGGAGCACATTTGGGAGCGATTTCGAGTCAATCGGTCCAAAGACCTGGAAGCTATTGAAAAAATGGGCCACTTTTTTCTTTAAAATATTCACCAAAAATACAAATTTCACCAGAATCCGATGGGGACTGCTGTGTCTCGTTCAGCCAGTATAGGAGCACATTTGGGAGCGATTTCGAGTCAATCGGTCCAAAGACCTGGAAGCTATTGAAAAAATGGGCCACTTTTTTCTTTAAAATATTCACCAAAAATACAAATTTCACCGGAATCCGATGGGGACTGCTGTGTCTCATTCAGCGAGTAGAGGACCACATTCGTGACGAATTTCGAGTCAATCGGTCAAAAGACGACCGTAACCCTAACCCTAGCTCCATAACCCTAACCCTAACCCTAACCCTAATGCCAGCCTTAAGGCAGTCTCATGAAACATTGTCTCTTTTCACTAAAATATTCACCAAAAATACAAATTTCACCGGAATCCGATGGGGACTGCTGTGTCTCGTTCAGCCAGTATAGGAGCACATTTGGGAGCGATTTCGAGTCAATCGGTCCAAAGACCTGGAAGCTATTGAAAAAATGGGCCACTTTTTTCATTAAAATATTCACCAAAAATACAAATTTCACCAGAATCCGATGCGGACTGCTGTGTCTCGTTCGGCCAGTATAGGAGCACATTTGGGAGCGATTTCGAGTCAATCGGTCCAAAGACCTGGAAGCTATTGAAAAAATGGGCCACTTTTTTCTCTAAAATATTCACCAAAAATACAAATCTCACCGGAATCCGATGGGGACTGCTGTGTCTCGTTCAGCCCGTATAGGAGCACATTTGGGAGCGATTTCGAGTCAATCGGTCAAAAGACCTGGAAGCTATTGAAAAAATGGGCCACTTTTTTCTTTAAAATATTCACCAAAAATACAAATTTCACCGGAATCCGATAGGGACTGCTGTGTCTCATTCAGCGAGTAGAGGACCACATTCGTGACGAATTTCGAGTCAATCGGTCAAAAGACGACCGTAACCCTAACCCTAGCTCCATAACCCTAACCCTAACCCTAACCCTAATGCCAGCCTTAAGGCAGTCTCATGAAACATTGTCTCTTTTCACTAAAATATTCACCAAAAATACAAATTTCACCGGAATCCGATGGGGACTGCTGTGTCTCGTTCAGCCAGTATAGGAGCACATTTGGGAGCGATTTCGAGTCAATCGGTCCAAAGACCTGGAAGCTATTGAAAAAATGGGCCACTTTTTTCTTTAAAATATTCACCAAAAATACAAATTTCACCGGAATCCGATAGGGACTGCTGTGTCTCATTCAGCGAGTAGAGGACCACATTCGTGACGAATTTCGAGTCAATCGGTCAAAAGACGACCGTAACCCTAACCCTAGCTCCATAACCCTAACCCTAACCCTAACCCTAATGCCAGCCTTAAGGCAGTCTCATGAAACATTGTCTCTTTTCACTAAAATATTCACCAAAAATACAAATTTCACCGGAATCCGATGGGGACTGCTGTGTCTCGTTCAGCCAGTATAGGAGCACATTTGGGAGCGATTTCGAGTCAATCGGTCCAAAGACCTGGAAGCTATTGAAAAAATGGGCCACTTTTTTCTTTAAAATATTCACCAAAAATACAAATTTCACCAGAATCCGATGGGGACTGCTGTGTCTCGTTCAGCCAGTATAGGAGCACATTTGGGAGCGATTTCGAGTCAATCGGTCCAAAGACCTGGAAGCTATTGAAAAAATGGGCCACTTTTTTCGTTAAAATATTCACCAAAAATACAAATTTCACCGGAATCCGATGGGGACTGCTGTGTCTCATTCAGCGAGTAGAGGACCACATTCGTGACGAATTTCGAGTCAATCGGTCAAAAGACGACCGTAACCCTAACCCTAGCTCCATAACCCTAACCCTAACCCTAACCCTAATGCCAGCCTTAAGGCAGTCTCATGAAACATTGTCTCTTTTCACTAAAATATTCACCAAAAATACAAATTTCACCGGAATCCGATGGGGACTGCTGTGTCTCGTTCAGCCAGTATAGGAGCACATTTGGGAGCGATTTCGAGTCAATCGGTCCAAAGACCTGGAAGCTATTGAAAAAATGGGCCACTTTTTTCATTAAAATATTCACCAAAAATACAAATTTCACCAGAATCCGATGCGGACTGCTGTGTCTCGTTCGGCCAGTATAGGAGCACATTTGGGAGCGATTTCGAGTCAATCGGTCCAAAGACCTGGAAGCTATTGAAAAAATGGGCCACTTTTTTCTCTAAAATATTCACCAAAAATACAAATCTCACCGGAATCCGATGGGGACTGCTGTGTCTCGTTCAGCCCGTATAGGAGCACATTTGGGAGCGATTTCGAGTCAATCGGTCAAAAGACCTGGAAGCTATTGAAAAAATGGGCCACTTTTTTCTTTAAAATATTCACCAAAAATACAAATTTCACCGGAATCCGATAGGGACTGCTGTGTCTCATTCAGCGAGTAGAGGACCACATTCGTGACGAATTTCGAGTCAATCGGTCAAAAGACGACCGTAACCCTAACCCTAGCTCCATAACCCTAACCCTAACCCTAACCCTAATGCCAGCCTTAAGGCAGTCTCATGAAACATTGTCTCTTTTCACTAAAATATTCACCAAAAATACAAATTTCACCGGAATCCGATGGGGACTGCTGTGTCTCGTTCAGCCAGTATAGGAGCACATTTGGGAGCGATTTCGAGTCAATCGGTCCAAAGACCTGGAAGCTATTGAAAAAATGGGCCACTTTTTTCTTTAAAATATTCACCAAAAATACAAATTTCACCGGAATCCGATAGGGACTGCTGTGTCTCATTCAGCGAGTAGAGGACCACATTCGTGACGAATTTCGAGTCAATCGGTCAAAAGACGACCGTAACCCTAACCCTAGCTCCATAACCCTAACCCTAACCCTAACCCTAATGCCAGCCTTAAGGCAGTCTCATGAAACATTGTCTCTTTTCACTAAAATATTCACCAAAAATACAAATTTCACCGGAATCCGATGGGGACTGCTGTGTCTCGTTCAGCCAGTATAGGAGCACATTTGGGAGCGATTTCGAGTCAATCGGTCCAAAGACCTGGAAGCTATTGAAAAAATGGGCCACTTTTTTCTTTAAAATATTCACCAAAAATACAAATTTCACCGGAATCCGATGGGGACTGCTGTGTCTCGTTCGGCCAGTATAGGAGCACATTTGGGAGCGATTTCGAGTCAATCGGTCCAAAGACCTGGAAGCTATTGAAAAAATGGGCCACTTTTTTCTCTAAAATATTCACCAAAAATACAAATCTCACCGGAATCCGATGGGGACTGCTGTGTCTCATTCAGCGAGTAGAGGACCACATTCGTGACGAATTTCGAGTCAATCGGTCAAAAGACGACCGTAACCCTAACCCTAGCTCCATAACCCTAACCCTAACCCTAACCCTAATGCCAGCCTTAAGGCAGTCTCATGAAACATTGTCTCTTTTCACTAAAATATTCACCAAAAATACAAATTTCACCGGAATCCGATGGGGACTGCTGTGTCTCGTTCAGCCAGTATAGGAGCACATTTGGGAGCGATTTCGAGTCAATCGGTCCAAAGACCTGGAAGCTATTGAAAAAATGGGCCACTTTTTTCTTTAAAATATTCACCAAAAATACAAATTTCACCAGAATCCGATGGGGACTGCTGTGTCTCGTTCAGCCAGTATAGGAGCACATTTGGGAGCGATTTCGAGTCAATCGGTCCAAAGACCTGGAAGCTATTGAAAAAATGGGCCACTTTTTTCGTTAAAATATTCACCAAAAATACAAATTTCACCGGAATCCGATGGGGACTGCTGTGTCTCATTCAGCGAGTAGAGGACCACATTCGTGACGAATTTCGAGTCAATCGGTCAAAAGACGACCGTAACCCTAACCCTAGCTCCATAACCCTAACCCTAACCCTAACCCTAATGCCAGCCTTAAGGCAGTCTCATGAAACATTGTCTCTTTTCACTAAAATATTCACCAAAAATACAAATTTCACCGGAATCCGATGGGGACTGCTGTGTCTCGTTCAGCCAGTATAGGAGCACATTTGGGAGCGATTTCGAGTCAATCGGTCCAAAGACCTGGAAGCTATTGAAAAAATGGGCCACTTTTTTCTTTAAAATATTCACCAAAAATACAAATTTCACCGGAATCCGATAGGGACTGCTGTGTCTCATTCAGCGAGTAGAGGACCACATTCGTGACGAATTTCGAGTCAATCGGTCAAAAGACGACCGTAACCCTAACCCTAGCTCCATAACCCTAACCCTAACCCTAACCCTAATGCCAGCCTTAAGGCAGTCTCATGAAACATTGTCTCTTTTCACTAAAATATTCACCAAAAATACAAATTTCACCGGAATCCGATGGGGACTGCTGTGTCTCGTTCAGCCAGTATAGGAGCACATTTGGGAGCGATTTCGAGTCAATCGGTCCAAAGACCTGGAAGCTATTGAAAAAATGGGCCACTTTTTTCTTTAAAATATTCACCAAAAATACAAATTTCACCAGAATCCGATGGGGACTGCTGTGTCTCGTTCAGCCAGTATAGGAGCACATTTGGGAGCGATTTCGAGTCAATCGGTCCAAAGACCTGGAAGCTATTGAAAAAATGGGCCACTTTTTTCGTTAAAATATTCACCAAAAATACAAATTTCACCGGAATCCGATGGGGACTGCTGTGTCTCATTCAGCGACTAGAGGACCACATTCGTGACGAATTTCGAGTCAATCGGTCAAAAGACGACCGTAACCCTAACCCTAGCTCCATAACCCTAACCCTAACCCTAACCCTAATGCCAGCCTTAAGGCAGTCTCATGAAACATTGTCTCTTTTCACTAAAATATTCACCAAAAATACAAATTTCACCGGAATCCGATGGGGACTGCTGTGTCTCGTTCAGCCAGTATAGGAGCACATTTGGGAGCGATTTCGAGTCAATCGGTCCAAAGACCTGGAAGCTATTGAAAAAATGGGCCACTTTTTTCATTAAAATATTCACCAAAAATACAAATTTCACCAGAATCCGATGCGGACTGCTGTGTCTCGTTCGGCCAGTATAGGAGCACATTTGGGAGCGATTTCGAGTCAATCGGTCCAAAGACCTGGAAGCTATTGAAAAAATGGGCCACTTTTTTCTCTAAAATATTCACCAAAAATACAAATCTCACCGGAATCCGATGGGGACTGCTGTGTCTCGTTCAGCCCGTATAGGAGCACATTTGGGAGCGATTTCGAGTCAATCGGTCAAAAGACCTGGAAGCTATTGAAAAAATGGGCCACTTTTTTCTTTAAAATATTCACCAAAAATACAAATTTCACCGGAATCCGATAGGGACTGCTGTGTCTCATTCAGCGAGTAGAGGACCACATTCGTGACGAATTTCGAGTCAATCGGTCAAAAGACGACCGTAACCCTAACCCTAGCTCCATAACCCTAACCCTAACCCTAACCCTAATGCCAGCCTTAAGGCAGTCTCATGAAACATTGTCTCTTTTCACTAAAATATTCACCAAAAATACAAATTTCACCGGAATCCGATGGGGACTGCTGTGTCTCGTTCAGCCAGTATAGGAGCACATTTGGGAGCGATTTCGAGTCAATCGGTCCAAAGACCTGGAAGCTATTGAAAAAATGGGCCACTTTTTTCTTTAAAATATTCACCAAAAATACAAATTTCACCGGAATCCGATAGGGACTGCTGTGTCTCATTCAGCGAGTAGAGGACCACATTCGTGACGAATTTCGAGTCAATCGGTCAAAAGACGACCGTAACCCTAACCCTAGCTCCATAACCCTAACCCTAACCCTAACCCTAATGCCAGCCTTAAGGCAGTCTCATGAAACATTGTCTCTTTTCACTAAAATATTCACCAAAAATACAAATTTCACCGGAATCCGATGGGGACTGCTGTGTCTCGTTCAGCCAGTATAGGAGCACATTTGGGAGCGATTTCGAGTCAATCGGTCCAAAGACCTGGAAGCTATTGAAAAAATGGGCCACTTTTTTCTTTAAAATATTCACCAAAAATACAAATTTCACCGGAATCCGATGGGGACTGCTGTGTCTCGTTCGGCCAGTATAGGAGCACATTTGGGAGCGATTTCGAGTCAATCGGTCCAAAGACCTGGAAGCTATTGAAAAAATGGGCCACTTTTTTCTCTAAAATATTCACCAAAAATACAAATCTCACCGGAATCCGATGGGGACTGCTGTGTCTCATTCAGCGAGTAGAGGACCACATTCGTGACGAATTTCGAGTCAATCGGTCAAAAGACGACCGTAACCCTAACCCTAGCTCCATAACCCTAACCCTAACCCTAACCCTAATGCCAGCCTTAAGGCAGTCTCATGAAACATTGTCTCTTTTCACTAAAATATTCACCAAAAATACAAATTTCACCGGAATCCGATGGGGACTGCTGTGTCTCGTTCAGCCAGTATAGGAGCACATTTGGGAGCGATTTCGAGTCAATCGGTCCAAAGACCTGGAAGCTATTGAAAAAATGGGCCACTTTTTTCTTTAAAATATTCACCAAAAATACAAATTTCACCAGAATCCGATGGGGACTGCTGTGTCTCGTTCAGCCAGTATAGGAGCACATTTGGGAGCGATTTCGAGTCAATCGGTCCAAAGACCTGGAAGCTATTGAAAAAATGGGCCACTTTTTTCGTTAAAATATTCACCAAAAATACAAATTTCACCGGAATCCGATGGGGACTGCTGTGTCTCATTCAGCGAGTAGAGGACCACATTCGTGACGAATTTCGAGTCAATCGGTCAAAAGACGACCGTAACCCTAACCCTAGCTCCATAACCCTAACCCTAACCCTAACCCTAATGCCAGCCTTAAGGCAGTCTCATGAAACATTGTCTCTTTTCACTAAAATATTCACCAAAAATACAAATTTCACCGGAATCCGATGGGGACTGCTGTGTCTCGTTCAGCCAGTATAGGAGCACATTTGGGAGCGATTTCGAGTCAATCGGTCCAAAGACCTGGAAGCTATTGAAAAAATGGGCCACTTTTTTCTTTAAAATATTCACCAAAAATACAAATTTCACCAGAATCCGATGGGGACTGCTGTGTCTCGTTCAGCCAGTATAGGAGCACATTTGGGAGCGATTTCGAGTCAATCGGTCCAAAGACCTGGAAGCTATTGAAAAAATGGGCCACTTTTTTCTTTAAAATATTCACCAAAAATACAAATTTCACCAGAATCCGATGGGGACTGCTGTGTCTCGTTCAGCCAGTATAGGAGCACATTTGGGAGCGATTTCGAGTCAATCGGTCCAAAGACCTGGAAGCTATTGAAAAAATGGGCCACTTTTTTCGTTAAAATATTCACCAAAAATACAAATTTCGCCGGAATCCGATGGGGACTGCTGTGTCTCATTCAGCGAGTAGAGGACCACATTCGTGACGAATTTCGAGTCAATCGGTCAAAAGACGACCGTAACCCTAACCCTAGCTCCATAACCCTAACCCTAACCCTAACCCTAATGCCAGCCTTAAGGCAGTCTCATGAAACATTGTCTCTTTTCACTAAAATATTCACCAAAAATACAAATTTCACCGGAATCCGATGGGGACTGCTGTGTCTCGTTCAGCCAGTATAGGAGCACATTTGGGAGCGATTTCGAGTCAATCGGTCCAAAGACCTGGAAGCTATTGAAAAAATGGGCCACTTTTTTCTTTAAAATATTCACCAAAAATACAAATTTCACCAGAATCCGATGGGGACTGCTGTGTCTCGTTCAGCCAGTATAGGAGCACATTTGGGAGCGATTTCGAGTCAATCGGTCCAAAGACCTGGAAGCTATTGAAAAAATGGGCCACTTTTTTCGTTAAAATATTCACCAAAAATACAAATTTCACCGGAATCCGATGGGGACTGCTGTGTCTCATTCAGCGAGTAGAGGACCACATTCGTGACGAATTTCGAGTCAATCGGTCAAAAGACGACCGTAACCCTAACCCTAGCTCCATAACCCTAACCCTAACCCTAACCCTAATGCCAGCCTTAAGGCAGTCTCATGAAACATTGTCTCTTTTCACTAAAATATTCACCAAAAATACAAATTTCACCGGAATCCGATGGCGACTGCTGTGTCTCGTTCAGCCAGTATAGGAGCACATTTGGGAGCGATTTCGAGTCAATCGGTCCAAAGACCTGGAAGCTATTGAAAAAATGGGCCACTTTTTTCTTTAAAATATTCACCAAAAATACAAATTTCACCAGAATCCGATGGGGACTGCTGTGTCTCGTTCAGCCAGTATAGGAGCACATTTGGGAGCGATTTCGAGTCAATCGGTCCAAAGACCTGGAAGCTATTGAAAAAATGGGCCACTTTTTTCTTTAAAATATTCACCAAAAATACAAATTTCACCGGAATCCGATGGGGACTGCTGTGTCTCATTCAGCAAGTAGAGGACCACATTCGTGACGAATTTCGAGTCAATCGGTCAAAAGACGACCGTAACCCTAACCCTAGCTCCATAACCCTAACCCTAACCCTAACCCTAATGCCAGCCTTAAGGCAGTCTCATGAAACATTGTCTCTTTTCACTAAAATATTCACCAAAAATACAAATTTCACCGGAATCCGATGGGGACTGCTGTGTCTCGTTCAGCCAGTATAGGAGCACATTTGGGAGCGATTTCGAGTCAATCGGTCCAAAGACCTGGAAGCTATTGAAAAAATGGGCCACTTTTTTCTTTAAAATATTCACCAAAAATACAAATTTCACCGGAATCCGATGGGGACTGCTGTGTCTCGTTCAGCCAGTATAGGAGCACATTTGGGAGCGATTTCGAGTCAATCGGTCCAAAGACCTGGAAGCTATTGAAAAAATGGGCCACTTTTTTCTTTAAAATATTCACCAAAAATACAAATTTCACCGGAATCCGATGGGGACTGCTGTGTCTCGTTCAGCCAGTATAGGAGCACATTTGGGAGCGATTTCGAGTCAATCGGTCCAAAGACCTGGAAGCTATTGAAAAAATGGGCCACTTTTTTCTTTAAAATATTCACCAAAAATACAAATTTCACCAGAATCCGATGGGGACTGCTGTGTCTCGTTCAGCCAGTATAGGAGCACATTTGGGAGCGATTTCGAGTCAATCGGTCCAAAGACCTGGAAGCTATTGAAAAAATGGGCCACTTTTTTCGTTAAAATATTCACCAAAAATACAAATTTCACCGGAATCCGATGGGGACTGCTGTGTCTCATTCAGCGAGTAGAGGACCACATTCGTGACGAATTTCGAGTCAATCGGTCAAAAGACGACCGTAACCCTAACCCTAGCTCCATAACCCTAACCCTAACCCTAACCCTAATGCCAGCCTTAAGGCAGTCTCATGAAACATTGTCTCTTTTCACTAAAATATTCACCAAAAATACAAATTTCACCGGAATCCGATGGGGACTGCTGTGTCTCGTTCAGCCAGTATAGGAGCACATTTGGGAGCGATTTCGAGTCAATCGGTCCAAAGACCTGGAAGCTATTGAAAAAATGGGCCACTTTTTTCTTTAAAATATTCACCAAAAATACAAATTTCACCAGAATCCGATGGGGACTGCTGTGTCTCGTTCAGCCAGTATAGGAGCACATTTGGGAGCGATTTCGAGTCAATCGGTCCAAAGACCTGGAAGCTATTGAAAAAATGGGCCACTTTTTTCGTTAAAATATTCACCAAAAATACAAATTTCACCGGAATCCGATGGGGACTGCTGTGTCTCATTCAGCGAGTAGAGGACCACATTCGTGACGAATTTCGAGTCAATCGGTCAAAAGACGACCGTAACCCTAACCCTAGCTCCATAACCCTAACCCTAACCCTAACCCTAATGCCAGCCTTAAGGCAGTCTCATGAAACATTGTCTCTTTTCACTAAAATATTCACCAAAAATACAAATTTCACCGGAATCCGATGGGGACTGCTGTGTCTCGTTCAGCCAGTATAGGAGCACATTTGGGAGCGATTTCGAGTCAATCGGTCCAAAGACCTGGAAGCTATTGAAAAAATGGGCCACTTTTTTCTTTAAAATATTCACCAAAAATACAAATTTCACCAGAATCCGATGGGGACTGCTGTGTCTCGTTCAGCCAGTATAGGAGCACATTTGGGAGCGATTTCGAGTCAATCGGTCCAAAGACCTGGAAGCTATTGAAAAAATGGGCCACTTTTTTCTTTAAAATATTCACCAAAAATACAAATTTCACCAGAATCCGATGGGGACTGCTGTGTCTCGTTCAGCCAGTATAGGAGCACATTTGGGAGCGATTTCGAGTCAATCGGTCCAAAGACCTGGAAGCTATTGAAAAAATGGGCCACTTTTTTCGTTAAAATATTCACCAAAAATACAAATTTCGCCGGAATCCGATGGGGACTGCTGTGTCTCATTCAGCGAGTAGAGGACCACATTCGTGACGAATTTCGAGTCAATCGGTCAAAAGACGACCGTAACCCTAACCCTAGCTCCATAACCCTAACCCTAACCCTAACCCTAATGCCAGCCTTAAGGCAGTCTCATGAAACATTGTCTCTTTTCACTAAAATATTCACCAAAAATACAAATTTCACCGGAATCCGATGGGGACTGCTGTGTCTCGTTCAGCCAGTATAGGAGCACATTTGGGAGCGATTTCGAGTCAATCGGTCCAAAGACCTGGAAGCTATTGAAAAAATGGGCCACTTTTTTCTTTAAAATATTCACCAAAAATACAAATTTCACCAGAATCCGATGGGGACTGCTGTGTCTCGTTCAGCCAGTATAGGAGCACATTTGGGAGCGATTTCGAGTCAATCGGTCCAAAGACCTGGAAGCTATTGAAAAAATGGGCCACTTTTTTCGTTAAAATATTCACCAAAAATACAAATTTCACCGGAATCCGATGGGGACTGCTGTGTCTCATTCAGCGAGTAGAGGACCACATTCGTGACGAATTTCGAGTCAATCGGTCAAAAGACGACCGTAACCCTAACCCTAGCTCCATAACCCTAACCCTAACCCTAACCCTAATGCCAGCCTTAAGGCAGTCTCATGAAACATTGTCTCTTTTCACTAAAATATTCACCAAAAATACAAATTTCACCGGAATCCGATGGCGACTGCTGTGTCTCGTTCAGCCAGTATAGGAGCACATTTGGGAGCGATTTCGAGTCAATCGGTCCAAAGACCTGGAAGCTATTGAAAAAATGGGCCACTTTTTTCTTTAAAATATTCACCAAAAATACAAATTTCACCAGAATCCGATGGGGACTGCTGTGTCTCGTTCAGCCAGTATAGGAGCACATTTGGGAGCGATTTCGAGTCAATCGGTCCAAAGACCTGGAAGCTATTGAAAAAATGGGCCACTTTTTTCTTTAAAATATTCACCAAAAATACAAATTTCACCGGAATCCGATGGGGACTGCTGTGTCTCATTCAGCAAGTAGAGGACCACATTCGTGACGAATTTCGAGTCAATCGGTCAAAAGACGACCGTAACCCTAACCCTAGCTCCATAACCCTAACCCTAACCCTAACCCTAATGCCAGCCTTAAGGCAGTCTCATGAAACATTGTCTCTTTTCACTAAAATATTCACCAAAAATACAAATTTCACCGGAATCCGATGGGGACTGCTGTGTCTCGTTCAGCCAGTATAGGAGCACATTTGGGAGCGATTTCGAGTCAATCGGTCCAAAGACCTGGAAGCTATTGAAAAAATGGGCCACTTTTTTCTTTAAAATATTCACCAAAAATACAAATTTCACCGGAATCCGATGGGGACTGCTGTGTCTCGTTCAGCCAGTATAGGAGCACATTTGGGAGCGATTTCGAGTCAATCGGTCCAAAGACCTGGAAGCTATTGAAAAAATGGGCCACTTTTTTCTTTAAAATATTCACCAAAAATACAAATTTCACCGGAATCCGATGGGGACTGCTGTGTCTCGTTCAGCCAGTATAGGAGCACATTTGGGAGCGATTTCGAGTCAATCGGTCCAAAGACCTGGAAGCTATTGAAAAAATGGGCCACTTTTTTCTTTAAAATATTCACCAAAAATACAAATTTCACCAGAATCCGATGGGGACTGCTGTGTCTCGTTCAGCCAGTATAGGAGCACATTTGGGAGCGATTTCGAGTCAATCGGTCCAAAGACCTGGAAGCTATTGAAAAAATGGGCCACTTTTTTCGTTAAAATATTCACCAAAAATACAAATTTCACCGGAATCCGATGGGGACTGCTGTGTCTCATTCAGCGAGTAGAGGACCACATTCGTGACGAATTTCGAGTCAATCGGTCAAAAGACGACCGTAACCCTAACCCTAGCTCCATAACCCTAACCCTAACCCTAACCCTAATGCCAGCCTTAAGGCAGTCTCATGAAACATTGTCTCTTTTCACTAAAATATTCACCAAAAATACAAATTTCACCGGAATCCGATGGGGACTGCTGTGTCTCGTTCAGCCAGTATAGGAGCACATTTGGGAGCGATTTCGAGTCAATCGGTCCAAAGACCTGGAAGCTATTGAAAAAATGGGCCACTTTTTTCTTTAAAATATTCACCAAAAATACAAATTTCACCAGAATCCGATGGGGACTGCTGTGTCTCGTTCAGCCAGTATAGGAGCACATTTGGGAGCGATTTCGAGTCAATCGGTCCAAAGACCTGGAAGCTATTGAAAAAATGGGCCACTTTTTTCTTTAAAATATTCACCAAAAATACAAATTTCACCAGAATCCGATGGGGACTGCTGTGTCTCGTTCAGCCAGTATAGGAGCACATTTGGGAGCGATTTCGAGTCAATCGGTCCAAAGACCTGGAAGCTATTGAAAAAATGGGCCACTTTTTTCGTTAAAATATTCACCAAAAATACAAATTTCACCGGAATCCGATGGGGACTGCTGTGTCTCATTCAGCGAGTAGAGGACCACATTCGTGACGAATTTCGAGTCAATCGGTCAAAAGACGACCGTAACCCTAACCCTAGCTCCATAACCCTAACCCTAACCCTAACCCTAATGCCAGCCTTAAGGCAGTCTCATGAAACATTGTCTCTTTTCACTAAAATATTCACCAAAAATACAAATTTCACCGGAATCCGATGGGGACTGCTGTGTCTCGTTCAGCCAGTATAGGAGCACATTTGGGAGCGATTTCGAGTCAATCGGTCCAAAGACCTGGAAGCTATTGAAAAAATGGGCCACTTTTTTCTTTAAAATATTCACCAAAAATACAAATTTCACCAGAATCCGATGGGGACTGCTGTGTCTCGTTCAGCCAGTATAGGAGCACATTTGGGAGCGATTTCCAGTCAATCGGTCCAAAGACCTGGAAGCTATTGAAAAAATGGGCCACTTTTTTCGTTAAAATATTCACCAAAAATACAAATTTCACCGGAATCCGATGGGGACTGCTGTGTCTCATTCAGCGAGTAGAGGACCACATTCGTGACGAATTTCGAGTCAATCGGTCAAAAGACGACCGTAACCCTAACCCTAGCTCCATAACCCTAACCCTAACCCTAACCCTAATGCCAGCCTTAAGGCAGTCTCATGAAACATTGTCTCTTTTCACTAAAATATTCACCAAAAATACAAATTTCACCGGAATCCGATGGCGACTGCTGTGTCTCGTTCAGCCAGTATAGGAGCACATTTGGGAGCGATTTCGAGTCAATCGGTCCAAAGACCTGGAAGCTATTGAAAAAATGGGCCACTTTTTTCTTTAAAATATTCACCAAAAATACAAATTTCACCAGAATCCGATGGGGACTGCTGTGTCTCGTTCAGCCAGTATAGGAGCACATTTGGGAGCGATTTCCAGTCAATCGGTCCAAAGACCTGGAAGCTATTGAAAAAATGGGCCACTTTTTTCGTTAAAATATTCACCAAAAATACAAATTTCACCGGAATCCGATGGGGACTGCTGTGTCTCATTCAGCGAGTAGAGGACCACATTCGTGACGAATTTCGAGTCAATCGGTCAAAAGACGACCGTAACCCTAACCCTAGCTCCATAACCCTAACCCTAACCCTAACCCTAATGCCAGCCTTAAGGCAGTCTCATGAAACATTGTCTCTTTTCACTAAAATATTCACCAAAAATACAAATTTCACCGGAATCCGATGGCGACTGCTGTGTCTCGTTCAGCCAGTATAGGAGCACATTTGGGAGCGATTTCGAGTCAATCGGTCCAAAGACCTGGAAGCTATTGAAAAAATGGGCCACTTTTTTCTTTAAAATATTCACCAAAAATACAAATTTCACCAGAATCCGATGGGGACTGCTGTGTCTCGTTCAGCCAGTATAGGAGCACATTTGGGAGCGATTTCGAGTCAATCGGTCCAAAGACCTGGAAGCTATTGAAAAAATGGGCCACTTTTTTCTTTAAAATATTCACCAAAAATACAAATTTCACCGGAATCCGATGGGGACTGCTGTGTCTCATTCAGCAAGTAGAGGACCACATTCGTGACGAATTTCGAGTCAATCGGTCAAAAGACGACCGTAACCCTAACCCTAGCTCCATAACCCTAACCCTAACCCTAACCCTAATGCCAGCCTTAAGGCAGTCTCATGAAACATTGTCTCTTTTCACTAAAATATTCACCAAAAATACAAATTTCACCGGAATCCGATGGGGACTGCTGTGTCTCGTTCAGCCAGTATAGGAGCACATTTGGGAGCGATTTCGAGTCAATCGGTCCAAAGACCTGGAAGCTATTGAAAAAATGGGCCACTTTTTTCTTTAAAATATTCACCAAAAATACAAATTTCACCGGAATCCGATGGGGACTGCTGTGTCTCGTTCAGCCAGTATAGGAGCACATTTGGGAGCGATTTCGAGTCAATCGGTCCAAAGACCTGGAAGCTATTGAAAAAATGGGCCACTTTTTTCTTTAAAATATTCACCAAAAATACAAATTTCACCAGAATCCGATGGGGACTGCTGTGTCTCGTTCAGCCAGTATAGGAGCACATTTGGGAGCGATTTCGAGTCAATCGGTCCAAAGACCTGGAAGCTATTGAAAAAATGGGCCACTTTTTTCGTTAAAATATTCACCAAAAATACAAATTTCACCGGAATCCGATGGGGACTGCTGTGTCTCATTCAGCGAGTAGAGGACCACATTCGTGACGAATTTCGAGTCAATCGGTCAAAAGACGACCGTAACCCTAACCCTAGCTCCATAACCCTAACCCTAACCCTAACCCTAATGCCAGCCTTAAGGCAGTCTCATGAAACATTGTCTCTTTTCACTAAAATATTCACCAAAAATACAAATTTCACCGGAATCCGATGGGGACTGCTGTGTCTCGTTCAGCCAGTATAGGAGCACATTTGGGAGCGATTTCGAGTCAATCGGTCCAAAGACCTGGAAGCTATTGAAAAAATGGGCCACTTTTTTCATTAAAATATTCACCAAAAATACAAATTTCACCAGAATCTGATGCGGACTGCTGTGTCTCGTTCGGCCAGTATAGGAGCACATTTGGGAGCGATTTCGAGTCAATCGGTCCAAAGACCTGGAAGCTATTGAAAAAATGGGCCACTTTTTTCTTTAAAATATTCACCAAAAATACAAATTTCACCGGAATCCGATGGGGACTGCTGTGTCTCATTCAGCGAGTAGAGGACCACATTCGTGACGAATTTCGAGTCAATCGGTCAAAAGACGACCGTAACCCTAACCCTAGCTCCATAACCCTAACCCTAACCCTAACCCTAATGCCAGCCTTAAGGCAGTCTCATGAAACATTGTCTCTTTTCACTAAAATATTCACCAAAAATACAAATTTCACCGGAATCCGATGGGGACTGCTGTGTCTCGTTCAGCCAGTATAGGAGCACATTTGGGAGCGATTTCGAGTCAATCGGTCCAAAGACCTGGAAGCTATTGAAAAAATGGGCCACTTTTTTCTTTAAAATATTCACCAAAAATACAAATTTCACCAGAATCCGATGGGGACTGCTGTGTCTCATTCAGCCAGTATAGGAGCACATTTGGGAGCGATTTCGAGTCAATCGGTCCAAAGACCTGGAAGCTATTGAAAAAATGGGCCACTTTTTTCTTTAAAATATTCACCAAAAATACAAATTTCACCGGAATCCGATGGGGACTGCTGTGTCTCATTCAGCGAGTAGAGGACCACATTCGTGACGAATTTCGAGTCAATCGGTCAAAAGACGACCGTAACCCTAACCCTAGCTCCATAACCCTAACCCTAACCCTAACCCTAATGCCAGCCTTAAGGCAGTCTCATGAAACATTGTCTCTTTTCACTAAAATATTCACCAAAAATACAAATTTCACCGGAATCCGATGGGGACTGTTGTGTCTCGTTCAGCCAGTATAGGAGCACATTTGGGAGCGATTTCGAGTCAATCGGTCCAAAGACCTGGAAGCTATTGAAAAAATGGGCCACTTTTTTCTTTAAAATATTCACCAAAAATACAAATTTCACCGGAATCCGATGGGGACTGCTGTGTCTCGTTCAGCCAGTATAGGAGCACATTTGGGAAAGATTTCGAGTCAATCGGTCCAAAGACCTGGAAGCTATTGAAAAAATGGGCCACTTTTTTCTTTAAAATATTCACCAAAAATACAAATTTCACCGGAATCCAATGGGGACTGCTGTGTCTCATTCAGCGAGTAGAGGACCACATTCGTGACGAATTTCGAGTCAATCGGTCAAAAGACGACCGTAACCCTAACCCTAGCTCCATAACCCTAACCCTAACCCTAACCCTAATGCCAGCCTTAAGGCAGTCTCATGAAACATTGTCTCTTTTCACTAAAATATTCACCAAAAATACAAATTTCACCGGAATCCGATGGGGACTGCTGTGTCTCGTTCAGCCAGTATAGGAGCACATTTGGGAGCGATTTCGAGTCAATCGGTCCAAAGACCTGGAAGCTATTGAAAAAATGGGCCACTTTTTTCTTTAAAATATTCACCAAAAATACAAATTTCACCGGAATCCGATGGGGACTGCTGTGTCTCATTCAGCGAGTAGAGGACCACATTCCTGACGAATTTCGAGTCAATCGGTCAAAAGACGACCGTAACCCTAACCCTAGCTCCATAACCCTAACCCTAACCCTAACCCTAATGCCAGCCTTAAGGCAGTCTCATGAAACATTGTCTCTTTTCACTAAAATATTCACCAAAAATACAAATTTCACCGGAATCCGATGGGGACTGCTGTGTCTCGTTCAGCCAGTATAGGAGCACATTTGGGAGCGATTTCGAGTCAATCGGTCCAAAGACCTGGAAGCTATTGAAAAAATGGGCCACTTTTTTCTCTAAAATATTCACCAAAAATACAAATCTCACCGGAATCCAATGGGGACTGCTGTGTCTCGTTCAGCCAATATAGGAGCACATTTGGGAGCGATTTCGAGTCAATCGGTCAAAAGACCTGGAAGCTATTGAAAAAATGGGCCACTTTTTTCTTTAAAATATTCACCAAAAATACAAATTTCACCGGAATCCGATAGGGACTGCTGTGTCTCATTCAGCGAGTAGAGGACCACATTCGTGACGAATTTCGAGTCAATCGGTCAAAAGACGACCGTAACCCTAACCCTAGCTCCATAACCCTAACCCTAACCCTAACCCTAATGCCAGCCTTAAGGCAGTCTCATGAAACATTGTCTCTTTTCACTAAAATATTCACCAAAAATACAAATTTCACCGGAATCCGATGGGGACTGCTGTGTCTCGTTCAGCCAGTATAGGAGCACATTTGGGAGCGATTTCGAGTCAATCGGTCCAAAGACCTGGAAGCTATTGAAAAAATGGGCCACTTTTTTCTTTAAAATATTCACCAAAAATACAAATTTCACCAGAATCCGATGGGGACTGCTGTGTCTCGTTCAGCCAGTATAGGAGCACATTTGGGAGCGATTTCGAGTCAATCGGTCCAAAGACCTGGAAGCTATTGAAAAAATGGGCCACTTTTTTCTTTAAAATATTCACCAAAAATACAAATTTCACCGGAATCCGATGGGGACTGCTGTGTCTCATTCAGCAAGTAGAGGACCACATTCGTGACGAATTTCGAGTCAATCGGTCAAAAGACGACCGTAACCCTAACCCTAGCTCCATAACCCTAACCCTAACCCTAACCCTAATGCCAGCCTTAAGGCAGTCTCATGAAACATTGTCTCTTTTCACTAAAATATTCACCAAAAATACAAATTTCACCGGAATCCGATGGGGACTGCTGTGTCTCGTTCAGCCAGTATAGGAGCACATTTGGGAGCGATTTCGAGTCAATCGGTCCAAAGACCTGGAAGCTATTGAAAAAATGGGCCACTTTTTTCTTTAAAATATTCACCAAAAATACAAATTTCACCGGAATCCGATGGGGACTGCTGTGTCTCGTTCAGCCAGTATAGGAGCACATTTGGGAGCGATTTCGAGTCAATCGGTCCAAAGACCTGGAAGCTATTGAAAAAATGGGCCACTTTTTTCTTTAAAATATTCACCAAAAATACAAATTTCACCAGAATCCGATGGGGACTGCTGTGTCTCGTTCAGCCAGTATAGGAGCACATTTGGGAGCGATTTCGAGTCAATCGGTCCAAAGACCTGGAAGCTATTGAAAAAATGGGCCACTTTTTTCGTTAAAATATTCACCAAAAATACAAATTTCACCGGAATCCGATGGGGACTGCTGTGTCTCATTCAGCGAGTAGAGGACCACATTCGTGACGAATTTCGAGTCAATCGGTCAAAAGACGACCGTAACCCTAACCCTAGCTCCATAACCCTAACCCTAACCCTAACCCTAATGCCAGCCTTAAGGCAGTCTCATGAAACATTGTCTCTTTTCACTAAAATATTCACCAAAAATACAAATTTCACCGGAATCCGATGGGGACTGCTGTGTCTCGTTCAGCCAGTATAGGAGCACATTTGGGAGCGATTTCGAGTCAATCGGTCCAAAGACCTGGAAGCTATTGAAAAAATGGGCCACTTTTTTCATTAAAATATTCACCAAAAATACAAATTTCACCAGAATCTGATGCGGACTGCTGTGTCTCGTTCGGCCAGTATAGGAGCACATTTGGGAGCGATTTCGAGTCAATCGGTCCAAAGACCTGGAAGCTATTGAAAAAATGGGCCACTTTTTTCTTTAAAATATTCACCAAAAATACAAATTTCACCGGAATCCGATGGGGACTGCTGTGTCTCATTCAGCGAGTAGAGGACCACATTCGTGACGAATTTCGAGTCAATCGGTCAAAAGACGACCGTAACCCTAACCCTAGCTCCATAACCCTAACCCTAACCCTAACCCTAATGCCAGCCTTAAGGCAGTCTCATGAAACATTGTCTCTTTTCACTAAAATATTCACCAAAAATACAAATTTCACCGGAATCCGATGGGGACTGCTGTGTCTCGTTCAGCCAGTATAGGAGCACATTTGGGAGCGATTTCGAGTCAATCGGTCCAAAGACCTGGAAGCTATTGAAAAAATGGGCCACTTTTTTCTTTAAAATATTCACCAAAAATACAAATTTCACCAGAATCCGATGGGGACTGCTGTGTCTCATTCAGCCAGTATAGGAGCACATTTGGGAGCGATTTCGAGTCAATCGGTCCAAAGACCTGGAAGCTATTGAAAAAATGGGCCACTTTTTTCTTTAAAATATTCACCAAAAATACAAATTTCACCGGAATCCGATGGGGACTGCTGTGTCTCATTCAGCGAGTAGAGGACCACATTCGTGACGAATTTCGAGTCAATCGGTCAAAAGACGACCGTAACCCTAACCCTAGCTCCATAACCCTAACCCTAACCCTAACCCTAATGCCAGCCTTAAGGCAGTCTCATGAAACATTGTCTCTTTTCACTAAAATATTCACCAAAAATACAAATTTCACCGGAATCCGATGGGGACTGTTGTGTCTCGTTCAGCCAGTATAGGAGCACATTTGGGAGCGATTTCGAGTCAATCGGTCCAAAGACCTGGAAGCTATTGAAAAAATGGGCCACTTTTTTCTTTAAAATATTCACCAAAAATACAAATTTCACCGGAATCCGATGGGGACTGCTGTGTCTCGTTCAGCCAGTATAGGAGCACATTTGGGAAAGATTTCGAGTCAATCGGTCCAAAGACCTGGAAGCTATTGAAAAAATGGGCCACTTTTTTCTTTAAAATATTCACCAAAAATACAAATTTCACCGGAATCCAATGGGGACTGCTGTGTCTCATTCAGCGAGTAGAGGACCACATTCGTGACGAATTTCGAGTCAAGCGGTCAAAAGACGACCGTAACCCTAACCCTAGCTCCATAACCCTAACCCTAACCCTAACCCTAATGCCAGCCTTAAGGCAGTCTCATGAAACATTGTCTCTTTTCACTAAAATATTCACCAAAAATACAAATTTCACCGGAATCCGATGGGGACTGCTGTGTCTCGTTCAGCCAGTATAGGAGCACATTTGGGAGCGATTTCGAGTCAATCGGTCCAAAGACCTGGAAGCTATTGAAAAAATGGGCCACTTTTTTCTTTAAAATATTCACCAAAAATACAAATTTCACCGGAATCCGATGGGGACTGCTGTGTCTCATTCAGCGAGTAGAGGACCACATTCCTGACGAATTTCGAGTCAATCGGTCAAAAGACGACCGTAACCCTAACCCTAGCTCCATAACCCTAACCCTAACCCTAACCCTAATGCCAGCCTTAAGGCAGTCTCATGAAACATTGTCTCTTTTCACTAAAATATTCACCAAAAATACAAATTTCACCGGAATCCGATGGGGACTGCTGTGTCTCGTTCAGCCAGTATAGGAGCACATTTGGGAGCGATTTCGAGTCAATCGGTCCAAAGACCTGGAAGCTATTGAAAAAATGGGCCACTTTTTTCTCTAAAATATTCACCAAAAATACAAATCTCACCGGAATCCAATGGGGACTGCTGTGTCTCGTTCAGCCAATATAGGAGCACATTTGGGAGCGATTTCGAGTCAATCGGTCAAAAGACCTGGAAGCTATTGAAAAAATGGGCCACTTTTTTCTTTAAAATATTCACCAAAAATACAAATTTCACCGGAATCCGATAGGGACTGCTGTGTCTCATTCAGCGAGTAGAGGACCACATTCGTGACGAATTTCGAGTCAATCGGTCAAAAGACGACCGTAACCCTAACCCTAGCTCCATAACCCTAACCCTAACCCTAACCCTAATGCCAGCCTTAAGGCAGTCTCATGAAACATTGTCTCTTTTCACTAAAATATTCACCAAAAATACAAATTTCACCGGAATCCGATGGGGACTGCTGTGTCTCGTTCAGCCAGTATAGGAGCACATTTGGGAGCGATTTCGAGTCAATCGGTCCAAAGACCTGGAAGCTATTGAAAAAATGGGCCACTTTTTTCTTTAAAATATTCACCAAAAATACAAATTTCACCGGAATCCGATGGGGACTGCTGTGTCTCGTTCAGCCAGTATAGGAGCACATTTGGGAGCGATTTCGAGTCAATCGGTCCAAAGACCTGGAAGCTATTGAAAAAATGGGCCACTTTTTTCTTTAAAATATTCACCAAAAATACAAATTTCACCGGAATCCGATGGGGACTGCTGTGTCTCGTTCAGCCAGTATAGGAGCACATTTGGGAGCGATTTCGAGTCAATCGGTCAAAAGACCTGGAAGCTATTGAAAAAATGGGCCACTTTTTTCTTTAAAATATTCACCAAAAATACAAATTTCACCGGAATCCGATGGGGACTGCTGTGTCTCATTCAGCGAGTAGAGGACCACATTCGTGACGAATTTCGAGTCAATCGGTCAAAAGACGACCGTAACCCTAACCCTAGCTCCATAACCCTAACCCTAACCCTAACCCTAATGCCAGCCTTAAGGCAGTCTCATGAAACATTGTCTCTTTTCACTAAAATATTCACCAAAAATACAAATTTCACCGGAATCCGATGGGGACTGCTGTGTCTCGTTCAGCCAGTATAGGAGCACATTTGGGAGCGATTTCGAGTCAATCGGTCCAAAGACCTGGAAGCTATTGAAAAAATGGGCCACTTTTTTCTTTAAAATATTCACCAAAAATACAAATTTCACCAGAATCCGATGGGGACTGCTGTGTCTCGTTCAGCCAGTATAGGAGCACATTTGGGAGCGATTTCGAGTCAATCGGTCCAAAGACCTGGAAGCTATTGAAAAAATGGGCCACTTTTTTCTTTAAAATATTCACCAAAAATACAAATTTCACCAGAATCCGATGGGGACTGCTGTGTCTCGTTCAGCCAGTATAGGAGCACATTTGGGAGCGATTTCGAGTCAATCGGTCCAAAGACCTGGAAGCTATTGAAAAAATGGGCCACTTTTTTCGTTAAAATATTCACCAAAAATACAAATTTCACCGGAATCCGATGGGGACTGCTGTGTCTCATTCAGCGACTAGAGGACCACATTCGTGACGAATTTCGAGTCAATCGGTCAAAAGACGACCGTAACCCTAACCCTAGCTCCATAACCCTAACCCTAACCCTAACCCTAATGCCAGCCTTAAGGCAGTCTCATGAAACATTGTCTCTTTTCACTAAAATATTCACCAAAAATACAAATTTCACCGGAATCCGATGGGGACTGCTGTGTCTCGTTCAGCCAGTATAGGAGCACATTTGGGAGCGATTTCGAGTCAATCGGTCCAAAGACCTGGAAGCTATTGAAAAAATGGGCCACTTTTTTCATTAAAATATTCACCAAAAATACAAATTTCACCAGAATCCGATGCGGACTGCTGTGTCTCGTTCGGCCAGTATAGGAGCACATTTGGGAGCGATTTCGAGTCAATCGGTCCAAAGACCTGGAAGCTATTGAAAAAATGGGCCACTTTTTTCTCTAAAATATTCACCAAAAATACAAATCTCACCGGAATCCGATGGGGACTGCTGTGTCTCGTTCAGCCCGTATAGGAGCACATTTGGGAGCGATTTCGAGTCAATCGGTCAAAAGACCTGGAAGCTATTGAAAAAATGGGCCACTTTTTTCTTTAAAATATTCACCAAAAATACAAATTTCACCGGAATCCGATAGGGACTGCTGTGTCTCATTCAGCGAGTAGAGGACCACATTCGTGACGAATTTCGAGTCAATCGGTCAAAAGACGACCGTAACCCTAACCCTAGCTCCATAACCCTAACCCTAACCCTAACCCTAATGCCAGCCTTAAGGCAGTCTCATGAAACATTGTCTCTTTTCACTAAAATATTCACCAAAAATACAAATTTCACCGGAATCCGATGGGGACTGCTGTGTCTCGTTCAGCCAGTATAGGAGCACATTTGGGAGCGATTTCGAGTCAATCGGTCCAAAGACCTGGAAGCTATTGAAAAAATGGGCCACTTTTTTCTTTAAAATATTCACCAAAAATAGAAATTTCACCGGAATCCGATAGGGACTGCTGTGTCTCATTCAGCGAGTAGAGGACCACATTCGTGACGAATTTCGAGTCAATCGGTCAAAAGACGACCGTAACCCTAACCCTAGCTCCATAACCCTAACCCTAACCCTAATGCCAGCCTTAAGGCAGTCTCATGAAACATTGTCTCTTTTCACTAAAATATTCACCAAAAATACAAATTTCACCGGAATCCGATGGGGACTGCTGTGTCTCGTTCAGCCAGTATAGGAGCACATTTGGGAGCGATTTCGAGTCAATCGGTCCAAAGACCTGGAAGCTATTGAAAAAATGGGCCACTTTTTTCTTTAAAATATTCACCAAAAATACAAATTTCACCGGAATCCGATAGGGACTGCTGTGTCTCATTCAGCGAGTAGAGGACCACATTCGTGACGAATTTCGAGTCAATCGGTCAAAAGACGACCGTAACCCTAACCCTAGCTCCATAACCCTAACCCTAACCCTAACCCTAATGCCAGCCTTAAGGCAGTCTCATGAAACATTGTCTCTTTTCACTAAAATATTCACCAAAAATACAAATTTCACCGGAATCCGATGGGGACTGCTGTGTCTCGTTCAGCCAGTATAGGAGCACATTTGGGAGCGATTTCGAGTCAATCGGTCCAAAGACCTGGAAGCTATTGAAAAAATGGGCCACTTTTTTCTTTAAAATATTCACCAAAAATACAAATTTCACCGGAATCCGATGGGGACTGCTGTGTCTCGTTCGGCCAGTATAGGAGCACATTTGGGAGCGATTTCGAGTCAATCGGTCCAAAGACCTGGAAGCTATTGAAAAAATGGGCCACTTTTTTCTCTAAAATATTCACCAAAAATACAAATCTCACCGGAATCCGATGGGGACTGCTGTGTCTCGTTCAGCCCGTATAGGAGCACATTTGGGAGCGATTTCGAGTCAATCGGTCAAAAGACCTGGAAGCTATTGAAAAAATGGGCCACTTTTTTCTTTAAAATATTCACCAAAAATACAAATTTCACCGGAATCCGATAGGGACTGCTGTGTCTCATTCAGCGAGTAGAGGACCACATTCGTGACGAATTTCGAGTCAATCGGTCAAAAGACGACCGTAACCCTAACCCTAGCTCCATAACCCTAACCCTAACCCTAACCCTAATGCCAGCCTTAAGGCAGTCTCATGAAACATTGTCTCTTTTCACTAAAATATTCACCAAAAATACAAATTTCACCGGAATCCGATGGGGACTGCTGTGTCTCGTTCAGCCAGTATAGGAGCACATTTGGGAGCGATTTCGAGTCAATCGGTCCAAAGACCTGGAAGCTATTGAAAAAATGGGCCACTTTTTTCTCTAAAATATTCACCAAAAATACAAATCTCACCGGAATCCGATGGGGACTGCTGTGTCTCGTTCAGCCCGTATAGGAGCACATTTGGGAGCGATTTCGAGTCAATCGGTCAAAAGACCTGGAAGCTATTGAAAAAATGGGCCACTTTTTTCTTTAAAATATTCACCAAAAATACAAATTTCACCGGAATCCGATAGGGACTGCTGTGTCTCATTCAGCGAGTAGAGGACCACATTCGTGACGAATTTCGAGTCAATCGGTCAAAAGACGACCGTAACCCTAACCCTAGCTCCATAACCCTAACCCTAACCCTAACCCTAATGCCAGCCTTAAGGCAGTCTCATGAAACATTGTCTCTTTTCACTAAAATATTCACCAAAAATACAAATTTCACCGGAATCCGATGGGGACTGCTGTGTCTCGTTCAGCCAGTATAGGAGCACATTTGGGAGCGATTTCGAGTCAATCGGTCCAAAGACCTGGAAGCTATTGAAAAAATGGGCCACTTTTTTCTTTAAAATATTCACCAAAAATACAAATTTCACCGGAATCCGATAGGGACTGCTGTGTCTCATTCAGCGAGTAGAGGACCACATTCGTGACGAATTTCGAGTCAATCGGTCAAAAGACGACCGTAACCCTAACCCTAGCTCCATAACCCTAACCCTAACCCTAACCCTAATGCCAGCCTTAAGGCAGTCTCATGAAACATTGTCTCTTTTCACTAAAATATTCACCAAAAATACAAATTTCACCGGAATCCGATGGGGACTGCTGTGTCTCGTTCAGCCAGTATAGGAGCACATTTGGGAGCGATTTCGAGTCAATCGGTCCAAAGACCTGGAAGCTATTGAAAAAATGGGCCACTTTTTTCTTTAAAATATTCACCAAAAATACAAATTTCACCGGAATCCGATGGGGACTGCTGTGTCTCGTTCAGCCAGTATAGGAGCACATTTGGGAGCGATTTCGAGTCAATCGGTCCAAAGACCTGGAAGCTATTGAAAAAATGGGCCACTTTTTTCTTTAAAATATTCACCAAAAATACAAATTTCACCGGAATCCGATAGGGACTGCTGTGTCTCATTCAGCGAGTAGAGGACCACATTCGTGACGAATTTCGAGTCAATCGGTCAAAAGACGACCGTAACCCTAACCCTAGCTCCATAACCCTAACCCTAACCCTAACCCTAATGCCAGCCTTAAGGCAGTCTCATGAAACATTGTCTCTTTTCACTAAAATATTCACCAAAAATACAAATTTCACCGGAATCCGATGGGGACTGCTGTGTCTCGTTCGGCCAGTATAGGAGCACATTTGGGAGCGATTTCGAGTCAATCGGTCCAAAGACCTGGAAGCTATTGAAAAAATGGGCCACTTTTTTCTCTAAAATATTCACCAAAAATACAAATCTCACCGGAATCCGATGGGGACTGCTGTGTCTCGTTCAGCCCGTATAGGAGCACATTTGGGAGCGATTTCGAGTCAATCGGTCAAAAGACCTGGAAGCTATTGAAAAAATGGGCCACTTTTTTCTTTAAAATATTCACCAAAAATACAAATTTCACCGGAATCCGATAGGGACTGCTGTGTCTCATTCAGCGAGTAGAGGACCACATTCGTGACGAATTTCGAGTCAATCGGTCAAAAGACGACCGTAACCCTAACCCTAGCTCCATAACCCTAACCCTAACCCTAACCCTAATGCCAGCCTTAAGGCAGTCTCATGAAACATTGTCTCTTTTCACTAAAATATTCACCAAAAATACAAATTTCACCGGAATCCGATGGCGACTGCTGTGTCTCGTTCAGCCAGTATAGGAGCACATTTGGGAGCGATTTCGAGTCAATCGGTCCAAAGACCTGGAAGCTATTGAAAAAATGGGCCACTTTTTTCTTTAAAATATTCACCAAAAATACAAATTTCACCAGAATCCGATGGGGACTGCTGTGTCTCGTTCAGCCAGTATAGGAGCACATTTGGGAGCGATTTCGAGTCAATCGGTCCAAAGACCTGGAAGCTATTGAAAAAATGGGCCACTTTTTTCTTTAAAATATTCACCAAAAATACAAATTTCACCGGAATCCGATGGGGACTGCTGTGTCTCATTCAGCAAGTAGAGGACCACATTCGTGACGAATTTCGAGTCAATCGGTCAAAAGACGACCGTAACCCTAACCCTAGCTCCATAACCCTAACCCTAACCCTAACCCTAATGCCAGCCTTAAGGCAGTCTCATGAAACATTGTCTCTTTTCACTAAAATATTCACCAAAAATACAAATTTCACCGGAATCCGATGGGGACTGCTGTGTCTCGTTCAGCCAGTATAGGAGCACAATTGGGAGCGATTTCGAGTCAATCGGTCCAAAGACCTGGAAGCTATTGAAAAAATGGGCCACTTTTTTCTTTAAAATATTCACCAAAAATACAAATTTCACCGGAATCCGATGGGGACTGCTGTGTCTCGTTCAGCCAGTATAGGAGCACATTTGGGAGCGATTTCGAGTCAATCGGTCCAAAGACCTGGAAGCTATTGAAAAAATGGGCCACTTTTTTCTTTAAAATATTCACCAAAAATACAAATTTCACCAGAATCCGATGGGGACTGCTGTGTCTCGTTCAGCCAGTATAGGAGCACATTTGGGAGCGATTTCGAGTCAATCGGTCCAAAGACCTGGAAGCTATTGAAAAAATGGGCCACTTTTTTCTTTAAAATATTCACCAAAAATACAAATTTCACCGGAATCCGATGGGGACTGCTGTGTCTCATTCAGCAAGTAGAGGACCACATTCGTGACGAATTTCGAGTCAATCGGTCAAAAGACGACCGTAACCCTAACCCTAGCTCCATAACCCTAACCCTAACCCTAACCCTAATGCCAGCCTTAAGGCAGTCTCATGAAACATTGTCTCTTTTCACTAAAATATTCACCAAAAATACAAATTTCACCGGAATCCGATGGGGACTGCTGTGTCTCGTTCAGCCAGTATAGGAGCACATTTGGGAGCGATTTCGAGTCAATCGGTCCAAAGACCTGGAAGCTATTGAAAAAATGGGCCACTTTTTTCTTTAAAATATTCACCAAAAATACAAATTTCACCGGAATCCGATGGGGACTGCTGTGTCTCGTTCAGCCAGTATAGGAGCACATTTGGGAGCGATTTCGAGTCAATCGGTCCAAAGACCTGGAAGCTATTGAAAAAATGGGCCACTTTTTTCTTTAAAATATTCACCAAAAATACAAATTTCACCAGAATCCGATGGGGACTGCTGTGTCTCGTTCAGCCAGTATAGGAGCACATTTGGGAGCGATTTCGAGTCAATCGGTCCAAAGACCTGGAAGCTATTGAAAAAATGGGCCACTTTTTTCGTTAAAATATTCACCAAAAATACAAATTTCACCGGAATCCGATGGGGACTGCTGTGTCTCATTCAGCGAGTAGAGGACCACATTCGTGACGAATTTCGAGTCAATCGGTCAAAAGACGACCGTAACCCTAACCCTAGCTCCATAACCCTAACCCTAACCCTAACCCTAATGCCAGCCTTAAGGCAGTCTCATGAAACATTGTCTCTTTTCACTAAAATATTCACCAAAAATACAAATTTCACCGGAATCCGATGGGGACTGCTGTGTCTCGTTCAGCCAGTATAGGAGCACATTTGGGAGCGATTTCGAGTCAATCGGTCCAAAGACCTGGAAGCTATTGAAAAAATGGGCCACTTTTTTCATTAAAATATTCACCAAAAATACAAATTTCACCAGAATCTGATGCGGACTGCTGTGTCTCGTTCGGCCAGTATAGGAGCACATTTGGGAGCGATTTCGAGTCAATCGGTCCAAAGACCTGGAAGCTATTGAAAAAATGGGCCACTTTTTTCTCTAAAATATTCACCAAAAATACAAATCTCACCGGAATCCGATGGGGACTGCTGTGTCTCGTTCAGCCCGTATAGGAGCACATTTGGGAGCGATTTCGAGTCAATCGGTCAAAAGACGACCGTAACCCTAACCCTAGCTCCATAACCCTAACCCTAACCCTAACCCTAATGCCAGCCTTAAGGCAGTCTCATGAAACATTGTCTCTTTTCACTAAAATATTCACCAAAAATACAAATTTCACCGGAATCCGATGGGGACTGCTGTGTCTCGTTCAGCCAGTATAGGAGCACATTTGGGAGCGATTTCGAGTCAATCGGTCCAAAGACCTGGAAGCTATTGAAAAAATGGGCCACTTTTTTCTTTAAAATATTCACCAAAAATACAAATTTCACCAGAATCCGATGGGGACTGCTGTGTCTCGTTCAGCCAGTATAGGAGCACATTTGGGAACGATTTCGAGTCAATCGGTCCAAAGACCTGGAAGCTATTGAAAAAATGGGCCACTTTTTTCTTTAAAATATTCACCAAAAATACAAATTTCACCAGAATCCGATGGGGACTGCTGTGTCTCGTTCAGCCAGTATAGGAGCACATTTGGGAGCTATTTCGAGTCAATCGGTCCAAAGACCTGGAAGCTATTGAAAAAATGGGCCACTTTTTTCTTTAAAATATTCACCAAAAATACAAATTTCACCGGAATCCGATGGGGACTGCTGTGTCTCATTCAGCGAGTAGAGGACCACATTCGTGACGAATTTCGAGTCAATCGGTCAAAAGACGACCGTAACCCTAACCCTAGCTCCATAACCCTAACCCTAACCCTAACCCTAATGCCAGCCTTAAGGCAGTCTCATGAAACATTGTCTCTTTTCACTAAAATATTCACCAAAAATACAAATTTCACCGGAATCCGATGGGGACTGCTGTGTCTCGTTCAGCCCGTATAGGAGCACATTTGGGAGCGATTTCGAGTCAATCGGTCCAAAGACCTGGAAGCTATTGAAAAAATGGGCCACTTTTTTCTTTAAAATATTCACCAAAAATACAAATTTCACCGGAATCCGATGGGGACTGCTGTGTCTCGTTCAGCCAGTATAGGAGCACATTTGGGAGCGATTTCGAGTCAATCGGTCCAAAGACCTGGAAGCTATTGAAAAAATGGGCCACTTTTTTCTTTAAAATATTCACCAAAAATACAAATTTCACCGGAATCCGATAGGGACTGCTGTGTCTCATTCAGCGAGTAGAGGACCACATTCGTGACGAATTTCGAGTCAATCGGTCAAAAGACGACCGTAACCCTAACCCTAGCTCCATAACCCTAACCCTAACCCTAATGCCAGCCTTAAGGCAGTCTCATGAAACATTGTCTCTTTTCACTAAAATATTCACCAAAAATACAAATTTCACCGGAATCCGATGGGGACTGCTGTGTCTCGTTCAGCCAGTATAGGAGCACATTTGGGAGCGATTTCGAGTCAATCGGTCCAAAGACCTGGAAGCTATTGAAAAAATGGGCCACTTTTTTCTTTAAAATATTCACCAAAAATACAAATTTCACCGGAATCCGATGGGGACTGCTGTGTCTCATTCAGCGAGTAGAGGACCACATTCGTGACGAATTTCGAGTCAATCGGTCAAAAGACGACCGTAACCCTAACCCTAGCTCCATAACCCTAACCCTAACCCTAATGCCAGCCTTAAGGCAGTCTCATGAAACATTGTCTCTTTTCACTAAAATATTCACCAAAAATACAAATTTCACCGGAATCCGATGGGGACTGCTGTGTCTCGTTCAGCCAGTATAGGAGCACATTTGGGAGCGATTTCGAGTCAATCGGTCAAAAGACCTGGAAGCTATTGAAAAAATGGGCCACTTTTTTCATTAAAATATTCACCAAAAATACAAATTTCACCAGAATCCGATGCGGACTGCTGTGTCTCGTTCGGCCAGTATAGGAGCACATTTGGGAGCGATTTCGAGTCAATCGGTCAAAAGACCTGGAAGCTATTGAAAAAATGGGCCACTTTTTTCTCTAAAATATTCACCAAAAATACAAATTTCACCGGAATCCGATAGGGACTGCTGTGTCTCATTCAGCGAGTAGAGGACCACATTCGTGACGAATTTCGAGTCAATCGGTCAAAAGACGACCGTAACCCTAACCCTAGCTCCATAACCCTAACCCTAACCCTAACCCTAATGCCAGCCTTAAGGCAGTCTCATGAAACATTGTCTCTTTTCACTAAAATATTCACCAAAAATACAAATTTCACCGGAATCCGATGGGGACTGCTGTGTCTCGTTCAGCCAGTATAGGAGCACATTTGGGAGCGATTTCGAGTCAATCGGTCCAAAGACCTGGAAGCTATTGAAAAAATGGGCCACTTTTTTCTTTAAAATATTCACCAAAAATACAAATTTCACCGGAATCCGATAGGGACTGCTGTGTCTCATTCAGCGAGTAGAGGACCACATTCGTGACGAATTTCGAGTCAATCGGTCAAAAGACGACCGTAACCCTAACCCTAGCTCCATAACCCTAACCCTAACCCTAACCCTAATGCCAGCCTTAAGGCAGTCTCATGAAACATTGTCTCTTTTCACTAAAATATTCACCAAAAATACAAATTTCACCGGAATCCGATGGGGACTGCTGTGTCTCGTTCAGCCAGTATAGGAGCACATTTGGGAGCGATTTCGAGTCAATCGGTCCAAAGACCTGGAAGCTATTGAAAAAATGGGCCACTTTTTTCTTTAAAATATTCACCAAAAATACAAATTTCACCGGAATCCGATGGGGACTGCTGTGTCTCATTCAGCGAGTAGAGGACCACATTCGTGACGAATTTCGAGTCAATCGGTCAAAAGACGACCGTAACCCTAACCCTAGCTCCATAACCCTAACCCTAACCCTAATGCCAGCCTTAAGGCAGTCTCATGAAACATTGTCTCTTTTCACTAAAATATTCACCAAAAATACAAATTTCACCGGAATCCGATGGGGACTGCTGTGTCTCGTTCAGCCAGTATAGGAGCACATTTGGGAGCGATTTCGAGTCAATCGGTCAAAAGACCTGGAAGCTATTGAAAAAATGGGCCACTTTTTTCTTTAAAATATTCACCAAAAATACAAATTTCACCGGAATCCGATGGGGACTGCTGTGTCTCATTCAGCGAGTAGAGGACCACATTCGTGACGAATTTCGAGTCAATCGGTCAAAAGACGACCGTAACCCTAACCCTAGCTCCATAACCCTAACCCTAACCCTAACCCTAATGCCAGCCTTAAGGCAGTCTCATGAAACATTGTCTCTTTTCACTAAAATATTCACCAAAAATACAAATTTCACCGGAATCCGATGGGGACTGCTGTGTCTCGTTCAGCCAGTATAGGAGCACATTTGGGAGCGATTTCGAGTCAATCGGTCCAAAGACCTGGAAGCTATTGAAAAAATGGGCCACTTTTTTCTTTAAAATATTCACCAAAAATACAAATTTCACCGGAATCCGATGGGGACTGCTGTGTCTCGTTCAGCCAGTATAGGAGCACATTTGGGAGCGATTTCGAGTCAATCGGTCCAAAGACCTGGAAGCTATTGAAAAAATGGGCCACTTTTTTCTTTAAAATATTCACCAAAAATACAAATTTCACCGGAATCCGATAGGGACTGCTGTGTCTCATTCAGCGAGTAGAGGACCACATTCGTGACGAATTTCGAGTCAATCGGTCAAAAGACGACCGTAACCCTAACCCTAGCTCCATAACCCTAACCCTAACCCTAATGCCAGCCTTAAGGCAGTCTCATGAAACATTGTCTCTTTTCACTAAAATATTCACCAAAAATACAAATTTCACCGGAATCCGATGGGGACTGCTGTGTCTCGTTCAGCCAGTATAGGAGCACATTTGGGAGCGATTTCGAGTCAATCGGTCAAAAGACCTGGAAGCTATTGAAAAAATGGGCCACTTTTTTCTTTAAAATATTCACCAAAAATACAAATTTCACCGGAATCCGATGGGGACTGCTGTGTCTCATTCAGCGAGTAGAGGACCACATTCGTGACGAATTTCGAGTCAATCGGTCAAAAGACGACCGTAACCCTAACCCTAGCTCCATAACCCTAACCCTAACCCTAACCCTAATGCCAGCCTTAAGGCAGTCTCATGAAACATTGTCTCTTTTCACTAAAATATTCACCAAAAATACAAATTTCACCGGAATCCGATGGGGACTGCTGTGTCTCGTTCAGCCAGTATAGGAGCACATTTGGGAGCGATTTCGAGTCAATCGGTCCAAAGACCTGGAAGCTATTGAAAAAATGGGCCACTTTTTTCATTAAAATATTCACCAAAAATACAAATTTCACCAGAATCCGATGCGGACTGCTGTGTCTCGTTCGGCCAGTATAGGAGCACATTTGGGAGCGATTTCGAGTCAATCGGTCAAAAGACCTGGAAGCTATTGAAAAAATGGGCCACTTTTTTCTCTAAAATATTCACCAAAAATACAAATTTCACCGGAATCCGATAGGGACTGCTGTGTCTCATTCAGCGAGTAGAGGACCACATTCGTGACGAATTTCGAGTCAATCGGTCAAAAGACGACCGTAACCCTAACCCTAGCTCCATAACCCTAACCCTAACCCTAACCCTAATGCCAGCCTTAAGGCAGTCTCATGAAACATTGTCTCTTTTCACTAAAATATTCACCAAAAATACAAATTTCACCGGAATCCGATGGGGACTGCTGTGTCTCGTTCAGCCAGTATAGGAGCACATTTGGGAGCGATTTCGAGTCAATCGGTCCAAAGACCTGGAAGCTATTGAAAAAATGGGCCACTTTTTTCTTTAAAATATTCACCAAAAATACAAATTTCACCGGAATCCGATAGGGACTGCTGTGTCTCATTCAGCGAGTAGAGGACCACATTCGTGACGACTTTCGAGTCAATCGGTCAAAAGACGACCGTAACCCTAACCCTAGCTCCATAACCCTAACCCTAACCCTAACCCTAATGCCAGCCTTAAGGCAGTCTCATGAAACATTGTCTCTTTTCACTAAAATATTCACCAAAAATACAAATTTCACCGGAATCCGATGGGGACTGCTGTGTCTCATTCAGCGAGTAGAGGACCACATTCGTGACGAATTTCGAGTCAATCGGTCAAAAGACGACCGTAACCCTAACCCTAGCTCCATAACCCTAACCCTAACCCTAACCCTAATGCCAGCCTTAAGGCAGTCTCATGAAACATTGTCTCTTTTCACTAAAATATTCACCAAAAATACAAATTTCACCGGAATCCGATGGGGACTGCTGTGTCTCGTTCAGCCAGTATAGGAGCACATTTGGGAGCGATTTCGAGTCAATCGGTCCAAAGACCTGGAAGCTATTGAAAAAATGGGCCACTTTTTTCTTTAAAATATTCACCAAAAATACAAATTTCACCAGAATCCGATGGGGACTGCTGTGTCTCGTTCAGCCAGTATAGGAGCACATTTGGGAGCGATTTCGAGTCAATCGGTCCAAAGACCTGGAAGCTATTGAAAAAATGGGCCACTTTTTTCTTTAAAATATTCACCAAAAATACAAATTTCACCAGAATCCGATGGGGACTGCTGTGTCTCGTTCAGCCAGTATAGGAGCACATTTGGGAGCGATTTCGAGTCAATCGGTCCAAAGACCTGGAAGCTATTGAAAAAATGGGCCACTTTTTTCTTTAAAATATTCACCAAAAATACAAATTTCACCGGAATCCGATGGGGACTGCTGTGTCTCATTCAGCGAGTAGAGGACCACATTCGTGACGAATTTCGAGTCAATCGGTCAAAAGACGACCGTAACCCTAACCCTAGCTCCATAACCCTAACCCTAACCCTAACCCTAATGCCAGCCTTAAGGCAGTCTCATGAAACATTGTCTCTTTTCACTAAAATATTCACCAAAAATACAAATTTCACCGGAATCCGATGGGGACTGCTGTGTCTCGTTCAGCCAGTATAGGAGCACATTTGGGAGCGATTTCGAGTCAATCGGTCCAAAGACCTGGAAGCTATTGAAAAAATGGGCCACTTTTTTCATTAAAATATTCACCAAAAATACAAATTTCACCAGAATCCGATGCGGACTGCTGTGTCTCGTTCGGCCAGTATAGGAGCACATTTGGGAGCGATTTCGAGTCAATCGGTCAAAAGACCTGGAAGCTATTGAAAAAATGGGCCACTTTTTTCTCTAAAATATTCACCAAAAATACAAATTTCACCGGAATCCGATAGGGACTGCTGTGTCTCATTCAGCGAGTAGAGGACCACATTCGTGACGAATTTCGAGTCAATCGGTCAAAAGACGACCGTAACCCTAACCCTAGCTCCATAACCCTAACCCTAACCCTAACCCTAATGCCAGCCTTAAGGCAGTCTCATGAAACATTGTCTCTTTTCACTAAAATATTCACCAAAAATACAAATTTCACCGGAATCCGATGGGGACTGCTGTGTCTCGTTCAGCCAGTATAGGAGCACATTTGGGAGCGATTTCGAGTCAATCGGTCCAAAGACCTGGAAGCTATTGAAAAAATGGGCCACTTTTTTCTCTAAAATATTCACCAAAAATACAAATTTCACCGGAATCCGATAGGGACTGCTGTGTCTCATTCAGCGAGTAGAGGACCACATTCGTGACGAATTTCGAGTCAATCGGTCAAAAGACGACCGTAACCCTAACCCTAGCTCCATAACCCTAACCCTAACCCTAACCCTAATGCCAGCCTTAAGGCAGTCTCATGAAACATTGTCTCTTTTCACTAAAATATTCACCAAAAATACAAATTTCACCGGAATCCGATGGGGACTGCTGTGTCTCGTTCAGCCAGTATAGGAGCACATTTGGGAGCGATTTCGAGTCAATCGGTCCAAAGACCTGGAAGCTATTGAAAAAATGGGCCACTTTTTTCTTTAAAATATTCACCAAAAATACAAATTTCACCGGAATCCGATGGGGACTGCTGTGTCTCGTTCAGCCAGTATAGGAGCACATTTGGGAGCGATTTCGAGTCAATCGGTCAAAAGACCTGGAAGCTATTGAAAAAATGGGCCACTTTTTTCTTTAAAATATTCACCAAAAATACAAATTTCACCGGAATCCGATGGGGACTGCTGTGTCTCATTCAGCGAGTAGAGGACCACATTCGTGACGAATTTCGAGTCAATCGGTCGAAAGACGACCGTAACCCTAACCCTAGCTCCATAACCCTAACCCTAACCCTAACCCTAATGCCAGCCTTAAGGCAGTCTCATGAAACATTGTCTCTTTTCACTAAAATATTCACCAAAAATACAAATTTCACCGGAATCCGATGGGGACTGCTGTGTCTCGTTCAGCCAGTATAGGAGCACATTTGGGAGCGATTTCGAGTCAATCGGTCCAAAGACCTGGAAGCTATTGAAAAAATGGGCCACTTTTTTCATTAAAATATTCACCAAAAATACAAATTTCACCAGAATCCGATGCGGACTGCTGTGTCTCGTTCGGCCAGTATAGGAGCACATTTGGGAGCGATTTCGAGTCAATCGGTCCAAAGACCTGGAAGCTATTGAAAAAATGGGCCACTTTTTTCTCTAAAATATTCACCAAAAATACAAATCTCACCGGAATCCGATGGGGACTGCTGTGTCTCGTTCAGCCCGTATAGGAGCACATTTGGGAGTGATTTCGAGTCAATCGGTCAAAAGACCTGGAAGCTATTGAAAAAATGGGCCACTTTTTTCTTTAAAATATTCACCAAAAATACAAATTTCACCGGAATCCGATAGGGACTGCTGTGTCTCATTCAGCGAGTAGAGGACCACATTCGTGACGAATTTCGAGTCAATCGGTCAAAAGACGACCGTAACCCTAACCCTAGCTCCATAACCCTAACCCTAACCCTAACCCTAATGCCAGCCTTAAGGCAGTCTCATGAAACATTGTCTCTTTTCACTAAAATATTCACCAAAAATACAAATTTCACCGGAATCCGATGGGGACTGCTGTGTCTCGTTCAGCCAGTATAGGAGCACATTTGGGAGCGATTTCGAGTCAATCGGTCCAAAGACCTGGAAGCTATTGAAAAAATGGGCCACTTTTTTCTTTAAAATATTCACCAAAAATACAAATTTCACCGGAATCCGATGGGGACTGCTGTGTCTCATTCAGCGAGTAGAGGACCACATTCGTGACGAATTTCGAGTCAATCGGTCAAAAGACGACCGTAACCCTAACCCTAGCTCCATAACCCTAACCCTAACCCTAATGCCAGCCTTAAGGCAGTCTCATGAAACATTGTCTCTTTTCACTAAAATATTCACCAAAAATACAAATTTCACCGGAATCCGATGGGGACTGCTGTGTATCGTTCAGCCAGTATAGGAGCACATTTGGGAGCGATTTCGAGTCAATCGGTCCAAAGACCTGGAAGCTATTGAAAAAATGGGCCACTTTTTTCTTTAAAATATTCACCAAAAATACAAATTTCACCGGAATCCGATGGGGACTGCTGTGTCTCGTTCAGCCAGTATAGGAGCACATTTGGGAGCGATTTCGAGTCAATCGGTCAAAAGACCTGGAAGCTATTGAAAAAATGGGCCACTTTTTTCTTTAAAATATTCACCAAAAATACAAATTTCACCGGAATCCGATGGGAACTGCTGTGTCTCATTCAGCGAGTAGAGGACCACATTCGTGACGAATTTCGAGTCAATCGGTCAAAAGACGACCGTAACCCTAACCCTAGCTCCATAACCCTAACCCTAACCCTAACCCTAATGCCAGCCTTAAGGCAGTCTCATGAAACATTGTCTCTTTTCACTAAAATATTCACCAAAAATACAAATTTCACCGGAATCCGATGGGGACTGCTGTGTCTCGTTCAGCCAGTATAGGAGCACATTTGGGAGCGATTTCGAGTCAATCGGTCCAAAGACCTGGAAGCTATTGAAAAAATGGGCCACTTTTTTCATTAAAATATTCACCAAAAATACAAATTTCACCAGAATCCGATGCGGACTGCTGTGTCTCGTTCGGCCAGTATAGGAGCACATTTGGGAGCGATTTCGAGTCAATCGCTCAAAAGACCTGGAAGCTATTGAAAAAATGGGCCACTTTTTTCTCTAAAATATTCACCAAAAATACAAATTTCACCGGAATCCGATAGGGACTGCTGTGTCTCATTCAGCGAGTAGAGGACCACATTCGTGACGAATTTCGAGTCAATCGGTCAAAAGACGACCGTAACCCTAACCCTAGCTCCATAACCCTAACCCTAACCCTAACCCTAATGCCAGCCTTAAGGCAGTCTCATGAAACATTGTCTCTTTTCACTAAAATATTCACCAAAAATACAAATTTCACCGGAATCCGATGGGGACTGCTGTGTCTCGTTCAGCCAGTATAGGAGCACATTTGGGAGCGATTTCGAGTCAATCGGTCCAAAGACCTGGAAGCTATTGAAAAAATGGGCCACTTTTTTCTTTAAAATATTCACCAAAAATACAAATTTCACCGGAATCCGATGGGGACTGCTGTGTCTCGTTCAGCCAGTATAGGAGCACATTTGGGAGCGATTTCGAGTCAATCGGTCAAAAGACCTGGAAGCTATTGAAAAAATGGGCCACTTTTTTCTTTAAAATATTCACCAAAAATACAAATTTCACCGGAATCCGATGGGAACTGCTGTGTCTCATTCAGCGAGTAGAGGACCACATTCGTGACGAATTTCGAGTCAATCGGTCAAAAGACGACCGTAACCCTAACCCTAGCTCCATAACCCTAACCCTAACCCTAACCCTAATGCCAGCCTTAAGGCAGTCTCATGAAACATTGTCTCTTTTCACTAAAATATTCACCAAAAATACAAATTTCACCGGAATCCGATGGGGACTGCTGTGTCTCGTTCAGCCAGTATAGGAGCACATTTGGGAGCGATTTCGAGTCAATCGGTCCAAAGACCTGGAAGCTATTGAAAAAATGGGCCACTTTTTTCTTTAAAATATTCACCAAAAATACAAATTTCACCAGAATCCGATGGGGACTGCTGTGTCTCGTTCAGCCAGTATAGGAGCACATTTGGGAGCGATTTCGAGTCAATCGGTCCAAAGACCTGGAAGCTATTGAAAAAATGGGCCACTTTTTTCTTTAAAATATTCACCAAAAATACAAATTTCACCGGAATCCGATGGGGACTGCTGTGTCTCATTCAGCGAGTAGAGGACCACATTCGTGACGAATTTCGAGTCAATCGGTCAAAAGACGACCGTAACCCTAACCCTAGCTCCATAACCCTAACCCTAACCCTAACCCTAATGCCAGCCTTAAGGCAGTCTCATGAAACATTGTCTCTTTTCACTAAAATATTCACCAAAAATACAAATTTCACCGGAATCCGATGGGGACTGCTGTGTCTCGTTCAGCCAGTATAGGAGCACATTTGGGAGCGATTTCGAGTCAATCGGTCCAAAGACCTGGAAGCTATTGAAAAAATGGGCCACTTTTTTCTTTAAAATATTCACCAAAAATACAAATTTCACCGGAATCCGATGGGGACTGCTGTGTCTCGTTCAGCCAGTATAGGAGCACATTTGGGAGCGATTTCGAGTCAATCGGTCCAAAGACCTGGAAGCTATTGAAAAAATGGGCCACTTTTTTCTTTAAAATATTCACCAAAAATACAAATTTCACCGGAATCCGATGGGGACTGCTGTGTCTCGTTCAGCCAGTATAGGAGCACATTTGGGAGCGATTTCGAGTCAATCGGTCAAAAGACCTGGAAGCTATTGAAAAAATGGGCCACTTTTTTCTTTAAAATATTCACCAAAAATACAAATTTCACCGGAATCCGATGGGGACTGCTGTGTCTCATTCAGCGAGTAGAGGACCACATTCGTGACGAATTTCGAGTCAATCGGTCAAAAGACGACCGTAACCCTAACCCTAGCTCCATAACCCTAACCCTAACCCTAACCCTAATGCCAGCCTTAAGGCAGTCTCATGAAACATTGTCTCTTTTCACTAAAATATTCACCAAAAATACAAATTTCACCGGAATCCGATGGGGACTGCTGTGTCTCGTTCAGCCAGTATAGGAGCACATTTGGGAGCGATTTCGAGTCAATCGGTCCAAAGACATGGAAGCTATTGAAAAAATGGGCCACTTTTTTCATTAAAATATTCACCAAAAATACAAATTTCACCAGAATCCGATGCGGACTGCTGTGTCTCGTTCGGCCAGTATAGGAGCACATTTGGGAGCGATTTCGAGTCAATCGGTCCAAAGACCTGGAAGCTATTGAAAAAATGGGCCACTTTTTTCTCTAAAATATTCACCAAAAATACAAATCTCACCGGAATCCGATGGGGACTGCTGTGTCTCGTTCAGCCCGTATAGGAGCACATTTGGGAGCGATTTCGAGTCAATCGGTCAAAAGACCTGGAAGCTATTGAAAAAATGGGCCACTTTTTTCTTTAAAATATTCACCAAAAATACAAATTTCACCGGAATCCGATAGGGACTGCTGTGTCTCATTCAGCGAGTAGAGGACCACATTCGTGACGAATTTCGAGTCAATCGGTCAAAAGACGACCGTAACCCTAACCCTAGCTCCATAACCCTAACCCTAACCCTAACCCTAATGCCAGCCTTAAGGCAGTCTCATGAAACATTGTCTCTTTTCACTAAAATATTCACCAAAAATACAAATTTCACCGGAATCCGATGGGGACTGCTGTGTCTCGTTCAGCCAGTATAGGAGCACATTTGGGAGCGATTTCGAGTCAATCGGTCCAAAGACCTGGAAGCTATTGAAAAAATGGGCCACTTTTTTCTTTAAAATATTCACCAAAAATACAAATTTCACCGGAATCCGATAGGGACTGCTGTGTCTCATTCAGCGAGTAGAGGACCACATTCGTGACGAATTTCGAGTCAATCGGTCAAAAGACGACCGTAACCCTAACCCTAGCTCCATAACCCTAACCCTAACCCTAACCCTAATGCCAGCCTTAAGGCAGTCTCATGAAACATTGTCTCTTTTCACTAAAATATTCACCAAAAATACAAATTTCACCGGAATCCGATGGGGACTGCTGTGTCTCGTTCAGCCAGTATAGGAGCACATTTGGGAGCGATTTCGAGTCAATCGGTCCAAAGACCTGGAAGCTATTGAAAAAATGGGCCACTTTTTTCTTTAAAATATTCACCAAAAATACAAATTTCACCGGAATCCGATAGGGACTGCTGTGTCTCATTCAGCGAGTAGAGGACCACATTCGTGACGAATTTCGAGTCAATCGGTCAAAAGACGACCGTAACCCTAACCCTAGCTCCATAACCCTAACCCTAACCCTAACCCTAATGCCAGCCTTAAGGCAGTCTCATGAAACATTGTCTCTTTTCACTAAAATATTCACCAAAAATACAAATTTCACCGGAATCCGATGGGGACTGCTGTGTCTCGTTCAGCCAGTATAGGAGCACATTTGGGAGCGATTTCGAGTCAATCGGTCCAAAGACCTGGAAGCTATTGAAAAAATGGGCCACTTTTTTCTTTAAAATATTCACCAAAAATACAAATTTCACCGGAATCCGATGGGGACTGCTGTGTCTCATTCAGCGAGTAGAGGACCACATTCGTGACGAATTTCGAGTCAATCGGTCAAAAGACGACCGTAACCCTAACCCTAGCTCCATAACCCTAACCCTAACCCTAACCCTAATGCCAGCCTTAAGGCAGTCTCATGAAACATTGTCTCTTTTCACTAAAATATTCACCAAAAATACAAATTTCACCGGAATCCGATGGGGACTGCTGTGTCTCGTTCAGCCAGTATAGGAGCACATTTGGGAGCGATTTCGAGTCAATCGGTCCAAAGACCTGGAAGCTATTGAAAAAATGGGCCACTTTTTTCTTTAAAATATTCACCAAAAATACAAATTTCACCGGAATCCGATGGGGACTGCTGTGTCTCGTTCAGCCAGTATAGGAGCACATTTGGGAGCGATTTCGAGTCAATCGGTCAAAAGACCTGGAAGCTATTGAAAAAATGGGCCACTTTTTTCTTTAAAATATTCACCAAAAATACAAATTTCACCGGAATCCGATGGGGACTGCTGTGTCTCATTCAGCGAGTAGAGGACCACATTCGTGACGAATTTCGAGTCAATCGGTCAAAAGACGACCGTAACCCTAACCCTAGCTCCATAACCCTAACCCTAACCCTAACCCTAATGCCAGCCTTAAGGCAGTCTCATGAAACATTGTCTCTTTTCACTAAAATATTCACCAAAAATACAAATTTCACCGGAATCCGATGGGGACTGCTGTGTCTCGTTCAGCCAGTATAGGAGCACATTTGGGAGCGATTTCGAGTCAATCGGTCCAAAGACCTGGAAGCTATTGAAAAAATGGGCCACTTTTTTCTTTAAAATATTCACCAAAAATACAAATTTCACCGGAATCCGATGGGGACTGCTGTGTCTCATTCAGCGAGTAGAGGACCACATTCGTGACGAATTTCGAGTCAATCGGTCAAAAGACGACCGTAACCCTAACCCTAGCTCCATAACCCTAACCCTAACCCTAACCCTAATGCCAGCCTTAAGGCAGTCTCATGAAACATTGTCTCTTTTCACTAAAATATTCACCAAAAATACAAATTTCACCGGAATCCGATGGGGACTGCTGTGTCTCGTTCAGCCAGTATAGGAGCACATTTGGGAGCGATTTCGAGTCAATCGGTCCAAAGACCTGGAAGCTATTGAAAAAATGGGCCACTTTTTTCATTAAAATATTCACCAAAAATACAAATTTCACCAGAATCCGATGCGGACTGCTGTGTCTCGTTCGGCCAGTATAGGAGCACATTTGGGAGCGATTTCGAGTCAATCGGTCAAAAGACCTGGAAGCTATTGAAAAAATGGGCCACTTTTTTCTCTAAAATATTCACCAAAAATACAAATTTCACCGGAATCCGATAGGGACTGCTGTGTCTCATTCAGCGAGTAGAGGACCACATTCGTGACGAATTTCGAGTCAATCGGTCAAAAGACGACCGTAACCCTAACCCTAGCTCCATAACCCTAACCCTAACCCTAACCCTAATGCCAGCCTTAAGGCAGTCTCATGAAACATTGTCTCTTTTCACTAAAATATTCACCAAAAATACAAATTTCACCGGAATCCGATGGGGACTGCTGTGTCTCGTTCAGCCAGTATAGGAGCACATTTGGGAGCGATTTCGAGTCAATCGGTCCAAAGACCTGGAAGCTATTGAAAAAATGGGCCACTTTTTTCTTTAAAATATTCACCAAAAATACAAATTTCACCGGAATCCGATAGGGACTGCTGTGTCTCATTCAGCGAGTAGAGGACCACATTCGTGACGAATTTCGAGTCAATCGGTCAAAAGACGACCGTAACCCTAACCCTAGCTCCATAACCCTAACCCTAACCCTAACCCTAATGCCAGCCTTAAGGCAGTCTCATGAAACATTGTCTCTTTTCACTAAAATATTCACCAAAAATACAAATTTCACCGGAATCCGATGGGGACTGCTGTGTCTCGTTCAGCCAGTATAGGAGCACATTTGGGAGCGATTTCGAGTCAATCGGTCCAAAGACCTGGAAGCTATTGAAAAAATGGGCCACTTTTTTCTTTAAAATATTCACCAAAAATACAAATTTCACCGGAATCCGATAGGGACTGCTGTGTCTCATTCAGCGAGTAGAGGACCACATTCGTGACGAATTTCGAGTCAATCGGTCAAAAGACGACCGTAACCCTAACCCTAGCTCCATAACCCTAACCCTAACCCTAACCCTAATGCCAGCCTTAAGGCAGTCTCATGAAACATTGTCTCTTTTCACTAAAATATTCACCAAAAATACAAATTTCACCGGAATCCGATGGGGACTGCTGTGTCTCGTTCAGCCAGTATAGGAGCACATTTGGGAGCGATTTCGAGTCAATCGGTCCAAAGACCTGGAAGCTATTGAAAAAATGGGCCACTTTTTTCTTTAAAATATTCACCAAAAATACAAATTTCACCGGAATCCGATGGGGACTGCTGTGTCTCATTCAGCGAGTAGAGGACCACATTCGTGACGAATTTCGAGTCAATCGGTCAAAAGACGACCGTAACCCTAACCCTAGCTCCATAACCCTAACCCTAACCCTAATGCCAGCCTTAAGGCAGTCTCATGAAACATTGTCTCTTTTCACTAAAATATTCACCAAAAATACAAATTTCACCGGAATCCGATGGGGACTGCTGTGTCTCGTTCAGCCAGTATAGGAGCACATTTGGGAGCGATTTCGAGTCAATCGGTCCAAAGACCTGGAAGCTATTGAAAAAATGGGCCACTTTTTTCTTTAAAATATTCACCAAAAATACAAATTTCACCGGAATCCGATGGGGACTGCTGTGTCTCGTTCAGCCAGTATAGGAGCACATTTGGGAGCGATTTCGAGTCAATCGGTCAAAAGACCTGGAAGCTATTGAAAAAATGGGCCACTTTTTTCTTTAAAATATTCACCAAAAATACAAATTTCACCGGAATCCGATGGGAACTGCTGTGTCTCATTCAGCGAGTAGAGGACCACATTCGTGACGAATTTCGAGTCAATCGGTCAAAAGACGACCGTAACCCTAACCCTAGCTCCATAACCCTAACCCTAACCCTAATGCCAGCCTTAAGGCAGTCTCATGAAACATTGTCTCTTTTCACTAAAATATTCACCAAAAATACAAATTTCACCGGAATCCGATGGGGACTGCTGTGTCTCGTTCAGCCAGTATAGGAGCACATTTGGGAGCGATTTCGAGTCAATCGGTCCAAAGACCTGGAAGCTATTGAAAAAATGGGCCACTTTTTTCTTTAAAATATTCACCAAAAATACAAATTTCACCGGAATCCGATGGGGACTGCTGTGTCTCATTCAGCGAGTAGAGGACCACATTCGTGACGAATTTCGAGTCAATCGGTCAAAAGACGACCGTAACCCTAACCCTAGCTCCATAACCCTAACCCTAACCCTAACCCTAATGCCAGCCTTAAGGCAGTCTCATGAAACATTGTCTCTTTTCATTAAAATATTCACCAAAAATACAAATTTCACCGGAATCCGATGGGGACTGCTGTGTCTCGTTCAGCCAGTATAGGAGCACATTTGGGAGCGATTTCGAGTCAATCGGTCCAAAGACCTGGAAGCTATTGAAAAAATGGGCCACTTTTTTCTTTAAAATATTCACCAAAAATACAAATTTCACCAGAATCCGATGGGGACTGCTGTGTCTCGTTCAGCCAGTATAGGAGCACATTTGGGAGCGATTTCGAGTCAATCGGTCCAAAGACCTGGAAGCTATTGAAAAAATGGGCCACTTTTTTCTTTAAAATATTCACCAAAAATACAAATTTCACCGGAATCCGATGGGGACTGCTGTGTCTCATTCAGCGAGTAGAGGACCACATTCGTGACGAATTTCGAGTCAATCGGTCAAAAGACGACCGTAACCCTAACCCTAGCTCCATAACCCTAACCCTAACCCTAACCCTAATGCCAGCCTTAAGGCAGTCTCATGAAACATTGTCTCTTTTCACTAAAATATTCACCAAAAATACAAATTTCACCGGAATCCGATGGGGACTGCTGTGTCTCGTTCAGCCAGTATAGGAGCACATTTGGGAGCGATTTCGAGTCAATCGGTCCAAAGACCTGGAAGCTATTGAAAAAATGGGCCACTTTTTTCTTTAAAATATTCACCAAAAATACAAATTTCACCGGAATCCGATGGGGACTGCTGTGTCTCGTTCAGCCAGTATAGGAGCACATTTGGGAGCGATTTCGAGTCAATCGGTCAAAAGACCTGGAAGCTATTGAAAAAATGGGCCACTTTTTTCTTTAAAATATTCACCAAAAATACAAATTTCACCGGAATCCGATGGGGACTGCTGTGTCTCATTCAGCGAGTAGAGGACCACATTCGTGACGATTTTCGAGTCAATCGGTGAAAAGACGACCGTAACCCTAACCCTAGCTCCATAACCCTAACCCTAACCCTAACCCTAATGCCAGCCTTAAGGCAGTCTCATGAAACATTGTCTCTTTTCACTAAAATATTCACCAAAAATACAAATTTCACCGGAATCCGATGGGGACTGCTGTGTCTCGTTCAACCAGTATAGGAGCACATTTGGGAGCGATTTCGAGTCAATCGGTCCAAAGACCTGGAAGCTATTGAAAAAATGGGCCACTTTTTTCTTTAAAATATTCACCAAAAATACAAATTTCACCGGAATCCGATGGGGACTGCTGTGTCTCATTCAGCGAGTAGAGGACCACATTCGTGACGAATTTCGAGTCAATCGGTCAAAAGACGACCGTAACCCTAACCCTAGTTCCATAACCCTAACCCTAACCCTAACCCTAATGCCAGCCTTAAGGCAGTCTCATGAAACATTGTCTCTTTTCACTAAAATATTCACCAAAAATACAAATTTCACCGGAATCCGATGGGGACTGCTGTGTCTCGTTCAGCCAGTATAGGAGCACATTTGGGAGCGATTTCGAGTCAATCGGTCCAAAGACCTGGAAGCTATTGAAAAAATGGGCCACTTTTTTCTCTAAAATATTCACCAAAAATACAAATCTCACCGGAATCCGATGGGGACTGCTGTGTCTCGTTCAGCCAGTATAGGAGCACATTTGGGAGCGATTTCGAGTCAATCGGTCCAAAGACCTGGAAGCTATTGAAAAAATGGGCCACTTTTTTCTTTAAAATATTCACCAAAAATACAAATTTCACCGGAATCCGATGGGGACTGCTGTGTCTCATTCAGCGAGTAGAGGACCACATTCGTGACGAATTTCGAGTCAATCGGTCAAAAGACGACCGTAACCCTAACCCTAGCTCCATAACCCTAACCCTAACCCTAACCCTAATGCCAGCCTTAAGGCAGTCTCATGAAACATTGTCTCTTTTCACTAAAATATTCACCAAAAATACAAATTTCACCGGAATCCGATGGGGACTGCTGTGTCTCGTTCAGCCAGTATAGGAGCACATTTGGGAGCGATTTCGAGTCAATCGGTCCAAAGACCTGGAAGCTATTGAAAAAATGGGCCACTTTTTTCTCTAAAATATTCACCAAAAATACAAATCTCACCGGAATCCGATGGGGACTGCTGTGTCTCGTTCAGCCAGTATAGGAGCACATTTGGGAGCGATTTCGAGTCAATCGGTCCAAAGACCTGGAAGCTATTGAAAAAATGGGCCACTTTTTTCTTTAAAATATTCACCAAAAATACAAATTTCACCGGAATCCGATGGGGACTGCTGTGTCTCATTCAGCGAGTAGAGGACCACATTCGTGACGAATTTCGAGTCAATCGGTCAAAAGACGACCGTAACCCTAACCCTAGCTCCATAACCCTAACCCTAACCCTAACCCTAATGCCAGCCTTAAGGCAGTCTCATGAAACATTGTCTCTTTTCACTAAAATATTCACCAAAAATACAAATTTCACCGGAATCCGATGGGGACTGCTGTGTCTCGTTCAGCCAGTATAGGAGCACATTTGGGAGCGATTTCGAGTCAATCGGTCCAAAGACCTGGAAGCTATTGAAAAAATGGGCCACTTTTTTCTCTAAAATATTCACCAAAAATACAAATCTCACCGGAATCCGATGGGGACTGCTGTGTCTCGTTCAGCCAGTATAGGAGCACATTTGGGAGCGATTTCGAGTCAATCGGTCAAAAGACCTGGAAGCTATTGAAAAAATGGGCCACTTTTTTCTTTAAAATATTCACCAAAAATACAAATTTCACCGGAATCCGATGGGGACTGCTGTGTCTCATTCAGCGAGTAGAGGACCACATTCGTGACGAATTTCGAGTCAATCGGTCAAAAGACGACCGTAACCCTAACCCTAGCTCCATAACCCTAACCCTAACCCTAACCCTAATGCCAGCCTTAAGGCAGTCTCATGAAACATTGTCTCTTTTCACTAAAATATTCACCAAAAATACAAATTTCACCGGAATCCGATGGGGACTGCTGTGTCTCGTTCAGCCAGTATAGGAGCACATTTGGGAGCGATTTCGAGTCAATCGGTCCAAAGACCTGGAAGCTATTGAAAAAATGGGCCACTTTTTTCTCTAAAATATTCACCAAAAATACAAATCTCACCGGAATCCGATGGGGACTGCTGTGTCTCGTTCAGCCAGTATAGGAGCACATTTGGGAGCGATTTCGAGTCAATCGGTCCAAAGACCTGGAAGCTATTGAAAAAATGGGCCACTTTTTTCTTTAAAATATTCACCAAAAATACAAATTTCACCGGAATCCGATGGGGACTGCTGTGTCTCATTCAGCGAGTAGAGGACCACATTCGTGACGAATTTCGAGTCAATCGGTCAAAAGACGACCGTAACCCTAACCCTAGCTCCATAACCCTAACCCTAACCCTAACCCTAATGCCAGCCTTAAGGCAGTCTCATGAAACATTGTCTCTTTTCACTAAAATATTCACCAAAAATACAAATTTCACCGGAATCCGATGGGGACTGCTGTGTCTCGTTCAGCCAGTATAGGAGCACATTTGGGAGCGATTTCGAGTCAATCGGTCCAAAGACCTGGAAGCTATTGAAAAAATGGGGCACTTTTTTCTCTAAAATATTCACCAAAAATACAAATCTCACCGGAATCCGATGGGGACTGCTGTGTCTCGTTCAGCCAGTATAGGAGCACATTTGGGAGCGATTTCGAGTCAATCGGTCAAAAGACCTGGAAGCTATTGAAAAAATGGGCCACTTTTTTCTTTAAAATATTCACCAAAAATACAAATTTCACCGGAATCCGATGGGGACTGCTGTGTCTCATTCAGCGAGTAGAGGACCACATTCGTGACGAATTTCGAGTCAATCGGTCAAAAGACGACCGTAACCCTAACCCTAGCTCCATAACCCTAACCCTAACCCTAACCCTAATGCCAGCCTTAAGGCAGTCTCATGAAACATTGTCTCTTTTCACTAAAATATTCACCAAAAATACAAATTTCACCGGAATCCGATGGGGACTGCTGTGTCTCGTTCAGCCAGTATAGGAGCACATTTGGGAGCGATTTCGAGTCAATCGGTCCAAAGACCTGGAAGCTATTGAAAAAATGGGGCACTTTTTTCTCTAAAATATTCACCAAAAATACAAATCTCACCGGAATCCGATGGGGACTGCTGTGTCTCGTTCAGCCAGTATAGGAGCACATTTGGGAGCGATTTCGAGTCAATCGGTCAAAAGACCTGGAAGCTATTGAAAAAATGGGCCACTTTTTTCTTTAAAATATTCACCAAAAATACAAATTTCACCGGAATCCGATGGGGACTGCTGTGTCTCATTCAGCGAGTAGAGGACCACATTCGTGACGAATTTCGAGTCAATCGGTCAAAAGACGACCGTAACCCTAACCCTAGCTCCATAACCCTAACCCTAACCCTAACCCTAATGCCAGCCTTAAGGCAGTCTCATGAAACATTGTCTCTTTTCACTAAAATATTCACCAAAAATACAAATTTCACCGGAATCCGATGGGGACTGCTGTGTCTCGTTCAGCCAGTATAGGAGCACATTTGGGAGCGATTTCGAGTCAATCGGTCCAAAGACCTGGAAGCTATTGAAAAAATGGGCCACTTTTTTCTCTAAAATATTCACCAAAAATACAAATCTCACCGGAATCCGATGGGGACTGCTGTGTCTCGTTCAGCCAGTATAGGAGCACATTTGGGAGCGATTTCGAGTCAATCGGTCAAAAGACCTGGAAGCTATTGAAAAAATGGGCCACTTTTTTCTTTAAAATATTCACCAAAAATACAAATTTCACCGGAATCCGATGGGGACTGCTGTGTCTCATTCAGCGAGTAGAGGACCACATTCGTGACGAATTTCGAGTCAATCGGTCAAAAGACGACCGTAACCCTAACCCTAGCTCCATAACCCTAACCCTAACCCTAACCCTAATGCCAGCCTTAAGGCAGTCTCATGAAACATTGTCTCTTTTCACTAAAATATTCACCAAAAATACAAATTTCACCGGAATCCGATGGGGACTGCTGTGTCTCGTTCAGCCAGTATAGGAGCACATTTGGGAGCGATTTCGAGTCAATCGGTCCAAAGACCTGGAAGCTATTGAAAAAATGGGCCACTTTTTTCTCTAAAATATTCACCAAAAATACAAATCTCACCGGAATCCGATGGGGACTGCTGTGTCTCGTTCAGCCAGTATAGGAGCACATTTGGGAGCGATTTCGAGTCAATCGGTCCAAAGACCTGGAAGCTATTGAAAAAATGGGCCACTTTTTTCTTTAAAATATTCACCAAAAATACAAATTTCACCGGAATCCGATGGGGACTGCTGTGTCTCATTCAGCGAGTAGAGGACCACATTCGTGACGAATTTCGAGTCAATCGGTCAAAAGACGACCGTAACCCTAACCCTAGCTCCATAACCCTAACCCTAACCCTAACCCTAATGCCAGCCTTAAGGCAGTCTCATGAAACATTGTCTCTTTTCACTAAAATATTCACCAAAAATACAAATTTCACCGGAATCCGATGGGGACTGCTGTGTCTCGTTCAGCCAGTATAGGAGCACATTTGGGAGCGATTTCGAGTCAATCGGTCCAAAGACCTGGAAGCTATTGAAAAAATGGGCCACTTTTTTCTCTAAAATATTCACCAAAAATACAAATCTCACCGGAATCCGATGGGGACTGCTGTGTCTCGTTCAGCCAGTATAGGAGCACATTTGGGAGCGATTTCGAGTCAATCGGTCAAAAGACCTGGAAGCTATTGAAAAAATGGGCCACTTTTTTCTTTAAAATATTCACCAAAAATACAAATTTCACCGGAATCCGATGGGGACTGCTGTGTCTCATTCAGCGAGTAGAGGACCACATTCGTGACGAATTTCGAGTCAATCGGTCAAAAGACGACCGTAACCCTAACCCTAGCTCCATAACCCTAACCCTAACCCTAACCCTAATGCCAGCCTTAAGGCAGTCTCATGAAACATTGTCTCTTTTCACTAAAATATTCACCAAAAATACAAATTTCACCGGAATCCGATGGGGACTGCTGTGTCTCGTTCAGCCAGTATAGGAGCACATTTGGGAGCGATTTCGAGTCAATCGGTCCAAAGACCTGGAAGCTATTGAAAAAATGGGCCACTTTTTTCTCTAAAATATTCACCAAAAATACAAATCTCACCGGAATCCGATGGGGACTGCTGTGTCTCGTTCAGCCAGTATAGGAGCACATTTGGGAGCGATTTCGAGTCAATCGGTCCAAAGACCTGGAAGCTATTGAAAAAATGGGCCACTTTTTTCTTTAAAATATTCACCAAAAATACAAATTTCACCGGAATCCGATGGGGACTGCTGTGTCTCATTCAGCGAGTAGAGGACCACATTCGTGACGAATTTCGAGTCAATCGGTCAAAAGACGACCGTAACCCTAACCCTAGCTCCATAACCCTAACCCTAACCCTAACCCTAATGCCAGCCTTAAGGCAGTCTCATGAAACATTGTCTCTTTTCACTAAAATATTCACCAAAAATACAAATTTCACCGGAATCCGATGGGGACTGCTGTGTCTCGTTCAGCCAGTATAGGAGCACATTTGGGAGCGATTTCGAGTCAATCGGTCCAAAGACCTGGAAGCTATTGAAAAAATGGGCCACTTTTTTCTCTAAAATATTCACCAAAAATACAAATCTCACCGGAATCCGATGGGGACTGCTGTGTCTCGTTCAGCCAGTATAGGAGCACATTTGGGAGCGATTTCGAGTCAATCGGTCAAAAGACCTGGAAGCTATTGAAAAAATGGGCCACTTTTTTCTTTAAAATATTCACCAAAAATACAAATTTCACCGGAATCCGATGGGGACTGCTGTGTCTCATTCAGCGAGTAGAGGACCACATTCGTGACGAATTTCGAGTCAATCGGTCAAAAGACGACCGTAACCCTAACCCTAGCTCCATAACCCTAACCCTAACCCTAACCCTAATGCCAGCCTTAAGGCAGTCTCATGAAACATTGTCTCTTTTCACTAAAATATTCACCAAAAATACAAATTTCACCGGAATCCGATGGGGACTGCTGTGTCTCGTTCAGCCAGTATAGGAGCACATTTGGGAGCGATTTCGAGTCAATCGGTCCAAAGACCTGGAAGCTATTGAAAAAATGGGCCACTTTTTTCTCTAAAATATTCACCAAAAATACAAATCTCACCGGAATCCGATGGGGACTGCTGTGTCTCGTTCAGCCAGTATAGGAGCACATTTGGGAGCGATTTCGAGTCAATCGGTCAAAAGACCTGGAAGCTATTGAAAAAATGGGCCACTTTTTTCTTTAAAATATTCACCAAAAATACAAATTTCACCGGAATCCGATGGGGACTGCTGTGTCTCATTCAGCGAGTAGAGGACCACATTCGTGACGAATTTCGAGTCAATCGGTCAAAAGACGACCGTAACCCTAACCCTAGCTCCATAACCCTAACCCTAACCCTAACCCTAATGCCAGCCTTAAGGCAGTCTCATGAAACATTGTCTCTTTTCACTAAAATATTCACCAAAAATACAAATTTCACCGGAATCCGATGGGGACTGCTGTGTCTCGTTCAGCCAGTATAGGAGCACATTTGGGAGCGATTTCGAGTCAATCGGTCCAAAGACCTGGAAGCTATTGAAAAAATGGGCCACTTTTTTCTTTAAAATATTCACCAAAAATACAAATTTCACCGGAATCCGATGGGGACTGCTGTGTCTCATTCAGCGAGTAGAGGACCACATTCGTGACGAATTTCGAGTCAATCGGTCAAAAGACGACCGTAACCCTAACCCTAGCTCCATAACCCTAACCCTAACCCTAACCCTAATGCCAGCCTTAAGGCAGTCTCATGAAACATTGTCTCTTTTCACTAAAATATTCACCAAAAATACAAATTTCACCGGAATCCGATGGGGACTGCTGTGTCTCGTTCAGCCAGTATAGGAGCACATTTGGGAGCGATTTCGAGTCAATCGGTCCAAAGACCTGGAAGCTATTGAAAAAATGGGCCACTTTTTTCTCTAAAATATTCACCAAAAATACAAATCTCACCGGAATCCGATGGGGACTGCTGTGTCTCGTTCAGCCAGTATAGGAGCACATTTGGGAGCGATTTCGAGTCAATCGGTCAAAAGACCTGGAAGCTATTGAAAAAATGGGCCACTTTTTTCTTTAAAATATTCACCAAAAATACAAATTTCACCGGAATCCGATGGGGACTGCTGTGTCTCATTCAGCGAGTAGAGCACCACATTCGTGACGAATTTCGAGTCAATCGGTCAAAAGACGACCGTAACCCTAACCCTAGCTCCATAACCCTAACCCTAACCCTAACCCTTATGCCAGCCTTAAGGCAGTCTCATGAAACATTGTCTCTTTTCACTAAAATATTCACCAAAAATACAAATTTCACCGGAATCCGATGGGGACTGCTGTGTCTCGTTCAGCCAGTATAGGAGCACATTTGGGAGGGATTTCGAGTCAATCGGTCCAAAGACCTGGAAGCTATTGAAAAAATGGGCCACTTTTTTCTTTAAAATATTCACCAAAAATACAAATTTCACTGGAATCCGATGGGGACTGCTGTGTCTCGTTCAGCCAGTATAGGAGCACATTTGGGAGCGATTTCGAGTCAATCGGTCCAAAGACCTGGAAGCTATTGAAAAAATGGGCCACTTTTTTCTTTAAAATATTCACCAAAAATACAAATTTCACCGGAATCCGATGGGGACTGCTGTGTCTCGTTCAGCCAGTATAGGAGCACATTTGGGAGCGATTTCGAGTCAATCGGTCAAAAGACCTGGAAGCTATTGAAAAAATGGGCCACTTTTTTCTTTAAAATATTCACCAAAAATACAAATTTCACCGGAATCCGATGGGGACTGCTGTGTCTCATTCAGCGAGTAGAGGACCACATTCGTGACGAATTTCGAGTCAATCGGTCAAAAGACGACCGTAACCCTAACCCTAGCTCCATAACCCTAACCCTAACCCTAACCCTAATGCCAGCCTTAAGGCAGTCTCATGAAACATTGTCTCTTTTCACTAAAATATTCACCAAAAATACAAATTTCACCGGAATCCGATGGGGACTGCTGTGTCTCGTTCAGCCAGTATAGGAGCACATTTGGGAGCGATTTCGAGTCAATCGGTCCAAAGACCTGGAAGCTATTGAAAAAATGGGCCACTTTTTTCTTTAAAATATTCACCAAAAATACAAATTTCACCGGAATCCGATGGGGACTGCTGTGTCTCGTTCAGCCAGTATAGGAGCACATTTGGGAGCGATTTCGAGTCAATCGGTCAAAAGACCTGGAAGCTATTGAAAAAATGGGCCACTTTTTTCTTTAAAATATTCACCAAAAATACAAATTTCACCGGAATCCGATGGGGACTGCTGTGTCTCATTCAGCGAGTAGAGGACCACATTCGTGACGAATTTCGAGTCAATCGGTCAAAAGACGACCGTAACCCTAACCCTAGCTCCATAACCCTAACCCTAACCCTAACCCTAATGCCAGCCTTAAGGCAGTCTCATGAAACATTGTCTCTTTTCACTAAAATATTCACCAAAAATACAAATTTCACCGGAATCCGATGGGGACTGCTGTGTCTCATTCAGCCAGTATAGGAGCACATTTGGGAGCGATTTCGAGTCAATCGGTCCAAAGACCTGGAAGCTATTGAAAAAATGGGCCACTTTTTTCTCTAAAATATTCACCAAAAATACAAATCTCACCGGAATCCGATGGGGACTGCTGTGTCTCGTTCAGCCAGTATAGGAGCACATTTGGGAGCGATTTCGAGTCAATCGGTCAAAAGACCTGGAAGCTATTGAAAAAATGGGCCACTTTTTTCTTTAAAATATTCACCAAAAATACAAATTTCACCGGAATCCGATGGGGACTGCTGTGTCTCATTCAGCGAGTAGAGGACCACATTCGTGACGAATTTCGAGTCAATCGGTCAAAAGACGACCGTAACCCTAACCCTAGCTCCATAACCCTAACCCTAACCCTAACCCTAATGCCAGCCTTAAGGCAGTCTCATGAAACATTGTCTCTTTTCACTAAAATATTCACCAAAAATACAAATTTCACCGGAATCCGATGGGGACTGCTGTGTCTCGTTCAGCCAGTATAGGAGCACATTTGGGAGCGATTTCGAGTCAATCGGTCCAAAGACCTGGAAGCTATTGAAAAAATGGGCCACTTTTTTCTCTAAAATATTCACCAAAAATACAAATCTCACCGGAATCCGATGGGGACTGCTGTGTCTCGTTCAGCCAGTATAGGAGCACATTTGGGAGCGATTTCGAGTCAATCGGTCCAAAGACCTGGAAGCTATTGAAAAAATGGGCCACTTTTTTCTTTAAAATATTCACCAAAAATACAAATTTGCTGTGTCTCGTTCAGCCAGTATAGGAGCACATTTGGGAGCGATTTCGAGTCAATCGGTCAAAAGACCTGGAAGCTATTGAAAAAATGGGCCACTTTTTTCTTTAAAATATTCACCAAAAATACAAATTTCACCGGAATCCGATGGGGACTGCTGTGTCTCATTCAGCGAGTAGAGGACCACATTCGTGACGAATTTCGAGTCAATCGGTCAAAAGACGACCGTAACCCTAACCCTAGCTCCATAACCCTAACCCTAACCCTAACCCTAATGCCAGCCTTAAGGCAGTCTCATGAAACATTGTCTCTTTTCACTAAAATATTCACCAAAAATACAAATTTCACTGGAATCCGATGGGGACTGCTGTGTCTCGTTCAGCCAGTATAGGAGCACATTTGGGAGCGATTTCGAGTCAATCGGTCCAAAGACCTGGAAGCTATTGAAAAAATGGGCCACTTTTTTCTTTAAAATATTCACCAAAAATACAAATTTCACCGGAATCCGATGGGGACTGCTGTGTCTCGTTCAGCCAGTATAGGAGCACATTTGGGAGCGATTTTGAGTCAATCGGTCAAAAGACCTGGAAGCTATTGAAAAAATGGGCCACTTTTTTCTTTAAAATATTCACCAAAAATACAAATTTCACCGGAATCCGATGGGGACTGCTGTGTCTCATTCAGCGAGTAGAGGACCACATTCGTGACGAATTTCGAGTCAATCGGTCAAAAGACGACCGTAACCCTAACCCTAGCTCCATAACCCTAACCCTAACCCTAACCCTAATGCCAGCCTTAAGGCAGTCTCATGAAACATTGTCTCTTTTCACTAAAATATTCACCAAAAATACAAATTTCACCGGAATCCGATGGGGACTGCTGTGTCTCGTTCAGCCAGTATAGGAGCACATTTGGGAGCGATTTCGAGTCAATCGGTCCAAAGACCTGGAAGCTATTGAAAAAATGGGCCACTTTTTTCTCTAAAATATTCACCAAAAATACAAATCTCACCGGAATCCGATGGGGACTGCTGTGTCTCGTTCAGCCAGTATAGGAGCACATTTGGGAGCGATTTCGAGTCAATCGGTCAAAAGACCTGGAAGCTATTGAAAAAATGGGCCACTTTTTTCTTTAAAATATTCACCAAAAATACAAATTTGCTGTGTCTCGTTCAGCCAGTATAGGAGCACATTTGGGAGCGATTTCGAGTCAATCGGTCAAAAGACCTGGAAGCTATTGAAAAAATGGGCCACTTTTTTCTTTAAAATATTCACCAAAAATACAAATTTCACCGGAATCCGATGGGGACTGCTGTGTCTCATTCAGCGAGTAGAGGACCACATTCGTGACGAATTTCGAGTCAATCGGTCAAAAGACGACCGTAACCCTAACCCTAGCTCCATAACCCTAACCCTAACCCTAACCCTAATGCCAGCCTTAAGGCAGTCTCATGAAACATTGTCTCTTTTCACTAAAATATTCACCAAAAATACAAATTTCACTGGAATCCGATGGGGACTGCTGTGTCTCGTTCAGCCAGTATAGGAGCACATTTGGGAGCGATTTCGAGTCAATCGGTCCAAAGACCTGGAAGCTATTGAAAAAATGGGCCACTTTTTTCTTTAAAATATTCACCAAAAATACAAATTTCACCGGAATCCGATGGGGACTGCTGTGTCTCGTTCAGCCAGTATAGGAGCACATTTGGGAGCGATTTTGAGTCAATCGGTCAAAAGACCTGGAAGCTATTGAAAAAATGGGCCACTTTTTTCTTTAAAATATTCACCAAAAATACAAATTTCACCGGAATCCGATGGGGACTGCTGTGTCTCATTCAGCGAGTAGAGGACCACATTCGTGACGAATTTCGAGTCAATCGGTCAAAAGACGACCGTAACCCTAACCCTAGCTCCATAACCCTAACCCTAACCCTAACCCTAATGCCAGCCTTAAGGCAGTCTCATGAAACATTGTCTCTTTTCACTAAAATATTCACCAAAAATACAAATTTCACCGGAATCCGATGGGGACTGCTGTGTCTCGTTCAGCCAGTATAGGAGCACATTTGGGAGCGATTTCGAGTCAATCGGTCCAAAGACCTGGAAGCTATTGAAAAAATGGGCCACTTTTTTCTCTAAAATATTCACCAAAAATACAAATCTCACCGGAATCCGATGGGGACTGCTGTGTCTCGTTCAGCCAGTATAGGAGCACATTTGGGAGCGATTTCGAGTCAATCGGTCAAAAGACCTGGAAGCTATTGAAAAAATTGGCCACTTTTTTCTTTAAAATATTCACCAAAAATACAAATTTCACCGGAATCCGATGGGGACTGCTGTGTCTCATTCAGCGAGTAGAGGACCACATTCGTGACGAATTTCGAGTCAATCGGTCAAAAGACGACCGTAACCCTAACCCTAGCTCCATAACCCTAACCCTAACCCTAACCCTAATGCCAGCCTTAAGGCAGTCTCATGAAACATTGTCTCTTTTCACTAAAATATTCACCAAAAATACAAATTTCACCGGAATCCGATGGGGACTGCTGTGTCTCGTTCAGCCAGTATAGGAGCACATTTGGGAGCGATTTCGAGTCAATCGGTCCAAAGACCTGGAAGCTATTGAAAAAATGGGCCACTTTTTTCTTTAAAATATTCACCAAAAATACAAATTTCACCGGAATCCGATGGGGACTGCTGTGTCTCATTCAGCGAGTAGAGGACCACATTCGTGACGAATTTCGAGTCAATCGGTCAAAAGACGACCGTAACCCTAACCCTAGCTCCATAACCCTAACCCTAACCCTAACCCTAATGCCAGCCTTAAGGCAGTCTCATGAAACATTGTCTCTTTTCACTAAAATATTCACCAAAAATACAAATTTCACCGGAATCCGATGGGGACTGCTGTGTCTCGTTCAGCCAGTATAGGAGCACATTTGGGAGCGATTTCGAGTCAATCGGTCCAAAGACCTGGAAGCTATTGAAAAAATGGGCCACTTTTTTCTTTAAAATATTCACCAAAAATACAAATTTCACCGGAATCCGATGGGGACTGCTGTGTCTCATTCAGCGAGTAGAGGACCACATTCGTGACGAATTTCGAGTCAATCGGTCAAAAGACGACCGTAACCCTAACCCTAGCTCCATAACCCTAACCCTAACCCTAACCCTAATGCAAGCCTTAAGGCAGTCTCATGAAACATTGTCTCTTTTCACTAAAATATTCACCAAAAATACAAATTTCACCGGAATCCGATGGGGACTGCTGTGTCTCGTTCAGCCAGTATAGGAGCACATTTGGGAGCGATTTCGAGTCAATCGGTCCAAAGACCTGGAAGCTATTGAAAAAATGGGCCACTTTTTTCTTTAAAATATTCACCAAAAATACAAATTTCACCGGAATCCGATGGGGACTGCTGTGTCTCATTCAGCGAGTAGAGGACCACATTCGTGACGAATTTCGAGTCAATCGGTCAAAAGACGACCGTAACCCTAACCCTAGCTCCATAACCCTAACCCTAACCCTAACCCTAATGCCAGCCTTAAGGCAGTCTCATGAAACATTGTCTCTTTTCACTAAAATATTCACCAAAAATACAAATTTCACCGGAATCCGATGGGGACTGCTGTGTCTCGTTCAGCCAGTATAGGAGCACATTTGGGAGCGATTTCGAGTCAATCGGTCCAAAGACCTGGAAGCTATTGAAAAAATGGGCCACTTTTTTCTCTAAAATATTCACCAAAAATACAAATCTCACCGGAATCCGATGGGGACTGCTGTGTCTCGTTCAGCCAGTATAGGAGCACATTTGGGAGCGATTTCGAGTCAATCGGTCAAAAGACCTGGAAGCTATTGAAAAAATGGGCCACTTTTTTCTTTAAAATATTCACCAAAAATACAAATTTCACCGGAATCCGATGGGGACTGCTGTGTCTCATTCAGCGAGTAGAGGACCACATTCGTGACGAATTTCGAGTCAATCGGTCAAAAGACGACCGTAACCCTAACCCTAGCTCCATAACCCTAACCCTAACCCTAACCCTAATGCCAGCCTTAAGGCAGTCTCATGAAACATTGTCTCTTTTCACTAAAATATTCACCAAAAATACAAATTTCACCGGAATCCGATGGGGACTGCTGTGTCTCGTTCAGCCAGTATAGGAGCACATTTGGGAGCGATTTCGAGTCAATCGGTCCAAAGACCTGGAAGCTATTGAAAAAATGGGCCACTTTTTTCTTTAAAATATTCACCAAAAATACAAATTTCACCGGAATCCGATGGGGACTGCTGTGTCTCATTCAGCGAGTAGAGGACCACATTCGTGACGAATTTCGAGTCAATCGGTCAAAAGACGACCGTAACCCTAACCCTAGCTCCATAACCCTAACCCTAACCCTAACCCTAATGCCAGCCTTAAGGCAGTCTCATGAAACATTGTCTCTTTTCACTAAAATATTCACCAAAAATACAAATTTCACCGGAATCCGATGGGGACTGCTGTGTCTCGTTCAGCCAGTATAGGAGCACATTTGGGAGCGATTTCGAGTCAATCGGTCCAAAGACCTGGAAGCTATTGAAAAAATGGGCCACTTTTTTCACTAAAATATTCACCAAAAATACAAATCTCACCGGAATCCGATGGGGACTGCTGTGTCTCGTTCAGCCAGTATAGGAGCACATTTGGGAGCGATTTCGAGTCAATCGGTCCAAAGACCTGGAAGCTATTGAAAAAATGGGCCACTTTTTTCTTTAAAATATTCACCAAAAATACAAATTTCACCGGAATCCGATGGGGACTGCTGTGTCTCGTTCAGCCAGTATAGGAGCACATTTGGGAGCGATTTCGAGTCAATCGGTCAAAAGACCTGGAAGCTATTGAAAAAATGGGCCACTTTTTTCTTTAAAATATTCACCAAAAATACAAATTTCACCGGAATCCGATGGGGACTGCTGTGTCTCATTCAGCGAGTAGAGGACCACATTCGTGACGAATTTTGAGTCAATCGGTCAAAAGACGACCGTAACCCTAACCCTAGCTCCATAACCCTAACCCTAACCCTAACCCTAATGCCAGCCTTAAGGCAGTCTCATGAAACATTGTCTCTTTTCACTAAAATATTCACCAAAAATACAAATTTCACCGGAATCCGATGGGGACTGCTGTGTCTCGTTCAGCCAGTATAGGAGCACATTTGGGAGCGATTTCGAGTCAATCGGTCCAAAGACCTGGAAGCTATTGAAAAAATGGGCCACTTTTTTCTTTAAAATATTCACCAAAAATACAAATTTCACCGGAATCCGATGGGGACTGCTGTGTCTCATTCAGCGAGTAGAGGACCACATTCGTGACGAATTTCGAGTCAATCGGTCAAAAGACGACCGTAACCCTAACCCTAGCTCCATAACCCTAACCCTAACCCTAACCCTAATGCAAGCCTTAAGGCAGTCTCATGAAACATTGTCTCTTTTCACTAAAATATTCACCAAAAATACAAATTTCACCGGAATCCGATGGGGACTGCTGTGTCTCGTTCAGCCAGTATAGGAGCACATTTGGGAGCGATTTCGAGTCAATCGGTCCAAAGACCTGGAAGCTATTGAAAAAATGGGCCACTTTTTTCTTTAAAATATTCACCAAAAATACAAATTTCACCGGAATCCGATGGGGACTGCTGTGTCTCATTCAGCGAGTAGAGGACCACATTCGTGACGAATTTCGAGTCAATCGGTCAAAAGACGACCGTAACCCTAACCCTAGCTCCATAACCCTAACCCTAACCCTAACCCTAATGCCAGCCTTAAGGCAGTCTCATGAAACATTGTCTCTTTTCACTAAAATATTCACCAAAAATACAAATTTCACCGGAATCCGATGGGGACTGCTGTGTCTCGTTCAGCCAGTATAGGAGCACATTTGGGAGCGATTTCGAGTCAATCGGTCCAAAGACCTGGAAGCTATTGAAAAAATGGGCCACTTTTTTCTCTAAAATATTCACCAAAAATACAAATCTCACCGGAATCCGATGGGGACTGCTGTGTCTCGTTCAGCCAGTATAGGAGCACATTTGGGAGCGATTTCGAGTCAATCGGTCAAAAGACCTGGAAGCTATTGAAAAAATGGGCCACTTTTTTCTTTAAAATATTCACCAAAAATACAAATTTCACCGGAATCCGATGGGGACTGCTGTGTCTCATTCAGCGAGTAGAGGACCACATTCGTGACGAATTTCGAGTCAATCGGTCAAAAGACGACCGTAACCCTAACCCTAGCTCCATAACCCTAACCCTAACCCTAACCCTAATGCCAGCCTTAAGGCAGTCTCATGAAACATTGTCTCTTTTCACTAAAATATTCACCAAAAATACAAATTTCACCGGAATCCGATGGGGACTGCTGTGTCTCGTTCAGCCAGTATAGGAGCACATTTGGGAGCGATTTCGAGTCAATCGGTCCAAAGACCTGGAAGCTATTGAAAAAATGGGCCACTTTTTTCTCTAAAATATTCACCAAAAATACAAATCTCACCGGAATCCGATGGGGACTGCTGTGTCTCGTTCAGCCAGTATAGGAGCACATTTGGGAGCGATTTCGAGTCAATCGGTCAAAAGACCTGGAAGCTATTGAAAAAATGGGCCACTTTTTTCTTTAAAATATTCACCAAAAATACAAATTTCACCGGAATCCGATGGGGACTGCTGTGTCTCATTCAGCGAGTAGAGGACCACATTCGTGACGAATTTCGAGTCAATCGGTCAAAAGACGACCGTAACCCTAACCCTAGCTCCATAACCCTAACCCTAACCCTAACCCTAATGCCAGCCTTAAGGCAGTCTCATGAAACATTGTCTCTTTTCACTAAAATATTCACCAAAAATACAAATTTCACCGGAATCCGATGGGGACTGCTGTGTCTCGTTCAGCCAGTATAGGAGCACATTTGGGAGCGATTTCGAGTCAATCGGTCCAAAGACCTGGAAGCTATTGAAAAAATGGGCCACTTTTTTCTCTAAAATATTCACCAAAAATACAAATCTCACCGGAATCCGATGGGGACTGCTGTGTCTCGTTCAGCCAGTATAGGAGCACATTTGGGAGCGATTTCGAGTCAATCGGTCCAAAGACCTGGAAGCTATTGAAAAAATGGGCCACTTTTTTCTTTAAAATATTCACCAAAAATACAAATTTGCTGTGTCTCGTTCAGCCAGTATAGGAGCACATTTGGGAGCGATTTCGAGTCAATCGGTCAAAAGACCTGGAAGCTATTGAAAAAATGGGCCACTTTTTTCTTTAAAATATTCACCAAAAATACAAATTTCACCGGAATCCGATGGGGACTGCTGTGTCTCATTCAGCGAGTAGAGGACCACATTCGTGACGAATTTCGAGTCAATCGGTCAAAAGACGACCGTAACCCTAACCCTAGCTCCATAACCCTAACCCTAACCCTAACCCTAATGCCAGCCTTAAGGCAGTCTCATGAAACATTGTCTCTTTTCACTAAAATATTCACCAAAAATACAAATTTCACTGGAATCCGATGGGGACTGCTGTGTCTCGTTCAGCCAGTATAGGAGCACATTTGGGAGCGATTTCGAGTCAATCGGTCCAAAGACCTGGAAGCTATTGAAAAAATGGGCCACTTTTTTCTTTAAAATATTCACCAAAAATACAAATTTCACCGGAATCCGATGGGGACTGCTGTGTCTCGTTCAGCCAGTATAGGAGCACATTTGGGAGCGATTTTGAGTCAATCGGTCAAAAGACCTGGAAGCTATTGAAAAAATGGGCCACTTTTTTCTTTAAAATATTCACCAAAAATACAAATTTCACCGGAATCCGATGGGGACTGCTGTGTCTCATTCAGCGAGTAGAGGACCACATTCGTGACGAATTTCGAGTCAATCGGTCAAAAGACGACCGTAACCCTAACCCTAGCTCCATAACCCTAACCCTAACCCTAACCCTAATGCCAGCCTTAAGGCAGTCTCATGAAACATTGTCTCTTTTCACTAAAATATTCACCAAAAATACAAATTTCACCGGAATCCGATGGGGACTGCTGTGTCTCGTTCAGCCAGTATAGGAGCACATTTGGGAGCGATTTCGAGTCAATCGGTCCAAAGACCTGGAAGCTATTGAAAAAATGGGCCACTTTTTTCTCTAAAATATTCACCAAAAATACAAATCTCACCGGAATCCGATGGGGACTGCTGTGTCTCGTTCAGCCAGTATAGGAGCACATTTGGGAGCGATTTCGAGTCAATCGGTCAAAAGACCTGGAAGCTATTGAAAAAATTGGCCACTTTTTTCTTTAAAATATTCACCAAAAATACAAATTTCACCGGAATCCGATGGGGACTGCTGTGTCTCATTCAGCGAGTAGAGGACCACATTCGTGACGAATTTCGAGTCAATCGGTCAAAAGACGACCGTAACCCTAACCCTAGCTCCATAACCCTAACCCTAACCCTAACCCTAATGCCAGCCTTAAGGCAGTCTCATGAAACATTGTCTCTTTTCACTAAAATATTCACCAAAAATACAAATTTCACCGGAATCCGATGGGGACTGCTGTGTCTCGTTCAGCCAGTATAGGAGCACATTTGGGAGCGATTTCGAGTCAATCGGTCCAAAGACCTGGAAGCTATTGAAAAAATGGGCCACTTTTTTCTTTAAAATATTCACCAAAAATACAAATTTCACCGGAATCCGATGGGGACTGCTGTGTCTCATTCAGCGAGTAGAGGACCACATTCGTGACGAATTTCGAGTCAATCGGTCAAAAGACGACCGTAACCCTAACCCTAGCTCCATAACCCTAACCCTAACCCTAACCCTAATGCCAGCCTTAAGGCAGTCTCATGAAACATTGTCTCTTTTCACTAAAATATTCACCAAAAATACAAATTTCACCGGAATCCGATGGGGACTGCTGTGTCTCGTTCAGCCAGTATAGGAGCACATTTGGGAGCGATTTCGAGTCAATCGGTCCAAAGACCTGGAAGCTATTGAAAAAATGGGCCACTTTTTTCTTTAAAATATTCACCAAAAATACAAATTTCACCGGAATCCGATGGGGACTGCTGTGTCTCATTCAGCGAGTAGAGGACCACATTCGTGACGAATTTCGAGTCAATCGGTCAAAAGACGACCGTAACCCTAACCCTAGCTCCATAACCCTAACCCTAACCCTAACCCTAATGCAAGCCTTAAGGCAGTCTCATGAAACATTGTCTCTTTTCACTAAAATATTCACCAAAAATACAAATTTCACCGGAATCCGATGGGGACTGCTGTGTCTCGTTCAGCCAGTATAGGAGCACATTTGGGAGCGATTTCGAGTCAATCGGTCCAAAGACCTGGAAGCTATTGAAAAAATGGGCCACTTTTTTCTTTAAAATATTCACCAAAAATACAAATTTCACCGGAATCCGATGGGGACTGCTGTGTCTCATTCAGCGAGTAGAGGACCACATTCGTGACGAATTTCGAGTCAATCGGTCAAAAGACGACCGTAACCCTAACCCTAGCTCCATAACCCTAACCCTAACCCTAACCCTAATGCCAGCCTTAAGGCAGTCTCATGAAACATTGTCTCTTTTCACTAAAATATTCACCAAAAATACAAATTTCACCGGAATCCGATGGGGACTGCTGTGTCTCGTTCAGCCAGTATAGGAGCACATTTGGGAGCGATTTCGAGTCAATCGGTCCAAAGACCTGGAAGCTATTGAAAAAATGGGCCACTTTTTTCTCTAAAATATTCACCAAAAATACAAATCTCACCGGAATCCGATGGGGACTGCTGTGTCTCGTTCAGCCAGTATAGGAGCACATTTGGGAGCGATTTCGAGTCAATCGGTCAAAAGACCTGGAAGCTATTGAAAAAATGGGCCACTTTTTTCTTTAAAATATTCACCAAAAATACAAATTTCACCGGAATCCGATGGGGACTGCTGTGTCTCATTCAGCGAGTAGAGGACCACATTCGTGACGAATTTCGAGTCAATCGGTCAAAAGACGACCGTAACCCTAACCCTAGCTCCATAACCCTAACCCTAACCCTAACCCTAATGCCAGCCTTAAGGCAGTCTCATGAAACATTGTCTCTTTTCACTAAAATATTCACCAAAAATACAAATTTCACCGGAATCCGATGGGGACTGCTGTGTCTCGTTCAGCCAGTATAGGAGCACATTTGGGAGCGATTTCGAGTCAATCGGTCCAAAGACCTGGAAGCTATTGAAAAAATGGGCCACTTTTTTCTTTAAAATATTCACCAAAAATACAAATTTCACCGGAATCCGATGGGGACTGCTGTGTCTCATTCAGCGAGTAGAGGACCACATTCGTGACGAATTTCGAGTCAATCGGTCAAAAGACGACCGTAACCCTAACCCTAGCTCCATAACCCTAACCCTAACCCTAACCCTAATGCCAGCCTTAAGGCAGTCTCATGAAACATTGTCTCTTTTCACTAAAATATTCACCAAAAATACAAATTTCACCGGAATCCGATGGGGACTGCTGTGTCTCGTTCAGCCAGTATAGGAGCACATTTGGGAGCGATTTCGAGTCAATCGGTCCAAAGACCTGGAAGCTATTGAAAAAATGGGCCACTTTTTTCACTAAAATATTCACCAAAAATACAAATCTCACCGGAATCCGATGGGGACTGCTGTGTCTCGTTCAGCCAGTATAGGAGCACATTTGGGAGCGATTTCGAGTCAATCGGTCCAAAGACCTGGAAGCTATTGAAAAAATGGGCCACTTTTTTCTTTAAAATATTCACCAAAAATACAAATTTCACCGGAATCCGATGGGGACTGCTGTGTCTCGTTCAGCCAGTATAGGAGCACATTTGGGAGCGATTTCGAGTCAATCGGTCAAAAGACCTGGAAGCTATTGAAAAAATGGGCCACTTTTTTCTTTAAAATATTCACCAAAAATACAAATTTCACCGGAATCCGATGGGGACTGCTGTGTCTCATTCAGCGAGTAGAGGACCACATTCGTGACGAATTTTGAGTCAATCGGTCAAAAGACGACCGTAACCCTAACCCTAGCTCCATAACCCTAACCCTAACCCTAACCCTAATGCCAGCCTTAAGGCAGTCTCATGAAACATTGTCTCTTTTCACTAAAATATTCACCAAAAATACAAATTTCACCGGAATCCGATGGGGACTGCTGTGTCTCGTTCAGCCAGTATAGGAGCACATTTGGGAGCGATTTCGAGTCAATCGGTCCAAAGACCTGGAAGCTATTGAAAAAATGGGCCACTTTTTTCTTTAAAATATTCACCAAAAATACAAATTTCACCGGAATCCGATGGGGACTGCTGTGTCTCATTCAGCGAGTAGAGGACCACATTCGTGACGAATTTCGAGTCAATCGGTCAAAAGACGACCGTAACCCTAACCCTAGCTCCATAACCCTAACCCTAACCCTAACCCTAATGCAAGCCTTAAGGCAGTCTCATGAAACATTGTCTCTTTTCACTAAAATATTCACCAAAAATACAAATTTCACCGGAATCCGATGGGGACTGCTGTGTCTCGTTCAGCCAGTATAGGAGCACATTTGGGAGCGATTTCGAGTCAATCGGTCCAAAGACCTGGAAGCTATTGAAAAAATGGGCCACTTTTTTCTTTAAAATATTCACCAAAAATACAAATTTCACCGGAATCCGATGGGGACTGCTGTGTCTCATTCAGCGAGTAGAGGACCACATTCGTGACGAATTTCGAGTCAATCGGTCAAAAGACGACCGTAACCCTAACCCTAGCTCCATAACCCTAACCCTAACCCTAACCCTAATGCCAGCCTTAAGGCAGTCTCATGAAACATTGTCTCTTTTCACTAAAATATTCACCAAAAATACAAATTTCACCGGAATCCGATGGGGACTGCTGTGTCTCGTTCAGCCAGTATAGGAGCACATTTGGGAGCGATTTCGAGTCAATCGGTCCAAAGACCTGGAAGCTATTGAAAAAATGGGCCACTTTTTTCTCTAAAATATTCACCAAAAATACAAATTTCACCGGAATCCGATGGGGACTGCTGTGTCTCGTTCAGCCAGTATAGGAGCACATTTGGGAGCGATTTCGAGTCAATCGGTCAAAAGACCTGGAAGCTATTGAAAAAATGGGCCACTTTTTTCTTTAAAATATTCACCAAAAATACAAATTTCACCGGAATCCGATGGGGACTGCTGTGTCTCATTCAGCGAGTAGAGGACCACATTCGTGACGAATTTCGAGTCAATCGGTCAAAAGACGACCGTAACCCTAACCCTAGCTCCATAACCCTAACCCTAACCCTAACCCTAATGCCAGCCTTAAGGCAGTCTCATGAAACATTGTCTCTTTTCACTAAAATATTCACCAAAAATACAAATTTCACCGGAATCCGATGGGGACTGCTGTGTCTCGTTCAGCCAGTATAGGAGCACATTTGGGAGCGATTTCGAGTCAATCGGTCCAAAGACCTGGAAGCTATTGAAAAAATGGGCCACTTTTTTCTTTAAAATATTCACCAAAAATACAAATTTCACCGGAATCCGATGGGGACTGCTGTGTCTCATTCAGCGAGTAGAGGACCACATTCGTGACGAATTTCGAGTCAATCGGTCAAAAGACGACCGTAACCCTAACCCTAGCTCCATAACCCTAACCCTAATGCCAGCCTTAAGGCAGTCTCATGAAACATTGTCTCTTTTCACTAAAATATTCACCAAAAATACAAATTTCACCGGAATCCGATGGGGACTGCTGTGTCTCGTTCAGCCAGTATAGGAGCACATTTGGGAGCGATTTCGAGTCAATCGGTCCAAAGACCTGGAAGCTATTGAAAAAATGGGCCACTTTTTTCTTTAAAATATTCACCAAAAATACAAATTTCACCGGAATCCGATGGGGACTGCTGTGTCTCGTTCAGCCAGTATAGGAGCACATTTGGGAGCGATTTCGAGTCAATCGGTCCAAAGACCTGGAAGCTATTGAAAAAATGGGCCACTTTTTTCTTTAAAATATTCACCAAAAATACAAATTTCACCGGAATCCGATGGGGACTGCTGTGTCTCATTCAGCGAGTAGAGGACCACATTCGTGACGAATTTCGAGTCAATCGGTCAAAAGACGACCGTAACCCTAACCCTAGCTCCATAACCCTAACCCTAACCCTAACCCTAATGCCAGCCTTAAGGCAGTCTCATGAAACATTGTCTCTTTTCACTAAAATATTCACCAAAAATACAAATTTCACCGGAATCCGATGGGGACTGCTGTGTCTCGTTCAGCCAGTATAGGAGCACATTTGGGAGCGATTTCGAGTCAATCGGTCCAAAGACCTGGAAGCTATTGAAAAAATGGGCCACTTTTTTCTCTAAAATATTCACCAAAAATACAAATCTCACCGGAATCCGATGGGGACTGCTGTGTCTCGTTCAGCCAGTATAGGAGCACATTTGGGAGCGATTTCGAGTCAATCGGTCCAAAGACCTGGAAGCTATTGAAAAAATGGGCCACTTTTTTCTTTAAAATATTCACCAAAAATACAAATTTCACCGGAATCCGATGGGGACTGCTGTGTCTCATTCAGCGAGTAGAGGACCACATTCGTGACGAATTTTGAGTCAATCGGTCAAAAGACGACCGTAACCCTAACCCTAGCTCCATAACCCTAACCCTAACCCTAACCCTAATGCCAGCCTTAAGGCAGTCTCATGAAACATTGTCTCTTTTCACTAAAATATTCACCAAAAATACAAATTTCACCGGAATCCGATGGGGACTGCTGTGTCTCGTTCAGCCAGTATAGGAGCACATTTGGGAGCGATTTCGAGTCAATCGGTCCAAAGACCTGGAAGCTATTGAAAAAATGGGCCACTTTTTTCTTTAAAATATTCACCAAAAATACAAATTTCACCGGAATCCGATGGGGACTGCTGTGTCTCATTCAGCGAGTAGAGGACCACATTCGTGACGAATTTCGAGTCAATCGGTCAAAAGACGACCGTAACCCTAACCCTAGCTCCATAACCCTAACCCTAACCCTAACCCTAATGCCAGCCTTAAGGCAGTCTCATGAAACATTGTCTCTTTTCACTAAAATATTCACCAAAAATACAAATTTCACCGGAATCCGATGGGGACTGCTGTGTCTCGTTCAGCCAGTATAGGAGCACATTTGGGAGCGATTTCGAGTCAATCGGTCCAAAGACCTGGAAGCTATTGAAAAAATGGGCCACTTTTTTCTCTAAAATATTCACCAAAAATACAAATCTCACCGGAATCCGATGGGGACTGCTGTGTCTCGTTCAGCCAGTATAGGAGCACATTTGGGAGCGATTTCGAGTCAATCGGTCCAAAGACCTGGAAGCTATTGAAAAAATGGGCCACTTTTTTCTTTAAAATATTCACCAAAAATACAAATTTCACCGGAATCCGATGGGGACTGCTGTGTCTCATTCAGCGAGTAGAGGACCACATTCGTGACGAATTTCGAGTCAATCGGTCAAAAGACGACCGTAACCCTAACCCTAGCTCCATAACCCTAACCCTAACCCTAACCCTAATGCAAGCCTTAAGGCAGTCTCATGAAACATTGTCTCTTTTCACTAAAATATTCACCAAAAATACAAATTTCACCGGAATCCGATGGGGACTGCTGTGTCTCGTTCAGCCAGTATAGGAGCACATTTGGGAGCGATTTCGAGTCAATCGGTCCAAAGACCTGGAAGCTATTGAAAAAATGGGCCACTTTTTTCTTTAAAATATTCACCAAAAATACAAATTTCACCGGAATCCGATGGGGACTGCTGTGTCTCATTCAGCGAGTAGAGGACCACATTCGTGACGAATTTCGAGTCAATCGGTCAAAAGACGACCGTAACCCTAACCCTAGCTCCATAACCCTAACCCTAACCCTAACCCTAATGCCAGCCTTAAGGCAGTCTCATGAAACATTGTCTCTTTTCACTAAAATATTCACCAAAAATACAAATTTCACCGGAATCCGATGGGGACTGCTGTGTCTCGTTCAGCCAGTATAGGAGCACATTTGGGAGCGATTTCGAGTCAATCGGTCCAAAGACCTGGAAGCTATTGAAAAAATGGGCCACTTTTTTCTCTAAAATATTCACCAAAAATACAAATCTCACCGGAATCCGATGGGGACTGCTGTGTCTCGTTCAGCCAGTATAGGAGCACATTTGGGAGCGATTTCGAGTCAATCGGTCAAAAGACCTGGAAGCTATTGAAAAAATGGGCCACTTTTTTCTTTAAAATATTCACCAAAAATACAAATTTCACCGGAATCCGATGGGGACTGCTGTGTCTCATTCAGCGAGTAGAGGACCACATTCGTGACGAATTTCGAGTCAATCGGTCAAAAGACGACCGTAACCCTAACCCTAGCTCCATAACCCTAACCCTAACCCTAACCCTAATGCCAGCCTTAAGGCAGTCTCATGAAACATTGTCTCTTTTCACTAAAATATTCACCAAAAATACAAATTTCACCGGAATCCGATGGGGACTGCTGTGTCTCGTTCAGCCAGTATAGGAGCACATTTGGGAGCGATTTCGAGTCAATCGGTCCAAAGACCTGGAAGCTATTGAAAAAATGGGCCACTTTTTTCTTTAAAATATTCACCAAAAATACAAATTTCACCGGAATCCGATGGGGACTGCTGTGTCTCATTCAGCGAGTAGAGGACCACATTCGTGACGAATTTCGAGTCAATCGGTCAAAAGACGACCGTAACCCTAACCCTAGCTCCATAACCCTAACCCTAATGCCAGCCTTAAGGCAGTCTCATGAAACATTGTCTCTTTTCACTAAAATATTCACCAAAAATACAAATTTCACCGGAATCCGATGGGGACTGCTGTGTCTCGTTCAGCCAGTATAGGAGCACATTTGGGAGCGATTTCGAGTCAATCGGTCCAAAGACCTGGAAGCTATTGAAAAAATGGGCCACTTTTTTCTTTAAAATATTCACCAAAAATACAAATTTCACCGGAATCCGATGGGGACTGCTGTGTCTCGTTCAGCCAGTATAGGAGCACATTTGGGAGCGATTTCGAGTCAATCGGTCCAAAGACCTGGAAGCTATTGAAAAAATGGGCCACTTTTTTCTTTAAAATATTCACCAAAAATACAAATTTCACCGGAATCCGATGGGGACTGCTGTGTCTCATTCAGCGAGTAGAGGACCACATTCGTGACGAATTTCGAGTCAATCGGTCAAAAGACGACCGTAACCCTAACCCTAGCTCCATAACCCTAACCCTAACCCTAACCCTAATGCCAGCCTTAAGGCAGTCTCATGAAACATTGTCTCTTTTCACTAAAATATTCACCAAAAATACAAATTTCACCGGAATCCGATGGGGACTGCTGTGTCTCGTTCAGCCAGTATAGGAGCACATTTGGGAGCGATTTCGAGTCAATCGGTCCAAAGACCTGGAAGCTATTGAAAAAATGGGCCACTTTTTTCTCTAAAATATTCACCAAAAATACAAATCTCACCGGAATCCGATGGGGACTGCTGTGTCTCGTTCAGCCAGTATAGGAGCACATTTGGGAGCGATTTCGAGTCAATCGGTCCAAAGACCTGGAAGCTATTGAAAAAATGGGCCACTTTTTTCTTTAAAATATTCACCAAAAATACAAATTTCACCGGAATCCGATGGGGACTGCTGTGTCTCATTCAGCGAGTAGAGGACCACATTCGTGACGAATTTTGAGTCAATCGGTCAAAAGACGACCGTAACCCTAACCCTAGCTCCATAACCCTAACCCTAACCCTAACCCTAATGCCAGCCTTAAGGCAGTCTCATGAAACATTGTCTCTTTTCACTAAAATATTCACCAAAAATACAAATTTCACCGGAATCCGATGGGGACTGCTGTGTCTCGTTCAGCCAGTATAGGAGCACATTTGGGAGCGATTTCGAGTCAATCGGTCCAAAGACCTGGAAGCTATTGAAAAAATGGGCCACTTTTTTCTTTAAAATATTCACCAAAAATACAAATTTCACCGGAATCCGATGGGGACTGCTGTGTCTCATTCAGCGAGTAGAGGACCACATTCGTGACGAATTTCGAGTCAATCGGTCAAAAGACGACCGTAACCCTAACCCTAGCTCCATAACCCTAACCCTAACCCTAACCCTAATGCCAGCCTTAAGGCAGTCTCATGAAACATTGTCTCTTTTCACTAAAATATTCACCAAAAATACAAATTTCACCGGAATCCGATGGGGACTGCTGTGTCTCGTTCAGCCAGTATAGGAGCACATTTGGGAGCGATTTCGAGTCAATCGGTCCAAAGACCTGGAAGCTATTGAAAAAATGGGCCACTTTTTTCTCTAAAATATTCACCAAAAATACAAATCTCACCGGAATCCGATGGGGACTGCTGTGTCTCGTTCAGCCAGTATAGGAGCACATTTGGGAGCGATTTCGAGTCAATCGGTCCAAAGACCTGGAAGCTATTGAAAAAATGGGCCACTTTTTTCTTTAAAATATTCACCAAAAATACAAATTTCACCGGAATCCGATGGGGACTGCTGTGTCTCATTCAGCGAGTAGAGGACCACATTCGTGACGAATTTTGAGTCAATCGGTCAAAAGACGACCGTAACCCTAACCCTAGCTCCATAACCCTAACCCTAACCCTAACCCTAATGCCAGCCTTAAGGCAGTCTCATGAAACATTGTCTCTTTTCACTAAAATATTCACCAAAAATACAAATTTCACCGGAATCCGATGGGGACTGCTGTGTCTCGTTCAGCCAGTATAGGAGCACATTTGGGAGCGATTTCGAGTCAATCGGTCCAAAGACCTGGAAGCTATTTAAAAAATGGGCCACTTTTTTCTTTAAAATATTCACCAAAAATACAAATTTCACCGGAATCCGATGGGGACTGCTGTGTCTCGTTCAGCCAGTATAGGAGCACATTTGGGAGCGATTTCGAGTCAATCGGTCCAAAGACCTGGAAGCTATTGAAAAAATGGGCCACTTTTTTCTCTAAAATATTCACCAAAAATACAAATTTCACCGGAATCCGATGGGGACTGCTGTGTCTCGTTCAGCCAGTATAGGAGCACATTTGGGAGCGATTTCGAGTCAATCGGTCCAAAGACCTGGAAGCTATTGAAAAAATGGGCCACTTTTTTTTTAAAATATTCACCAAAAATACAAATTTCACCGGAATCCGATGGGGACTGCTGTGTCTCATTCAGCGAGTAGAGGACCACATTCGTGACGAATTTCGAGTCAATCGGTCAAAAGACGACCGTAACCCTAACCCTAGCTCCATAACCCTAACCCTAACCCTAACCCTAATGCCAGCCTTAAGGCAGTCTCATGAAACATTGTCTCTTTTCACTAAAATATTCACCAAAAATACAAATTTCACCGGAATCCAATGGGGACTGCTGTGTCTCATTCAGCGAGTAGAGGACCACATTCGTGACGAATTTCGAGTCAATCGGTCAAAAGACGACCGTAACCCTAACCCTAGCTCCATAACCCTAACCCTAACCCTAACCCTAATGCCAGCCTTAAGGCAGTCTCATGAAACATTGTCTCTTTTCACTAAAATATTCACCAAAAATACAAATTTCACCGGAATCCGATGGGGACTGCTGTGTCTCGTTCAGCCAGTATAGGAGCACATTTGGGAGCGATTTCGAGTCAATCGGTCCAAAGACCTGGAAGCTATTGAAAAAATGGGCCACTTTTTTCTCTAAAATATTCACCAAAAATACAAATCTCACCGGAATCCGATGGGGACTGCTGTGTCTCGTTCAGCCAGTATAGGAGCACATTTGGGAGCGATTTCGAGTCAATCGGTCCAAAGACCTGGAAGCTATTGAAAAAATGGGCCACTTTTTTTTTAAAATATTCACCAAAAATACAAATTTCACCGGAATCCGATGGGGACTGCTGTGTCTCATTCAGCGAGTAGAGGACCACATTCGTGACGAATTTCGAGTCAATCGGTCAAAAGACGACCGTAACCCTAACCCTAGCTCCATAACCCTAACCCTAACCCTAACCCTAATGCCAGCCTTAAGGCAGTCTCATGAAACATTGTCTCTTTTCACTAAAATATTCACCAAAAATACAAATTTCACCAGAATCCGATGGGGACTGCTGTGTCTCGTTCAGCCAGTATAGGAGCACATTTGGGAGCGATTTCGAGTCAATCGGTACAAAGACCTGGAAGCTATTGAAAAAATGGGCCACTTTTTTCTTTAAAATATTCACCAAAAATACAAATTTCACCGGAATCCGATGGGGACTGCTGTGTCTCGTTCAGCCAGTATAGGAGCACATTTGGGAGCGATTTCGAGTCAATCCGTCCAAAGACCTGGAAGCTATTGAAAAAATGGGCCACTTTTTTCTTTAAAATATTCACCAAAAATACAAATTTCACCAGAATCCGATGGGGACTGCTGTGTCTCGTTCAGCCAGTATAGGAGCACATTTGGGAGCGATTTCGAGTCAATCGGTCCAAAGACCTGGAAGCTATTGAAAAAATGGGCCACTTTTTTCTTTAAAATATTCACCAAAAATACAAATTTCACCGGAATCCGATGGGGACTGCTGTATCTCATTCAGCGAGTAGAGGACCACATTCGTGACGAATTTCGAGTCAATCGGTCAAAAGACGACCGTAACCCTAACCCTAGCTCCATAACCCTAACCCTAACCCTAACCCTAATGCCAGCCTTAAGGCAGTCTCATGAAACATTGTCTCTTTTCACTAAAATATTCACCAAAAATACAAATTTCACCGGAATCCGATGGGGACTGCTGTGTCTCGTTCAGCCAGTATAGGAGCACATTTGGGAGCGATTTCGAGTCAATCGGTCCAAAGACCTGGAAGCTATTGAAAAAATGGGCCACTTTTTTCTTTAAAATATTCACCAAAAATACAAATTTCACCGGAATCCGATGGGGACTGCTGTGTCTCGTTCAGCCAGTATAGGAGCACATTTGGGAGCGATTTCGAGTCAATCGGTCCAAAGACCTGGAAGCTATTGAAAAAATGGGCCACTTTTTTCTTTAAAATATTCACCAAAAATACAAATTTCACCGGAATCCGATGGGGACTGCTGTGTCTCGTTCAGCCAGTATAGGAGCACATTTGGGAGCGATTTCGAGTCAATCCGTCCAAAGACCTGGAAGCTATTGAAAAAATGGGCCACTTTTTTCTTTAAAATATTCACCAAAAATACAAATTTCACCAGAATCCGATGGGGACTGCTGTGTCTCGTTCAGCCAGTATAGGAGCACATTTGGGAGCGATTTCGAGTCAATCGGTCCAAAGACCTGGAAGCTATTGAAAAAATGGGCCACTTTTTTCTTTAAAATATTCACCAAAAATACAAATTTCACCGGAATCCGATGGGGACTGCTGTATCTCATTCAGCGAGTAGAGGACCACATTCGTGACGAATTTCGAGTCAATCGGTCAAAAGACGACCGTAACCCTAACCCTAGCTCCATAACCCTAACCCTAACCCTAACCCTAATGCCAGCCTTAAGGCAGTCTCATGAAACATTGTCTCTTTTCACTAAAATATTCACCAAAAATACAAATTTCACCGGAATCCGATGGGGACTGCTGTGTCTCGTTCAGCCAGTATAGGAGCACATTTGGGAGCGATTTCGAGTCAATCGGTCCAAAGACCTGGAAGCTATTGAAAAAATGGGCCACTTTTTTCTTTAAAATATTCACCAAAAATACAAATTTCACCGGAATCCGATGGGGACTGCTGTGTCTCGTTCAGCCAGTATAGGAGCACATTTGGGAGCGATTTCGAGTCAATCGGTCCAAAGACCTGGAAGCTATTGAAAAAATGGGCCACTTTTTTCTTTAAAATATTCACCAAAAATACAAATTTCACCAGAATCCGATGGGGACTGCTGTGTCTCGTTCAGCCAGTATAGGAGCACATTTGGGAGCGATTTCGAGTCAATCGGTCCAAAGACCTGGAAGCTATTGAAAAAATGGGCCACTTTTTTCTTTAAAATATTCACCAAAAATACAAATTTCACCGGAATCCGATGGGGACTGCTGTGTCTCATTCAGCGAGTAGAGGACCACATTCGTGACGAATTTCGAGTCAATCGGTCAAAAGACGACCGTAACCCTAACCCTAGCTCCATAACCCTAACCCTAACCCTAACCCTAATGCCAGCCTTAAGGCAGTCTCATGAAACATTGTCTCTTTTCACTAAAATATTCACCAAAAATACAAATTTCACCGGAATCCGATGGGGACTGCTGTGTCTCGTTCAGCCAGTATAGGAGCACATTTGGGAGCGATTTCGAGTCAATCGGTCCAAAGACCTGGAAGCTATTTAAAAAATGGGCCACTTTTTTCTTTAAAATATTCACCAAAAATACAAATTTCACCGGAATCCGATGGGGACTGCTGTGTCTCGTTCAGCCAGTATAGGAGCACATTTGGGAGCGATTTCGAGTCAATCGGTCCAAAGACCTGGAAGCTATTGAAAAAATGGGCCACTTTTTTCTTTAAAATATTCACCAAAAATACAAATTTCACCGGAATCCGATGGGGACTGCTGTGTCTCATTCAGCGAGTAGAGGACCACATTCGTGACGAATTTCGAGTCAATCGGTCAAAAGACGACCGTAACCCTAACCCTAGCTCCATAACCCTAACCCTAACCCTAATGCCAGCCTTAAGGCAGTCTCATGAAACATTGTCTCTTTTCACTAAAATATTCACCAAAAATACAAATTTCACCGGAATCCGATGGGGACTGCTGTGTCTCGTTCAGCCAGTATAGGAGCACATTTGGGAGCGATTTCGAGTCAATAGGTCCAAAGACCTGGAAGCTATTGAAAAAATGGGCCACTTTTTTCTCTAAAATATTCACCAAAAATACAAATCTCACCGGAATCCGATGGGGACTGCTGTGTCTCGTTCAGCCAGTATAGGAGCACATTTGGGAGCGATTTCGAGTCAATCGGTCCAAAGACCTGGAAGCTATTGAAAAAATGGGCCACTTTTTTCTTTAAAATATTCACCAAAAATACAAATTTCACCGGAATCCGATGGGGACTGCTGTGTCTCATTCAGCGAGTAGAGGACCACATTCGTGACGAATTTCGAGTCAATCGGTCAAAAGACGACCGTAACCCTAACCCTAGCTCCATAACCCTAACCCTAACCCTAACCCTAATGCCAGCCTTGAGGCAGTCTCATGAAACATTGTCTCTTTTCACTAAAATATTCACCAAAAATACAAATTTCACCGGAATCCGATGGGGACTGCTGTGTCTCGTTCAGCCAGTATAGGAGCACATTTGGGAGCGATTTCGAGTCAATCGATCCAAAGACCTGGAAGCTATTGAAAAAATGGGCCACTGTTTTCTCTAAAATATTCACCAAAAATACAAATCTCACCGGAATCCGATGGGGACTGCTGTGTCTCGTTCAGCCAGTATAGGAGCACATTTGGGAGCGATTTCGAGTCAATCGGTCCAAAGACCTGGAAGCTATTGAAAAAATGGGCCACTTTTTTCTTTAAAATATTCACCAAAAATACAAATTTCACCGGAATCCGATGGGGACTGCTGTGTCTCATTCAGCGAGTAGAGGACCACATTCGTGACGAATTTCGAGTCAATCGGTCAAAAGACGACCGTAACCCTAACCCTAGCTCCATAACCCTAACCCTAACCCTAACCCTAATGCCAGCCTTAAGGCAGTCTCATGAAACATTGTCTCTTTTCACTAAAATATTCACCAAAAATACAAATTTCACCGGAATCCGATGGGGACTGCTGTGTCTCATTCAGCCAGTATAGGAGCACATTTGGGAGCGATTTCGAGTCAATCGGTCCAAAGACCTGGAAGCTATTGAAAAAATGGGCCACTTTTTTCTTTAAAATATTCACCAAAAATACAAATTTCACCGGAATCCGATGGGGACTGCTGTATCTCATTCAGCGAGTAGAGGACCACATTCGTGACGAATTTCGAGTCAATCGGTCAAAAGACGACCGTAACCCTAACCCTAGCTCCATAACCCTAACCCTAACCCTAACCCTAATGCCAGCCTTAAGGCAGTCTCATGAAACATTGTCTCTTTTCACTAAAATATTCACCAAAAATACAAATTTCACCGGAATCCGATGGGGACTGCTGTGTCTCGTTCAGCCAGTATAGGAGCACATTTGGGAGCGATTTCGAGTCAATCGGTCCAAAGACCTGGAAGCTATTGAAAAAATGGGCCACTTTTTTCTTTAAAATATTCACCAAAAATACAAATTTCACCGGAATCCGATGGGGACTGCTGTGTCTCGTTCAGCCAGTATAGGAGCACATTTGGGAGCGATTTCGAGTCAATCGGTCCAAAGACCTGGAAGCTATTTAAAAAATGGGCCACTTTTTTCTTTAAAATATTCACCAAAAATACAAATTTCACCGGAATCCGATGGGGACTGCTGTGTCTCGTTCAGCCAGTATAGGAGCACATTTGGGAGCGATTTCGAGTCAATCGGTCCAAAGACCTGGAAGCTATTGAAAAAATGGGCCACTTTTTTCTTTAAAATATTCACCAAAAATACAAATTTCACCGGAATCCGATGGGGACTGCTGTGTCTCGTTCAGCCAGTATAGGAGCACATTTGGGAGCGATTTCGAGTCAATCGGTCCAAAGACCTGGAAGCTATTGAAAAAATGGGCCACTTTTTTCTTTAAAATATTCACCAAAAATACAAATCTCACCGGAATCCGATGGGGACTGCTGTGTCTCGTTCAGCCAGTATAGGAGCACATTTGGGAGCGATTTCGAGTCAATCGGTCAAAAGACCTGGAAGCTATTGAAAAAATGGGCCACTTTTTTCTTTAAAATATTCACCAAAAATACAAATTTCACCGGAATCCGATGGGGACTGCTGTGTCTCATTCAGCAAGTAGAGGACCACATTCGTGACGAATTTCGAGTCAATCGGTCAAAAGACGACCGTAACCCTAACCCTAGCTATATAACCCTAACCCTAACCCTAACCCTAATGCCAGCCTTAAGGCAGTCTCATGAAACATTGTCTCTTTTCACTAAAATATTCACCAAAAATACAAATTTCACCGGAATCCGATGGGGACTGCTGTGTCTCGTTCAGCCAGTATAGGAGCACATTTGGGAGCGATTTCGAGTCAATCGGTCCAAAGACCTGGAAGCTATTGAAAAAATGGGCCACTTTTTTCTCTAAAATATTCACCAAAAATACAAATCTCACCGGAATCCGATGGGGACTGCTGTGTCTCGTTCAGCCAGTATAGGAGCACATTTGGGAGCGATTTCGAGTCAATCGGTCCAAAGACCTGGAAGCTATTGAAAAAATGGGCCACTTTTTTCTTTAAAATATTCACCAAAACTACAAATTTCACCGGAATCCGATGGGGACTGCTGTGTCTCATTCAGCGAGTAGAGGACCACATTCGTGACGAATTTCGAGTCAATCGGTCAAAAGACGACCGTAACCCTAACCCTAGCTCCATAACCCTAACCCTAACCCTAACCCTAATGCCAGCCTTAAGGCAGTCTCATGAAACATTGTCTCTTTTCACTAAAATATTCACCAAAAATACAAATTTCACCGGAATCCGATGGGGACTGCTGTGTCTCGTTCAGCCAGTATAGGAGCACATTTGGGAGCGATTTCGAGTCAATCGGTCCAAAGACCTGGAAGCTATTGAAAAAATGGGCCACTTTTTTCTCTAAAATATTCACCAAAAATACAAATCTCACCGGAATCCGATGGGGACTGCTGTGTCTCGTTCAGCCAGTATAGGAGCACATTTGGGAGCGATTTCGAGTCAATCGGTCCAAAGACCTGGAAGCTATTGAAAAAATGGGCCACTTTTTTCTTTAAAATATTCACCAAAAATACAAATTTCACCGGAATCCGATGGGGACTGCTGTGTCTCATTCAGCGAGTAGAGGACCACATTCGTGACGAATTTCGAGTCAATCGGTCAAAAGACGACCGTAACCCTAACCCTAGCTCCATAACCCTAACCCTAACCCTAACCCTAATGCCAGCCTTAAGGCAGTCTCATGAAACATTGTCTCTTTTCACTAAAATATTCACCAAAAATACAAATTTCACCGGAATCCGATGGGGACTGCTGTGTCTCGTTCAGCCAGTATAGGAGCACATTTGGGAGCGATTTCGAGTCAATCGGTCCAAAGACCTGGAAGCTATTGAAAAAATGGGCCACTTTTTTCTTTAAAATATTCACCAAAAATACAAATTTCACCGGAATCCGATGGGGACTGCTGTGTCTCGTTCAGCCAGTATAGGAGCACATTTGGGAGCGATTTCGAGTCAATCGGTCCAAAGACCTGGAAGCTATTTAAAAAATGGGCCACTTTTTTCTTTAAAATATTCACCAAAAATACAAATTTCACCGGAATCCGATGGGGACTGCTGTGTCTCGTTCAGCCAGTATAGGAGCACATTTGGGAGCGATTTCGAGTCAATCGGTCAAAAGACCTGGAAGCTATTGAAAAAATGGGCCACTTTTTTCTTTAAAATATTCACCAAAAATACAAATTTCACCGGAATCCAATGGGGACTGCTGTGTCTCATTCAGCGAGTAGAGGACCACATTCGTGACGAATTTCGAGTCAATCGGTCAAAAGACGACCGTAACCCTAACCCTAGCTATATAACCCTAACCCTAACCCTAACCCTAATGCCAGCCTTAAGGCAGTCTCATGAAACATTGTCTCTTTTCACTAAAATATTCACCAAAAATACAAATTTCACCGGAATCCGATGGGGACTGCTGTGTCTCGTTCAGCCAGTATAGGAGCACATTTGGGAGCGATTTCGAGTCAATCGGTCCAAAGACCTGGAAGCTATTGAAAAAATGGGCCACTTTTTTCTCTAAAATATTCACCAAAAATACAAATCTCACCGGAATCCGATGGGGACTGCTGTGTCTCGTTCAGCCAGTATAGGAGCACATTTGGGAGCGATTTCGAGTCAATCGGTCCAAAGACCTGGAAGCTATTGAAAAAATGGGCCACTTTTTTCTTTAAAATATTCACCAAAAATACAAATTTCACCGGAATCCGATGGGGACTGCTGTGTCTCATTCAGCGAGTAGAGGACCACATTCGTGACGAATTTCGAGTCAATCGGTCAAAAGACGACCGTAACCCTAACCCTAGCTCCATAACCCTAACCCTAACCCTAACCCTAATGCCAGCCTTAAGGCAGTCTCATGAAACATTGTCTCTTTTCACTAAAATATTCACCAAAAATACAAATTTCACCGGAATCCGATGGGGACTGCTGTGTCTCGTTCAGCCAGTATAGGAGCACATTTGGGAGCGATTTCGAGTCAATCGGTCCAAAGACCTGGAAGCTATTGAAAAAATGGGCCACTTTTTTCTCTAAAATATTCACCAAAAATACAAATCTCACCGGAATCCGATGGGGACTGCTGTGTCTCGTTCAGCCAGTATAGGAGCACATTTGGGAGCGATTTCGAGTCAATCGGTCCAAAGACCTGGAAGCTATTGAAAAAATGGGCCACTTTTTTCTTTAAAATATTCACCAAAAATACAAATTTCACCGGAATCCGATGGGGACTGCTGTGTCTCATTCATCGAGTAGAGGACCACATTCGTGACGAATTTTGAGTCAATCGGTCAAAAGACGACCGTAACCCTAACCCTAGCTCCATAACCCTAACCCTAACCCTAACCCTAATGCCAGCCTTAAGGCAGTCTCATGAAACATTGTCTCTTTTCACTAAAATATTCACCAAAAATACAAATTTCACCGGAATCCGATGGGGACTGCTGTGTCTCGTTCAGCCAGTATAGGAGCACATTTGGGAGCGATTTCGAGTCAATCGGTCCAAAGACCTAGAAGCTATTGAAAAAATGGGCCACTTTTTTCTCTAAAATATTCACCAAAAATACAAATCTCACCGGAATCCGATGGGGACTGCTGTGTCTCGTTCAGCCAGTATAGGAGCACATTTGGGAGCGATTTCGAGTCAATCGGTCCAAAGACCTGGAAGCTATTGAAAAAATGGGCAACTTTTTTCTTTAAAATATTCACCAAAAATACAAATTTCACCGGAATCCGATGGGGACTGCTGTGTCTCGTTCAGCCAGTATAGGAGCACATTTGGGAGCGATTTCGAGTCAATTGGTCCAAAGATCTGGAAGCTATTGAAAAAATGGGCCACTTTTTTCTTTAAAATATTCACCAAAAATACAAATTTCACCGGAATCCGATGGGGACTGCTGTGTCTCATTCAGCGAGTAGAGGACCACATTCGTGACGAATTTCGAGTCAATCGGTCAAAAGACGACCGTAACCCTAACCCTAGCTCCATAACCCTAACCCTAACCCTAACCCTAATGCCAGCCTTAAGGCAGTCTCATGAAACATTGTCTCTTTTCACTAAAATATTCACCAAAAATACAAATTTCACCGGAATCCGATGGGGACTGCTGTGTCTCGTTCAGCCAGTATAGGAGCACATTTGGGAGCGATTTCGAGTCAATCGGTCTAAAGACCTGGAAGCTATTGAAAAAATGGGCCACTTTTTTCTTTAAAATATTCACCAAAAATACAAATTTCTCCGGAATCCGATGGGGACTGCTGTGTCTCGTTCAGCCAGTATAGGAGCACATTTGGGAGCGATTTCGAGTCAATCGGTCCAAAGACCTGGAAGCTATTGAAAAAATGGGCCACTTTTTTCTTTAAAATATTCACCAAAAATACAAATTTCACCGGAATCCGATGGGGACTGCTGTGTCTCGTTCAGCCAGTATAGGAGCACATTTGGGAGCGATTTCGAGTCAATTGGTCCAAAGACCTGGAAGCTATTGAAAAAATGGGCCACTTTTTTCTTTAAAATATTCACCAAAAATACAAATTTCACCGGAATCCGATGGGGACTGCTTTGTCTCATTCAGCGAGTAGAGGACCACATTCGTGACGAATTTCGAGTCAATCGGTCAAAAGACGACCGTAACCCTAACCCTAGCTCCATAACCCTAACCCTAACCCTAACCCTAATGCCAGCCTTAAGGCAGTCTCATGAAACATTGTCTCTTTTCACTAAAATATTCACCAAAAATACAAATTTCACCGGAATCCGATGGGGAATGCTGTGTCTCGTTCAACCAGTATAGGAGCACATTTGGGAGCGATTTCGAGTCAATCGGTCCAAAGACCTGGAAGCTATTGAAAAAATGGGCCACTTTTTTCTTTAAAATATTCACCAAAAATACAAATTTCACTGGAATCCGATGGGGACAGCTGTGTCTCATTCAGCGAGTAGAGGACCACATTCGTGACGAATTTTGAGTCAATCGGTCAAAAGACGACCGTAACCCTAACCCTAGCTCCATAACCCTAACCCTAACCCTAATGCCAGCCTTAAGGCAGTCTCATGAAACATTGTCTCTTTTCACTAAAATATTCACCAAAAATACAAATTTCACCGGAATCCGATGGGGACTGCTGTGTCTCGTTCAGCCAGTATAGGAGCACATTTGGGAGCGATTTCGAGTCAATCGGTCCAAAGACCTAGAAGCTATTGAAAAAATGGGCCACTTTTTTCTCTAAAATATTCACCAAAAATACAAATCTCACCGGAATCCGATGGGGACTGCTGTGTCTCGTTCAGCCAGTATAGGAGCACATTTGGGAGCGATTTCGAGTCAATCGGTCCAAAGACCTGGAAGCTATTGAAAAAATGGGCAACTTTTTTCTTTAAAATATTCACCAAAAATACAAATTTCACCGGAATCCGATGGGGACTGCTGTGTCTCGTTCAGCCAGTATAGGAGCACATTTGGGAGCGATTTCGAGTCAATTGGTCCAAAGATCTGGAAGCTATTGAAAAAATGGGCCACTTTTTTCTTTAAAATATTCACCAAAAATACAAATTTCACCGGAATCCGATGGGGACTGCTGTGTCTCATTCAGCGAGTAGAGGACCACATTCGTGACGAATTTCGAGTCAATCGGTCAAAAGACGACCGTAACCCTAACCCTAGCTCCATAACCCTAACCCTAACCCTAACCCTAATGCCAGCCTTAAGGCAGTCTCATGAAACATTGTCTCTTTTCACTAAAATATTCACCAAAAATACAAATTTCACCGGAATCCGATGGGGACTGCTGTGTCTCGTTCAGCCAGTATAGGAGCACATTTGGGAGCGATTTCGAGTCAATCGGTCTAAAGACCTGGAAGCTATTGAAAAAATGGGCCACTTTTTTCTTTAAAATATTCACCAAAAATACAAATTTCACCGGAATCCGATGGGGACTGCTGTGTCTCGTTCAGCCAGTATAGGAGCACATTTGGGAGCGATTTCGAGTCAATCGGTCCAAAGACCTGGAAGCTATTGAAAAAATGGGCCACTTTTTTCTTTAAAATATTCACCAAAAATACAAATTTCACCGGAATCCGATGGGGACTGCTTTGTCTCATTCAGCGAGTAGAGGACCACATTCGTGACGAATTTCGAGTCAATCGGTCAAAAGACGACCGTAACCCTAACCCTAGCTCCATAACCCTAACCCTAACCCTAACCCTAATGCCAGCCTTAAGGCAGTCTCATGAAACATTGTCTCTTTTCACTAAAATATTCACCAAAAATACAAATTTCACCGGAATCCGATGGGGAATGCTGTGTCTCGTTCAACCAGTATAGGAGCACATTTGGGAGCGATTTCGAGTCAATCGGTCCAAAGACCTGGAAGCTATTGAAAAAATGGGCCACTTTTTTCTTTAAAATATTCACCAAAAATACAAATTTCACTGGAATCCGATGGGGACAGCTGTGTCTCATTCAGCGAGTAGAGGACCACATTCGTGACGAATTTTGAGTCAATCGGTCAAAAGACGACCGTAACCCTAACCCTAGCTCCATAACCCTAACCCTAACCCTAACCCTAATGCCAGCCTTAAGGCAGTCTCATGAAACATTGTCTCTTTTCACTAAAATATTCACCAAAAATACAAATTTCACCGGAATCCGATGGGGACTGCTGTGTCTCGTTCAGCCAGTATAGGAGCACATTTGGGAGCGATTTCGAGTCAATCGGTCCAAAGACCTGGAAGCTATTGAAAAAATGGGCCACTTTTTTCTTTAAAATATTCACCAAAAATACAAATTTCACCGGAATCCGATGGGGACTGCTGTGTCTCGTTCAGCCAGTATAGGAGCACATTTGGGAGCGATTTCGAGTCAATCGGTCCAAAGACCTGGAAGCTATTGAAAAAATGGGCCACTTTTTTCTTTAAAATATTCACCAAAAATACAAATTTCACCGGAATCCGATGGGGACTGCTGTGTCTCGTTCAGCCAGTATAGGAGCACATTTGGGAGCGATTTCGAGTCAATCGGTCCAAAGACCTGGAAGCTATTGAAAAAATGGGCCACTTTTTTCTTTAAAATATTCACCAAAAATACAAATTTCACCGGAATCCGATGGGGACTGCTGTGTCTCGTTCAGCCAGTATAGGAGCACATTTGGGAGCGATTTCGAGTCAATCGGTCCAAAGACCTGGAAGCTATTGAAAAAATGGGCCACTTTTTTCTTTAAAATATTCACCAAAAATACAAATTTCACCGGAATCCGATGGGGACTGCTGTGTCTCATTCAGCGAGTAGAGGACCACATTCGTGACGAATTTCGAGTCAATCGGTCAAAAGACGACCGTAACCCTAACCCTAGCTCCATAACCCTAACCCTAACCCTAACCCTAATGCCAGCCTTAAGGCAGTCTCATGAAACATTGTCTCTTTTCACTAAAATATTCACCAAAAATACAAATTTCACCGGAATCCGATGGGGACTGCTGTGTCTCGTTCAGCCAGTATAGGAGCACATTTGGGAGTGATTTCGAGTCAATCGGTCCAAAGACCTGGAAGCTATTGAAAAAATGGGCCACTTTTTTCTTTAAAATATTCACCAAAAATACAAATTTCACCGGAATCCGATGGGGACTGCTGTGTCTCGTTCAGCCAGTATAGGAGCACATTTGGGAGCGATTTCGAGTCAATCGGTCCAAAGACCTGGAAGCTATTGAAAAAATGGGCCACTTTTTTCTTTAAAATATTCACCAAAAATACAAATTTCACCGGAATCCGATGGGGACTGCTGTGTCTCATTCAGCGAGTAGAGGACCACATTCGTGACGAATTTCGAGTCAATCGGTCAAAAGACGACCGTAACCCTAACCCTAGCTCCATAACCCTAACCCTAACCCTAACCCTAATGCCAGCCTTAAGGCAGTCTCATGAAACATTGTCTCTTTTCACTAAAATATTCACCAAAAATACAAATTTCACCGGAATCCGATGGGGACTGCTGTGTCTCATTCAGCGAGTAGAGGACCACATTCGTGGCGAATTTCGAGTCAATCGGTCAAAAGACGACCGTAACCCTAACCCTAGCTCCATAACCCTAACCCTAACCCTAACCCTAATGCCAGCCTTAAGGCAGTCTCATGAAACATTGTCTCTTTTCACTAAAATATTCACCAAAAATACAAATTTCACCGGAATCCGATGGGGACTGCTGTGTCTCGTTCAGCCAGTATAGGAGCACATTTGGGAGCGATTTCGAGTCAATCGGTCCAAAGACCTGGAAGCTATTGAAAAAATGGGCCACTTTTTTCTTTAAAATATTCACCAAAAATACAAATTTCACCGGAATCCGATGGGGACTGCTGTGTCTCATTCAGCGAGTAGAGGACCACATTCGTGACGAATTTCGAGTCAATCGGTCAAAAGACGACCGTAACCCTAACCCTAGCTCCATAACCCTAACCCTAACCCTAACCCTAATGCCAGCCTTAAGGCAGTCTCATGAAACATTGTCTCTTTTCACTAAAATATTCACCAAAAATACAAATTTCACCAGAATCCGATGGGGACTGCTGTGTCTCGTTCAGCCAGTATAGGAGCACATTTGGGAGCGATTTCGAGTCAATCGGTCCAAAGACCTGGAAGCTATTGAAAAAATGGGCCACTTTTTTCTTTAAAATATTCACCAAAAATACAAATTTCACCGGAATCCGATGGGGACTGCTGTGTCTCGTTCAGCCAGTATAGGAGCACATTTGGGAGCGATTTCGAGTCAATCGTTCAAACGACCTGGGAGCTATTGAAAAAATCGGGTGGTGTTTTGGCTAAAAATGGCGACTTTTCATTAAAATATTCATGAAAAATCCAAATTCCAATAAAATCCAATAAAAACTGCTGTGTCTCATTCTTCCAGTACAGGACCACATTTCTGATCGATTTTGAGTCAATCGGTCAAACAACCTGGGAGCTATTGAAAAAATTGCGTGGTGTATTCGCTAAAAATGGCAACTTTTCATTAAAATATTCATGAAAAACTCCAAATTCCACCCCAATCCAATAAAAACTGCTGTGTCTCATTCTACCAGTATAGGACCACATTTCTGATAGGTTTCGAGTCAATCGGTCAAACAACCTGGGAGCTATTGAAAAAATCGGGTGGTCTATTAGCTAAAAATGACGACTTTTCATTAAAATATTTATGAAAAACTCCAAATTCCACCCCAATCCAATAAAAACTGCTGTGTCTCATTGTACCATTACTGGACCACATTTCTGATAGGTTTCGAGTCAATCGGTCAAACAACCTGGGAGCTATTGAAAAAATCGGGTGGTGTATTGGCCAAAAATGGCGACTTTTCATTAAAATGTTCATGAAAAATCTAAATTCCACTAAAATCCAATAAAAACTGCTGTGTCTCATTCTACCAGTCCAGGACCACATTTCTGATCGATTTTGAGTCAATCGGTCAAACAACCTGGGAGCTATTGAAAAAATCGGGTGGTGTATTGGCTAAAAATGGCGACTTTTCATTAAAATATTCATGAAAAATCCAAATTCCACTAAAATCCAATAGAAACTGCTGTGTCTCATTCTACCAGTCCAGGACCACATTTCTGATCGATTTCGAGTCAATCGTTCAAACGACCTGGGAGCTATTGAAAAAATCGGGTGGTGTATTGGCTAAAAATGGCGACTTTTCATTAAAATATTCATGAAAAATCCAAATTCCACTAAAATCCAATAAAAACTGCTGTGTCTCATTCTACCAGTATAGGACCACATTTCTGATAGGTTTCGAGTCAATCGGTCAAACGACCTGGGAGCTATTGAAAAAATCGGGTGGTGTATTGGCCAAAAATGGCGACTTTTCATTAAAATATTCATGAAAAATCCAAATTCCACTAAAATCCAATAAAAACTGCTGTGTCTCATTCTACCAGTATAGGACCACATTTCTGATTGATTTTGAGTCAATCGGTCAAACAAACTGGGAGCTATTGAAAAAATCGGGTGGTTTATTGGCTAAAAATGGCGACTTTTAATTAACATATTCATGAAAAATCCAAATTCCACTAAAATCCAATAGAAACTGCTGTGTCTCATTCTACCAGTCCAGGACCACATTTCTGATCGATTTCGAGTCAATCGTTCAAACGACCTGGGAGCTATTGAAAAAATCGGGTGGTGTTTTGGCTAAAAATGGCGACTTTTCATTAAAATATTCATGAAAAATCCAAATTCCAATAAAATCCAATAAAAACTGCTGTGTCTCATTCTTCCAGTACAGGACCACATTTCTGATCGATTTTGAGTCAATCGGTCAAACAACCTGGGAGCTATTGAAAAAATTGCGTGGTGTATTCGCTAAAAATGGCAACTTTTCATTAAAATATTCATGAAAAACTCCAAATTCCACCCCAATCCAATAAAAACTGCTGTGTCTCATTCTACCAGTATAGGACCACATTTCTGATAGGTTTCGAGTCAATCGGTCAAACAACCTGGGAGCTATTGAAAAAATCGGGTGGTGTATTGGCCAAAAATGGCGACTTTTCATTAAAATGTTCATGAAAAATCTAAATTCCACTAAAATCCAATAAAAACTGCTGTGTCTCATTCTACCAGTCCAGGACCACATTTCTGATCGATTTTGAGTCAATCGGTCAAACGACCTGGGAGCTATTGAAAAAATCGGGTGGTGTATTGGCTAAAAATGGCGACTTTTCATTAAAATATTCATGAAAAATCCAAATTCCACTAAAATCCAATAGAAACTGCTGTGTCTCATTCTACCAGTCCAGGACCACATTTCTGATCGATTTCGAGTCAATCGTTCAAACGACCTGGGAGCTATTGAAAAAATCGGGTGGTGTATTGGCTAAAAATGGCGACTTTTCATTAAAATATTCATGAAAAATCCAAATTCCACTAAAATCCAATAAAAACTGCTGTGTCTCATTCTACTGGTACAGGACCACATTTCTGATAGGTTTCGAGTCAATCGGTCAAACGACCTGGGAGCTATTGAAAAAATCGGGTGGTGTATTGGCCAAAAATGGCGACTTTTCATTAAAATATTCATGAAAAATCCAAATTCCACTAAAATCCAATAAAAACTGCTGTGTCTCATTCTAGCAGTCCAGGACCACATTTCTGATCGATTTCGAGTCAATCGTTCAAACGACCTGGGAGCTATTGAAAAAATCGGGTGGTGTTTTGGCTAAAAATGGCGACTTTTCATTAAAATATTCATGAAAAATCCAAATTCCACTAAAATCCAATAAAAACTGCTGTGTCTCATTCTACCAGTATAGGACCACATTTCTGATTGATTTTGAGTCAATCGGTCAAACAAACTGGGAGCTATTGAAAAAATCGGGTGGTTTATTGGCTAAAAATGGCGACTTTTAATTAACATATTCATGAAAAATCCAAATTCCACTAAAATCCAATAGAAACTGCTGTGTCTCATTCTACCAGTCCAGGACCACATTTCTGATAGGTTTCGAGTCAATCGGTCAAACGACCTGGGAGCTATTGAAAAAATTGCGTGGTGTATTCGCTAAAAATGACGACTTTTCATTAAAATATTTATGAAAAACTCCAAATTCCACCCCAATCCAATAAAAACTGCTGTGTCTCATTGTACCATTACTGGACCACATTTCTGATAGGTTTCGAGTCAATCGGTCAAACAACCTGGGAGCTATTGAAAAAATCGGGTGGTGTATTGGCCAAAAATGGCGACTTTTCATTAAAATGTTCATGAAAAATCTAAATTCCACTAAAATCCAATAGAAACTGCTGTGTCTCATTCTACCAGTCCAGGACCACATTTCTGATCGATTTCGAGTCAATCGTTCAAACGACCTGGGAGCTATTGAAAAAATCGGGTGGTGTTTTGGCTAAAAATGGCGACTTTTCATTAAAATATTCATGAAAAATCCAAATTCCAATAAAATCCAATAAAAACTGCTGTGTCTCATTCTTCCAGTACAGGACCACATTTCTGATCGATTTTGAGTCAATCGGTCAAACAACCTGGGAGCTATTGAAAAAATTGCGTGGTGTATTCGCTAAAAATGGCAACTTTTCATTAAAATATTCATGAAAAACTCCAAATTCCACCCCAATCCAATAAAAACTGCTGTGTCTCATTCTACCAGTATAGGACCACATTTCTGATAGGTTTCGAGTCAATCGGTCAAACAACCTGGGAGCTATTGAAAAAATCGGGTGGTGTATTGGCCAAAAATGGCGACTTTTCATTAAAATGTTCATGAAAAATCTAAATTCCACTAAAATCCAATAAAAACTGCTGTGTCTCATTCTACCAGTCCAGGACCACATTTCTGATCGATTTTGAGTCAATCGGTCAAACGACCTGGGAGCTATTGAAAAAATCGGGTGGTGTATTGGCTAAAAATGGCGACTTTTCATTAAAATATTCATGAAAAATCCAAATTCCACTAAAATCCAATAGAAACTGCTGTGTCTCATTCTACCAGTCCAGGACCACATTTCTGATCGATTTCGAGTCAATCGTTCAAACGACCTGGGAGCTATTGAAAAAATCGGGTGGTGTATTGGCTAAAAATGGCGACTTTTCATTAAAATATTCATGAAAAATCCAAATTCCACTAAAATCCAATAAAAACTGCTGTGTCTCATTCTACTGGTACAGGACCACATTTCTGATAGGTTTCGAGTCAATCGGTCAAACGACCTGGGAGCTATTGAAAAAATCGGGTGGTGTATTGGCCAAAAATGGCGACTTTTCATTAAAATATTCATGAAAAATCCAAATTCCACTAAAATCCAATAAAAACTGCTGTGTCTCATTCTAGCAGTCCAGGACCACATTTCTGATCGATTTCGAGTCAATCGTTCAAACGACCTGGGAGCTATTGAAAAAATCGGGTGGTGTTTTGGCTAAAAATGGCGACTTTTCATTAAAATATTCATGAAAAATCCAAATTCCACTAAAATCCAATAAAAACTGCTGTGTCTCATTCTACCAGTATAGGACCACATTTCTGATTGATTTTGAGTCAATCGGTCAAACAAACTGGGAGCTATTGAAAAAATCGGGTGGTTTATTGGCTAAAAATGGCGACTTTTAATTAACATATTCATGAAAAATCCAAATTCCACTAAAATCCAATAGAAACTGCTGTGTCTCATTCTACCAGTCCAGGACCACATTTCTGATCGATTTCGAGTCAATCGTTCAAACGACCTGGGAGCTATTGAAAAAATCGGGTGGTGTTTTGGCTAAAAATGGCGACTTTTCATTAAAATATTCATGAATAATCCAAATTCCAATAAAATCCAATAAAAACTGCTGTGTCTCATTCTTCCAGTACAGGACCACATTTCTGATCGATTTTGAGTCAATCGGTCAAACAACCTGGGAGCTATTGAAAAAATTGCGTGGTGTATTCGCTAAAAATGGCAACTTTTCATTAAAATATTCATGAAAAACTCCAAATTCCACCCCAATCCAATAAAAACTGCTGTGTCTCATTCTACCAGTATAGGACCACATTTCTGATAGGTTTCGAGTCAATCGGTCAAACGACCTGGGAGCTATTGAAAAAATTGCGTGGTGTATTCGCTAAAAATGACGACTTTTCATTAAAATATTTATGAAAAACTCCAAATTCCACCCCAATCCAATAAAAACTGCTGTGTCTCATTGTACCATTACTGGACCACATTTCTGATAGGTTTCGAGTCAATCGGTCAAACAACCTGGGAGCTATTGAAAAAATCGGGTGGTGTATTGGCCAAAAATGGCGACTTTTCATTAAAATGTTCATGAAAAATCTAAATTCCACTAAAATCCAATAAAAACTGCTGTGTCTCATTCTACCAGTCCAGGACCACATTTCTGATCGATTTTGAGTCAATCGGTCAAACAACCTGGGAGCTATTGAAAAAATCGGGTGGTGTATTGGCTAAAAATGGCGACTTTTCATTAAAATATTCATGAAAAATCCAAATTCCACTAAAATCCAATAGAAACTGCTGTGTCTCATTCTACCAGTCCAGGACCACATTTCTGATCGATTTCGAGTCAATCGTTCAAACGACCTGGGAGCTATTGAAAAAATCGGGTGGTGTATTGCCTAAAAATGGCGACTTTTCATTAAAATATTCATGAAAAATCCAAATTCCACTAAAATCCAATAGAAACTGCTGTGTCTCATTCTACCAGTATAGGACCACATTTGTGATAGGTTTCGAGTCAATCGGTCAAACGACCTGGGAGCTTTTGAAAAAATCGCGTGGTCTATTGGCTAAAAATGGTGACTTTTCATGAAATATTCATGAAAAATCCAAATTCCACTAAAATCCAATAAAAACTGCTGTGTCTCATTCTAGCAGTCCAGGACCACATTTCTGATCGATTTCGAGTCAATCGTTCAAACGACCTGGGAGCTATTGAAAAAATCGGGTGGTGTTTTGGCTAAAAATGGCGACTTTTCATTAAAATATTCATGAAAAATCCAAATTCCACTAAAATCCAATAAAAACTGCTGTGTCTCATTCTACCAGTATAGGACCACATTTCTGATTGATTTTGAGTCAATCGGTCAAACAAACTGGGAGCTATTGAAAAAATCGGGTGGTTTATTGGCTAAAAATGGCGACTTTTCATTAAAATATTCATGAAAAATCCAAATTCCACTAAAATCCAATAAAAACTGCTGTGTCTCATTCTTCCAGTACAGGACCACATTTCTGATCGATTTTGAGTCAATCGGTCAAACAACCTGGGAGCTATTGAAAAAATTGCGTGGTGTATTCGCTAAAAATGGCGACTTTTCATTAAAATATTCATGAAAAACTCCAAATTCCACCCCAATCCAATAAAAACTGCTGTGTCTCATTGTACCATTACTGGACCACATTTCTGATAGGTTTCGAGTCAATCGGTCAAACAACCTGGGAGCTATTGAAAAAATCGGGTGGTGTATTGGCCAAAAATGGCGACTTTTCATTAAAATGTTCATGAAAAATCTAAATTCCACTAAAATCCAATAAAAACTGCTGTGTCTCATTCTACCAGTCCAGGACCACATTTCTGATCGATTTCGAGTCAATCGTTCAAACGACCTGGGAGCTATTGAAAAAATCGGGTGGTGTATTGGCTAAAAATGGCGACTTTTCATTAAAATATTCATGAAAAATCCAAATTCCACTAAAATCCAATAGAAACTGCTGTGTCTCATTCTACCAGTCCAGGACCACATTTCTGATCGATTTCGAGTCAATCGTTCAAACGACCTGGGAGCTATTGAAAAAATCGGGTGGTGTTTTGGCTAAAAATGGCGACTTTTCATCAAAATATTCATGAAAAATCCAAATTCCACTAAAATCCAATAAAAACTGCTGTGTCTCATTCTACCAGTACAGGACCACATTTCTGATCGATTTTGAGTCAATCGGTCAAACAACCTGGGAGCTATTGAAAAAATCGGGTGGTTTATTGGCTAAAAATGGCGACTTTTCATTAAAATATTCATGAAAAATCCAAATTCCACTAAAATCCAATAAAAACTGTTGTGTCTCATTCTTCCACTACAGGACCACATTTCTGATCGATTTCGAGTCAATCTGTCAAACAACCTGGGAGCTATTGAAAAAATCGGGTGGTGTATTGGCTAAAAATGCCGACTTTTCATTAAAATATTCATGAAAAATCCAAATTCCACCCCAATCCAATAAAAACTGCTGTGTCTCATTCTACCAGTATAGGACCACATTTCTGATAGGTTTCGAGTCAAACGGTCAAACGACCTGGGAGCTATTGAAAAAATCGCGTGGTCTATTGGCTAAAAATGGTGACTTTTCATTAAAATATTCATGAAAAATCCAAATTCCACTAAAATCCAATAAAAACTGCTGTGTCTCAGTCTACCAGTCCATGACCACATTTCTGATCGATTTCGAGTCAATCATTCAAACGACCTGGGAGCTATTGAAAAAATCGGGTGGTGTATTGGCTAAAAATGCCGACTTTTCATTAAAATATTCATGAAAAATCCAAATTCCACCCCAATCCAATAAAAACTGCTGTGTCTCATTCTACCAGTATAGGACCACATTTGTGATAGGTTTCGAGTCAATCGGTCAAACGACCTGGGAGCTTTTGAAAAAATCGCGTGGTCTATTGGCTAAAAATGGTGACTTTTCATTAAAATATTCATGAAAAATCCAAATTCCACTAAAATCCAATAAAAACTGCTGTGTCTCAGTCTACCAGTCCATGACCACATTTCTGATCGATTTCGAGTCAATCATTCAAACGACCTGGGAGCTATTGAAAAAATCGGGTGGTGTATTGGCTAAAAATGCCGACTTTTCATTAAAATATTCATGAAAAATCCAAATTCCACCCCAATCCAATAAAAACTGCTGTGTCTCATTCTACCAGTATAGGACCACATTTGTGATAGGTTTCGAGTCAATCGGTCAAACGACCTGGGAGCTTTTGAAAAAATCGCGTGGTCTATTGGCTAAAAATGGTGACTTTTCATTAAAATATTCATGAAAAATCCAAATTCCACTAAAATCCAATAAAAACTGCTGTGTCTCAGTCTACCAGTCCATGACCACATTTCTGATCGATTTCGAGTCAATCATTCAAACGACCTGGGAGCTATTGAAAAAATCGGGTGGTGTATTGGCTAAAAATGCCGACTTTTCATTAAAATATTCATGAAAAATCCAAATTCCACCCCAATCCAATAAAAACTGCTGTGTCTCATTCTACCAGTATAACAAGACTACTGTTGATGATGAGTCAATTTTTTGTGGTTGAACGTACCCTTTAAGCCATTGGTCTTCGATCCTGGACGTCATTGACTCCTGCCCTGCACGTTTCAGATGTTTCCATGGTCCAAAACACCTGATTCAAATCATAAGCTCGTCATTGAGCTCTTCCTGAAGCCCGATAACGACCCATTCATTTGAATCAGGTGTGCTGGCACAGGGAAACGCAGGTATTGAACCTGAAGATAGATAGATCGGACTCGGACTTTCCTGTCAGACTACACAGACTCTAGAAAGAAAAGTTTAACCTTGTGGACATTCAAGCTGACATCACAATCATTGACTTATGAACCTATTTGTGGTTTGTTGGCTAAATAAACTGTGTGAATCATATTTACAATGCTTCAGTTTAGTATGTTCCTTTGTTATTTTCAGGAGGACTGTAAAGGCATACTAAATCTTTGAGTTTCTTCATTTACCCTGCTCACAAATTATAATTGTAACTAGACTTAAGCCGATTGTTTTAATACAGTCCCCAAAATTTATATAAAAGACAGATATTAAACAATGTTAATTGCTGGCCAGAGGCTTAACTTAATATAATCAGGACAATCCTCTCTTACCCCTGTGGTTATAAAAAAATATGAGGCAAATACTTACTGTGAAGTCCACATCATACATTATTTTTTTAAACTGTTAATTGTGGATTATTTGGGGATGTAGGAGAGTTTAAATGCACACAAAACCAGACATGAGCAGGGTACACTCATCAGTTTGCATCCTTGTGTAAAGAGGTTGGAATGAGAAGAAGTATGAAGCTTTGTGCTGTGTGTAGGTAGGATGGTAGGTTGTGTATGTCTCACATGGCTTTACCGACTGCACCCACGATGCTGCACAGCTGAGATGATCAAGGTTTAACCCACCCCTTAATTTGTACGCTGCAGCCCAGCAAAATTCCCAACACACTATCTCCTACATAACACGTCAAAGATCATTTCTAACTGGGAGAGAATGAGTCAGCAAGAGTAAAGTAAAATAGAATGAAGGTGAAAACCAAATGACATGAATCAAATGAAAACTCAGACTGCCAGTGTTCACATCTGCTTTTCTGGTTTGGAAGAAAATGCTGGAATATGCATCGTGGGTATGGGCAGGGAGGACTGAAACTGCCTTTTTCAAGAGGCTGCCATCTTTATGCACCTGGTCAATTTGAATGAAAAATTACCTGGGCAGGAGCTAAGTACACTGGCAGGTCAGCACAACGCCGGGAAAATGGTGTTTATGCGAGTGCCAACTTCAGCGTGCGTTTGTGTGTGTTAATCTGAGTGTATGTGTGTGTGTGTGTGTGTGTGTGTGTGTGTGTGTCCCGAGGATTAGTCATGCTCTTCTGCCTCTGCAGCACTGCCTTCTTCCTGCTGCCTCACACACACACACACACACACACACACACACACACACACACACACACACACACCTGCATCCATCTGGCCAGTCCCCTCTGATAGTGGAGGTGTGAAACAGAGAAAATCAGTCGACTGAGGGAAACAGAGAGGGAAAGAAAGAAGAGCAGGGGGGAAGAAAGTGGGAAGAAAGAGGGGATATTAAAGAGAGGAGGATGAATGGATGAGGGGGAGGAAGTAAGGGTGAGAGCGACAGCAAAGGTGGGGGGGGGGAGAGAGTGGGAGAGTGATATTAAACACCGGGGAGCTAGCTGAGCAAATTCACCTGCCCACTCTTTCTTTTTTGGTGTCTTCCCCTTTTTACTCCCCTCATCTGCCTCCCGTTCCTCTTCTCCTTCTCCCCTCTCTCATCTGTTTCGTCTCTCGCCTCCTACTCCCCTAATTAGCTCCAAATCCTCTTACATCTCATCTTCCTCCTCTACCTCGCCGTCTCTCCCCACTCTCACCAAAAAAAAGAATCAGGTTGACCTTAATGAACAGATGAAGAGAGGAGGGGAGCGATTGCATCGGGGGAGCCCGGGAAAGGCTGGATCAGCGCTTTCTGGATCAGCGTTTGTTTACTCAGGACTCCCCCATGTGAAGCTGTCAGAGTGTCTTTTCACCATTTTTTTTCTTCAGAGGAAAAACTATTAGGCATTCAGATCATTTGGATGTGTTCAATCTTTCTCTGCCTTATTTAGAGGAGGAGTGGGAGGGGAATTTATTATTGTTGATGGTATTTCCTCAGCACACAGTGACAGGAAAGACGAGAGAAGGCGGGGTGGAGATGACAGCAAAGATCACAAGGAAGACTTCACGTATAAATAATATGAATTAAACAGAACCAGCCTCATGTGCCACTGAGACTCCTAAATATAAAACATATTACTGCAGCAAAACACCTGACAGCAACTTGCATGTTGGAATTTACCTTTACAGAAAATATCCACACACCTGTGCCCTAAATTGGAAGTCCCAGTTAAGATTTACAAAAGTATGGTATCTTTTTTCTGAAGTGCAAATATGTTTCTCTCCTCTGCTGTCAGCAGTGAACTTGTGTGTTTCTTTGGAGCAACGTCATCATTCCTTTGGAGGCATGTTTTTTGCTACTTCACAAATGCGAGTCCAACTTTTACTCTTCTTTCAGCTCTGTTTTGGTCTCCAGCAACTTGCAAGAAGATATGTGGCTCTCTAGCTGCTAAATGCTTCATAACATTCATTGTCTCTCCACTGAAAATGTCAATATGTGTTATTAATAAAAAAAATAAATAAAACCAAATCAATGAGCTGAAAGACACTTAAAAACCCTGCAGAGTTGACAGGAACTTCAGAGTTGGATGATAATTATCATCACAAGCAGCACCTTTTAGATACACGTAGCCTTTTAATCCAATTATAATTAGATAAGGTTTTCTCCTGATCGGCTGACCACATTTTTTACCTATAAGTTGAACCATTAATTGTCACTTTTCCATTGATTTTTCTTTTTTAATAGACTTAAAATATTGTTCTTGCAAACCTCTCAGTCTTGTACAGTTTCCTCCTCAACATGGCTACCAGTGTGTTTCATGTTTAATGACTAATGAGTACTTATAAGGAATTCATAAGGTGGTGGGTTAGTTTGAAAATTGACAGGCAACTAGTCCTGAATGAAAATTGTATGACACAAGAAGTTACTTAAGATCTGAAAATGACTCTCATAACAGCATCAGACTGGACGCTGGAAATTCCACCTTCAAGCAAGACACAGCAAGTGAAGACATGTTGAAGTTGTTGGTCCATTTTATTTCCTAGAGCTGTGTTTTCCTACTTTCGGTGGACAGCAGCCGAAAAGTGTTGATGTGACATAACATCTCCAACATAGTTACAATGATTTTAATGGTCAGAACATTTTCCCTTTCCACTGAATCATCAGTAAACATCAGGTTTGTGTCAGCCCGTCTGAATGAAAGAACAAAGACTTCTTCCTGGATTCAAGATTTTGACCAATTACAGGGAGAAATCTGTTGCAGAACCAGCACACATAACTCTTCCTCCTCCGACATTTTGCCTAAATAGACAAGAATACAGCAGCAGCTTGCATTTTTTGTGGATCTGTCATCTCTGTAACAGAAATAAAACTATGTGACGGTATTCCTGTGCAGTAATTTGGGCAACACAGCATCTCTATCTCATCGCTCTCACTTGTTCATTATTTCCTCCACTATCACAGAAACAGAACTGTGTGGCTTTTTGTTCAAAGTCTTGGGGGAAAACACAGGAAATCATTGACTGAAGTAGAAGTGGACGAGGCAGGTTGACAGAGAGAGTGGGAACACCAGAAGAGGAAATTACAAAATATCTCATTCGATTCAAAAACAGCAAATTCTACTTTTTTTTCACACTTTTTTTTTTTCTTTTTTGGCTGAGCCAGAAGTGGAGGTATTCGATTAAATTAAGTTTTTTTTTTCGATGTTTCAGGAGCCATCTGCACTTCTAGGTGAAGCAGTGTTCAGTGTATACACAACACAATGTAAACACTTCATGAAAAAGGACCTGATCTTTTGAAGGAGGTACATCAGTTTCTCGCACACGTTGTTCGAGAAATGTTGTTTACACAAATTTGTTTTACCACTGATGTTTTTCAGGGAGAGTAATTGCTGTGTGGATTATATTTAGTTGGAAAGCTTTCCATGTGAACAAAGGGCTGTATTCTCCTGCTGCATTAAAGATGTAGGAGGGTGTTCTTGCTGGATGGTGGTTGTACAAAGCGCAGGGTTTTGACACAAGAGAACAAGGTTCACATCCTGAGTCGTGACTCTGGTTAAGTTGCGGCCAAAAAAGCACTTTAGTCAGGGTCCCGTATCGTGTTTCAAATTACTGTGGGCTTCTATAACAATTAACCAATACCACAATCTTTCCCCAACCTTAAGCATAAATATAAAAAATAAAACATTGATTGTGCTTTAGTTGCTATGAGCAGATATCACACCTCACCCTAAAACAGTCCTTTGAGGCAAACAACACTCACCCCAGAAACAAATTAACCACCAAAAATCAGCCTTCAAACAACAAAGTCCATGAGATTTATTAATATAAACATTAACAACAAATCAATATTACCAAAGAGACAGTAAACCAAAATAACAGAACAAAAACACAGACTGAGAGGCATTCTCAGCAGTCCTCAGCCCAGAGGCTTTGTTGTGTTCCACTGCAAGGCAGGAGTCCAATTTTCCGAGTCGGTTTTCATGACTTCCAGTCCAAAAGTGTACTGGTGGATCTGCTCTGAAAAACATTGGTGCTCGCTGAAAACGGGTGTGCGAACGGAAGGTCTGCAAACTTCACAAGTGACTGCAGCAGCTGATTTAACAGTTAAAAACAGACAGGACGAGTTGGCTCCTAACACATACTCTCAAAGACTTCTACTGAGCACAGATCAACCGAATGAAAGTGAAAATGACCACTACAAAGTTGTATTTACTGCACATTTCTAACACTATATAAAGTAAAAAGTGATGAAGATGGAAAAAGTAATTGTTCACATGTGCGCTGCCATACTGCTGTGATGTCGTGTGTGTTTATGTCGACGAACTTGGTCTACGTGGATCACCTGTCTTTTGTTGTTTGTATTTTGGAAATGCTCGTGCCAAACTGACGCTACAGAGGTAGAGAGAGCATCACAGTTTGAAGTTTACTGCCACTGACCGAGCTGCTGTATTTAACGAGTTGAGAGTGAGAACGCGTTGGATTGAAAACATAACTGGGGAACATGTTGCTGTTTGAATTATTAGTATGTGAACATAACTTCTGAAGGACAGGACAGAATACTCCTGACAGTGTTTCTGCATGACATATTCTGCAGTTTTTCAGTATGATACATCAGGAGCGTGGGCAATCATGTTGATTTGAAAGCTTTAAAGGCCACAAATTAGCATTCAACCTAAGACGTCCAACCTTTGTAGCTGAGTTTGTCCTTTTTCATGAGATGTTTACCAAATTTTGTCTCACCCCCGGCAAATACAAGTGTTGGTATTTTGGGCATTTTCTAAACTCTTGCTCCTCTCTCCTCTGAGTCATTCTGTAGAGTGACTACACCTCCTTTCTCTGTACATCCTCCTTCGTCTGCACAGTGACCTCGCTGAAGCCTGGCCAGTGCGATAAGCTCACACCTTTCTCTCCTGTCCAGCTCTCCTCCTCCTTCTCCTCCTCCAGCTCCTCCTCCTCCTCTTTCCTTCAGCGCACAAGATGTTTTGCTCTCTCTCTCCTCAGCGTTTTGTGTTTCATTTTTCACTCTGTCTCACTTCTCTCTTCAGATTTTTCACCTTTCCGGCTCGCTCATTCTCTATTTGTCTTTTTACGAGTCTCTCTAACAAAGTTAACATATAGCGGATCACCAAAGCGAAACACACCGCCAGGAGCCGTTTGTCTTGCCAGGTGTGTGTGTGTGTGTGTGTGTGTGTGTGTGCATGCATGTGTGTCTGTCAGAGGGGGGATTTGTGCTGACTGGTAAGGGTAAAAGATTCATGACCCAACAAAGCTTGTCAGGGCCACACACACACACATTGACAAAAACACATAAACACACACATACTCAATTTTGAGACCAGGTGAGTCTGCAGATTTTGCTCTTGGGGAGAGACAAATGGAGAGAGAGGTTTAAAGAAAATGTAAGAGGGAGAAAATGTGAGAGGGAGACCTGGCTGAAGAAGAAAGGTTAAGAGAAGAGTCACAGAGGAGAAGGAGGCAGTTCATGAAGCAGAAAGGTCTTTCAACCGTTTAATACATGAGGGATTTCTTGGCTGTGATGACACATCAGAGGAAATATACAGGAAAGAAGAGGGACGAAAGCAAGGCAGCAGAAAAAGACTGACTTGCCATCAGAGTCACAAGTGGTGTGCTTTCAACTGGTCAAATGTGGGAAATCCCAGGTTAATTTTGCAGCTATTCCTTGTAGACTGGTACGTTTGATCGTCAGTCAAGGTCAGAGCTGGCATGCAGCAAAAGACTTTCAACAGCACGATCACTTGCAGTGTTTTCTTTTTGTTCCTGCACACACTCCGAAATGTACCTTATCTGATGTTCTTAAAGTCTTTGACCATCTCTCATTAAATAAATAACGATGATGGTTGACAACAGATGGCTGCTGTGTAATTTTTGTCCATTTCTTCTTTGTTGATATTTCTTAAGGGCTGTTTTTCCTTGCCATGCACACACCATGTGTCTTTATCAGGTGTTATATTGTGATGTGCCTGAAACAATGGGTACATTGTGGGCAGGGGTGTCACGATTTCTAGTTTGAAAATCAATTGAAATGCTCATCAAAATAAAGGCAGTGTCAGTGATACCCCACAGCACCACCATCTGAAGCGCTTCAAAGACGCATCATTATGGATCCCACCACACTTCTCGCAAGGCCCGCCCTACTCCACCTGTGAATGGTTGGTCACACTGGTTGTGTAACTCAAAAAGTTAACTCAGTGGTTGTCTAGTGTTAATGGGCTGTTCTTTTGCTTTTCATGCGTTAGTTTGTGAAACAAAGCTGATAAAGCGGATTGTGAGCTGTAGCTGCCCTGGTGAACACACCGACTACTTTAGCCGTCACAACTTCAGTGTCTCTGGACCAGTGGAAGGGCAGCCCCTCCTGCGGACAACCAGCCTGTCTGCTCCCCCTAACAAGCCCATAGACTGCAGAGGATAAATGACCTGGAGAGGAGCAGCGGAAAGACCAGGAGAGAGGCTTAAGAGGTCGGTGTGCTTAGTCAGAGACACTCTTGCAGCGAAAAGCAACCAATCCCAGGCTGAGTAGGGAGGGTCTTGCGAGAAGTGCAGTGGGATGCAACACAGCTACATACCGGTCGCCTGCAGCTGCACTTCCATACACTTATCCTTTGTGCACAAAGACAAACAACTGACTGGAACAAAGGTCCTTCTGACAGCGTCAGAGATGTTTCAGAGATCCTTTATTGATTTCTTTGCTGAACTGAACTCATAAAGTCACCAGTGATCTTTTATTAAATTTGATTGGGAAGATGGTTTGCTCAGGACAGAATTAAGAAACTAAAAGTAAGAAACAAAACTTTGTAACAAACCAAACTTCTAAAAAACTTCCGAAAAAAAATATTTTAATTGCAAATCGAATCGAAATGGTGACCTTAGGGTCATGTGGGGGGTTGGAGATGCATGTAACGATGAGTGGCAGCATGACATGAATGCTTTGACCACAGTAAAGGAAGCAAGGACTGTATGTTTCTTTCCAACATCTACCACAAGTAAAAGCTTTTTTTAAAAACATTTTTATACCTGTACATTTTACTGCACTAGTTGCATGATGTAGTTGTTGTTGTTGTGTGAAGAAATGTCCCTTGAATACTTACATGTACATGTAATTGTGTGTATGTGTGTGTGTGTGCATGTGTGTACTTGAAATGCACATCCAGCCCTCTGCAGGTTCACACGACAGCAGCAGAGGAGCTCAGCGTAGCATGAGAGAGCAAAGCATTACTTTATCTAAATACATTCAACTCCCTCTCTGTCTGTGTGCTCCTACAGAATCAATAGTCATTACACTCAGAGTGAATTGATCTCTCAGTGCTGTTTGCTGATTCCTCGGACTAAACTAACACCAAACGAATCCCAGGCCCTCTGTGCGGGTCGATGGTATCAGGTGAATGAATGTCGAATGTGAGGTGGCCGGCAGGGGAAGTCGGAGAGGAGCGGAGGTCACATGTAATACGATTTGGTTCCTTTCAGGACATCGCATCGGTTCACTATGATCTTCATGTGTTTAACTGGTGGAATCAACCAACAGTGAGGAATAAATGACTGCTGGTGATTTACTCAGTGTTACGTGGTGGTGATAGAGGGATGAGTGGTGGGTCAGAGAGGAAGAGCTGAGATACAGATGAAAGGGAATGACAGAGAGGAGGTGTGAGTGAGTGGGAGAGTGAAGATGTATAATTGAGAAAAGACATCAAAAGAAATCCAACCATGGCGTTTGAAAATCATCATAATATTTTCAAAAGTTGAAATACAAAGTAGATCCTTGCTCCAGAAAACGTGCTTGATTTTTGTCTTCTGTTTATTCTGAATCAACAAACATGTAAAGCATTATTATTTTTTTTAAAAACAACAACAAAAGAACTTTTATGCAAAATGTCTGCCTTTTTTATGTTCATTTTTGGTGATTAAACAATAGTTGACACCGTTTTCTCTTACATGTGCACATTTGAAAAGAAGAAATACTGTCTTAAAGGAACAGTTATATATAATGGTAATTTTCTTGTTTCAGAGAGTTAGATGAGAAGATGGATATCAATCTTGTGTCTTTTAGCTAGCTTAGCTCAAAGACCTGAAGCAGGGGGAAACAGCTAGCCTGGCTCCGTACAAAGTGAGAAAACAAAACGTTCCTACAAGCACTTTAAAGCTCCATAATAACAAAAAAAAAAAGGTATTTCACTTGTTTAATCTGTAGCAAACAGGATTGTAAAAACTCCATGACTCCAGGATGTCACCGCGCTAGAAGGTTGGCCGCCAAGAAATAGCCTAGTTAGTCTCAGGTACATAATTACTCTTAACTGTCTAAAATTAGTTTGTTTACAGACTAATTATATGTCAAAAAATGTGCTTGAAAATCTTTTTATTTATTTATTTATTTATATTATTTTAAACACTTTACATCTTTTCAAATCAATTTGGGATCTCAGGGCTTCTCTTCGCCTTTTTATCTTTTAAAACAAGTCCCCATCTACTTTAGGTAGTTGTTTAGGAGAACGCTGCAATGTTGTTTTGCTGTGAAGCCCCAGAAAAGTTTTGTGGACTACGAAACTTCCCCCGACTTTCTTTCCATCGGTATGACGGTGAGTAAATAATGACTGAATTTTCATTTTTGGGTGAACTTCTCCTCTCATGCAGGGCGGTTTTCAGTCTGAACATGAATCTTTATGGATGAAAAAGAGAACACATGTAGGAGAAGAAGAGAAATTGATAAATATGTTCGATATGTCAGATACTGTAGCTCCTTCCCCCCTGTAGTGGCAGGAAGGAGATGGAGAATTACTCTGTGAGTGTGTGTGTGTGTGTGTGTGTGTGCGTGCGTGCGTGCGTGCGTGCGTGCGCGTGTGTGTGTGGAGAAAATCTTGTCAGTTTTTATTTACAAAATCGCCGTAAACAGAAACATTTAAATACACGGGGGAAGGAAACTTAAGCTGATAGTCAATTCCAACTCCTGAGTGGATCTGCGGCGGAATGAGATTGAAACGTAATGTCACGTCCAAAGTTGTGACAGCGTAATCAAACATGGACTTGCACGCGCTCACACTTATTTATAACATAATCTGTGGTCATGGATATGGGCTTAGGGCTTTGGATCACACACACACGCACACACGCACACACACACACACACACACACACACACACAATCCTGTTAGCACAATGATAACAGTGACTTCTTTGCTTGGGAAGAAGGAGTGATTTGGATTTCTCCTCTTGGTGTCCAGTCTGCTGCTAGTAAAACTCCAATCTTCATAGATCCTATCCTCCTGTCTCCAGGTGGTTTAACGTCCTTTTATCCTCTGCCATATCTCGCCTGTTTTGTTGACAGAGCTGACACCAGTATCTCGAGCTTTAAATCGGTCCTTGCAGCAGTGTGTCTCTGTTCTGCTCTGGACAAGAAAAAAGGAGGCTCGGAGCATTGTGGTGTCATGCAGCTACATGGCCAGTGTAGCATAACTACTGAACCAAGAGATTAGATTTAGAGCCACGCATCTCTACTCTCTCACAAAAAACACTATTTGTTTTGCAGTCTAACTGAATGTTGTTTATAAAGGAGTGATACTGGAAGCAATGAAGCACCCGAAGGCTTTTCTGGGCCACACATAAAAGACTGCTACCCTTTGCTTGTTCACCAGCAGCAGTGAATAAGTTCTAGCTTCTAGCCTTGACACGTCTCCTCTCTACGCCTCTTTTGAAAGATGAATTTTTAGCGATTATGAGTCCCATGTCCTAAAGTGCCCCACTGTGGTCAGCCATTTGATGTCTAATGGAGTGTGGACCTCATTTTTAAAGTTTAGGAAGTAGATCACAGCTCTCGCCTTCATGCTGGCAGTAAAGGTGTAATTTGTTCACCTTTTCTGGGGCTATTTCCGTGCTAACTATGCAGCGGTGTCCTTAAAAAGAGGCTTAATATCTCTGAGAGTGGCTGAAAGCTGAGGGTGCTTCAGTCAACAGTCACTCTACAGCTGCTGCATGTCGTTCCTTCGTGGTATTATTTCCAGAAATATGATCATGACGAAGACATTACACAATGTAAAATAGCTGCAATTCAAGTTTTAACATGTGTTTTAAGGAGTTTGGACCAATGCTGACTACATTTACAGGGTCAGTTCACCCAAATTACAAATGTTTTCTCTCTAGGTATCTACACTTGCAAATAGATTGGGTATATATGCTCTGAGTTTGTGTGTAAAACAAAGTGTCATCAATCATCATTAGTGCAGCAAATTACAACAGAGTTGTTTGGCTCACATTGCTGTGTAAACAAAAATTATGATCAAGAAACTCTTAAGGGAGGAGCAATAACTTTGAATTTATGTCTGTTGCACCAGTTGCCTAATCAGGTCTATGGTAATCTCATCTGCAACCACACATAGTGTAACTTTCCCAACAGTTCTCATTACCTGTGTACCTGCGCAACAGATATTAGTCACAATAGCAACAGCCATCACTCTAACATAAGGTCTTCTTGAGGAGCTGCAGAGTTGTGGACAAACTGTAAGCTGCACTGTACTGTGACACCATATACACTTAAATACACTAACAGCTTAAAGGATGATGCATGACTCCCAGATTCTACTTTAGGTATCATTGTTCCATTTTAGCCAATTCAAGTTTCTCTCTTCTACCGACCTAAGATGAGGCTGATGTCTGACTCTCCGTCGCCTCTTCCCTGCCTGCCCTGTCTTGTCACCCCAAACTTATTGTCTTGGTCAGAGCTGCTGTAAATCACCTCTGTACTGAGTCCACTGTTGTCAAACCGACCTCCGATCGGTTTTTGAGGCTGTGTTCAGTCCCAGTTCGGTGTCCAGCAGCTAAATCCAGTTGAGCTGATCCCCATCGCCTGTGGTGACTCCCCCTGTGATCCGAGCTCCCAATCCAAGCAAACTCTATGGCCACTGGCTCCACAGCTAACTAATTAAAAGGACGTTATATCATATCTGGACACAGTGTTGGAGACAGAGCCCCATTCTTTCCTATGGTGCTCTTCTTGGGGGCTTGGCTAATTAGCTACAGCCACAGACAGCTAGCAGAGAGCAGCAGCTGTTGGTTAGTCTGGTGATATGCTGCTCCCTATGTCTTTGGAGCTGCCTTTGAATTACAAATCAAATCTTACAAATCTACAAATTACACCTTTAACACTAGATTCCTCCTTGTCACTGTTAGCCTTAAGGTACATTTAAGACAAAATCCCTCCATGTTGGTTCTGTCTGCACCAATACGAAGGGTCTATGTTTTGTTTACTGTCGCAACAAATTATGAAAACAAAGGTGCGATAACAGAAAATCAATTCATGCGAACATTTTTGGAAACATGGTAAGAAAAAGTTAACTGAATGGGACAAGATCCTCGGGCTGAACAAAAGTTAGTGTGAAGAAACGAGAACATGCAACAAGCAAGTCCATTCTGAATCTAATTAAACTGAAACTGCACTACTGCACTGCTCTGTACTCTACACACACACACACACACACACACACACACACACACACACACACACATACACTCCTGCACTATGACAGTTGCATTAGAATGAATGAGAATCTCCAAACCAATCACTTCATAGCTTTATGGATCATCTGTCAGCTCAGCCATTAGACTGCCAACTTCTTGACATTTACCAACAAATTCATATTTCTCACACACACCCACACTTGTGCGCAAACACACACAGAAGACGACGCACACTCAGTCACCCTGTTGGTCCTCGCTGTGGTAAACCCACAAACACCCACACAGACACACACTGAACGCTTGTTGACATTTGCTAGCTCCACACATTTTTCTGCCAGGCATTTTCAAATGAAGGACATGAGATAGATCCCTGTGACTTAAGACAGATTGATCCGTTCCCGCCATTAAACTTGTTTCACCGCCTCGGAAGATGTGCTTCTCGGCAGCGTGCACACACTTGACACAGACAGATCCAATTCGAGCGTAAAATTTACTCTCCGTCTCTTGTTAGCCTCTTCTCCGCAGTGTGTGTGTGTTGTGTAAATTAGATTATGTGAGGTTGATATAAAGGATGAAGGCTGAACAGGCCCAGACCACTGAGAGCTAGTTTGAAAGATTAACAAGACATCACAGCTAAGTTATGACACATCTTAAATTAGTCAGGGAAGAAACTTTTAACCAAAATGCCAAACTGTGAAAGAAGAGATCAGCTGCTGCGAAACAACACAAAACCAGTCAGGAAATAATATTTATATAAAACAAGCCTTCACGTCAGGAAACACCCTGAAGAATGAGGTGAACCTGGTGTTTCTTTAACACTTTTATTAATATTTCACAGGGGAATACTGTAAACGTCACTGTAGCATAAGCCTTTGTAGGATGTTCATTGTTGTACATAAAAGCAGAACAGAGATGGACAACACTCAGAGCGGCTGGTAACGGATCAAGCTGGCAATACTTAAAGGGATAATTCAGGTCTTTTGATGTGGGGTTGTATGAGGCACTTATACCTGGCCAGTGTGTTAGCTGCAGTAGATGACCGTCAGCTCTCCGCCTGTGTGGAGAAACAGCATGAAGCGCCGTCAGGAAGCAGGGCATTGAACTGCTGTAAACCATACCAGCAGCAAGACATATTTTAGCCACCTAAAATAAGTTCCACATAGAAAATGTACAGTATGTCCATTTGGCACATTGGTACATTCCCTCAACTGTCCAACATCTGTATTCCTACGCACGAACGTAATGTAGTGCCAAAGGAAACTCCACAAGATCCCTTTAACCCATCAGTAACATTCCATGTATTTTTTTTTTCTTACCATGAAGGTCTTTAATGCACTTTGTGTATTTATAATGTTATCTTTAGTTTTGGCTGGTCTAAAAGTAAACAAATTATAATGTATAGATCTGTAATATTGGAATATGGAATAAAGAACTGGAAAGTTGCAATAGAAACTGGGTAACACAGAGCCCCATTATCAGACTTCTTCAGAGTCTTTTAACTGTTCAAAAGGACGTAAAGGTCTTTAAACCCAGAGAGGGAAACACACACAACTCAATGGGGCTCTTCCTAATTCCTCTGGTGTCCATGGAAACAGCGGTAAGGTCAGCAGAGGTTGGGACCAATGGGAGCCGGAGACCGGGAGGACGAGAGGTCATGTGTGAAAGGCACAGGAGGTCAGTCCCGAGTGTCCACACAAACGCACATACAGAGTAATGAGTATTAGGTATTAATAGAGCTGTATGGACCAGGTCCTGTTTGGGCTAATGAGACCCCGGGGTTATTAGAGATTCACAGTGAAACACACTCTCTGTGCTGTGTTACAGGGTGACAGATATGGCACATTCAATTTAAAAACTTCACTTTGTAGAATCACACCTGCTAGATGCTTAATTTTGGATTATTAAGACTTTTGTCTTTAACTTTTGTACTTTTTGCCATCGATTTTGATTCATAACTCACTACATTAAACTGCTATAGTGGGTATTTATATTTTGATATTGAATGTACATATATATTTCAGATTTTTACCCCTACCGCTTGTTTTCAAGTGCCCGCTTGCCCCTCAGAACAGAGTTACAAGGAGCAGTGGTTGAAATCTCCCCTTCTGAAATGGGACAACTCTTCAAGATCCTCAGACATCATCTGCAGTCATTGGTAGCTTTTATATAAACAGACATGACTGGACATTTTCATTTTCATGTGCCGTCTTTAGCTGTGCTGATTTCTCATCTTACTGTGAAAATCCAGGTATTATCATACCAAAAAAGAACATCACTTCATTACCTGGCCACTAGTGGTGCTTTATAAGCTAACATTAGCAACCAGTGCTCCTTAGGAGCAACACTGAAATACGTCACAATGTGGGACTGTCACGCATCAGATCAGCAACAATAATGTAACATTAGCTAGCTAGTTGGTTAGCCACAGAGACGTCATCAAACTAGAAGCGATTGTGTTATGCTTATTATAAAGAAAAGGACCATAATACATAACTCGCAGTTTGAAGTGTGCCTCTGAAAACCCTTCATTTGCAGGGTCATGTAGCCCAAACGCCCTACCCCTGGATGTAAAGGTACAAAACTAAGGGCAAGGTGTCATTTCTATCTTCTTTTATTTGTGTGTTGTGTGTCTTCTGGGTTTTATGTTGTCTTTGCTCTGTTTCCCTCCTGTGTTCTTGTGTCCCTTTGCTCCTCCCCAGTCTGGTTTTCCACACCTGCCCTGCATCCCCTTCATTAGCCAAGCCCTGTTCCCAGTTTCTTTCCCCGCTCTCTTGTTTCCTCCACTCACTCCGCCTCTCTCCACCTGCACCTCATCCCCTTAGTAGTTTAGTTTGTATTTAAGTCCAGTCATCTGTTGTGTTTGCCTGACTCTGCTGTTCGGTTATCCAGTTCCTGTGGTTTATTTTGAATAAAACGTTATGCAACTGATCTGCCGGCCTGCTGTCTCTTGTATTTGGGTCCACCTTCTAATAATACTAAATAATATTCAGAGTCAGAGTCAGAATTCCTTTATTAGTCGCGCAAACAAGGAAATTTGTGTGTGACAGCAGTCAAAGGACAGTTCAATATAACAATAAACAATAATAATAGTAAAAAATAAACAATATAATAACAAGGTAAGAATAGAAATAGACTTGTATATACATTATATGTACAAATATAAACTGTGTAATTATAAACAGTGTGGGCAGTGTATTGGTATACATCAATAATGAATATTAATATGAAAATTGCCCAGTTAGTGCAAACCAAAATGAGAAACTGGTTATGTATAGAGTTTTTATTGCACAGTGCAGAGTGAGGTCTACTGGGAGCAGTGCTGGTTGTAGAGTCTGACAGCAGCAGGAAGGAAGGACCAGCGATACCTCTCCTTCACACACCTCCTGAGCTTGGTGATCTCCTAACTGGTTACTCGTAGTGCCACACCAGATTGACGTGTGAATGTAGACGTCTAGAAGTCTTGTTTCGTCTCTTGATGACATGGCACCTGTTTGCGGATGCAACTGCAATGACAATGAAAGAAACAATAAAGCTTTCTTGAATCTCTTGAATACCTTCCCTCCAGGTAACAATAATATCAAACTTGACAAGTAAATTGATTTGGGAACATAGCAAAATTGCTAACAAGTCCAACGAGGCAAGAATCAAACAGTGAGACAATCAAACAGGTTAAAGACAAAACTCCACACATACAGTTTTCTTGCACCAAGACATATCGTTACGTACAGATAAACTGGTTAAGATAACCTGGTTATAATAAGATAGATAATCTAGTTGCTGGCATCATTTAACAACTTGTGTTTCTTGAACTGTCTTTTGTTGTAGATTAAACTGACCAGACATGATCTCATTTCTTTGTCAATGAAGTCGGCCTGTCGTGAATGTAACTGACAGTAACATTACAGATCTTGCAGATCTTGAGCTGTCAGAATCAGTTTTTGGTGTGTTTTTAGGAGTACAACGGTATCACGAACCGTTATAATAAACTGCAAGGAGGTGGCACACTTTTTTTTTATTGCTGCTGAGCCATTAGTTCATGTTACATTAAAAGATTTATGTGTCATTTCACTCTCTCAACATCCTTTTTTAACCCACCAGTCAGCGTCTAAATCTAACAGCACTTGGTCATACATCTCATCCCCACCAGGGCTCAAGGTAACACGAGAGGTTTCTCCATTTGAAATATTCACACACAATGTCAGAGCATTTACAGCCGCACATCTACTGTTGGACCTTCACACAGTCTGTGTAGTCACTGCTGGATGTTCACACACACACACACACACACACACACACACACACACACACACACACACACACACACACACACACACACATCTACTGTACAAGGTTGGAGCTGTAAAGTCACATCAGCATGCAGGGACATGCTGCACGTGTGTTGCCTGTAAAGCACTTTGGGACATGTTCCCTGATCCATGACAGAGTGAAGGGCTGAGTGGGAGAAAGGGAGGGAGGGAGGCAGCAGGAAAAAGGGCTGCAGACAAAGAGAGTTTGTGTGTCGTATGCATGTGTGCATCTGACTGTGCCTCCACGTGGACAGATCCAGCTTCATAAGCCTCTGTGACTGATGCAGCTTCACTGTAGATTAAATGCGGTGTGGTCGAAATGGTGAAGTGCAGCAGTGTACTGACAATCTCTGATTTGTTGCATGTAAAATAAATACATTTGAACAACAGAGATGAACAACAAACCAAAACCAGCCCCAACATACAATGATATGGCACCAACGCCATCAACTACAGACGATGTTTCCCGCCATTGAATGTGGACGACTCCAACTGTCGGCCGGCTCCTGGACAACGGCTTTGTAGCCCTCCCCGTTGATATTATGGCTGGTCTGGTGTTCACAGGTGGCCGTTGCTGCTGTCCTGAGGAAGACTATGAGGGGAAACTAGAGTTTAAGCAGTGTTCACATCATGTGGGATGGATTAGTGAGAGAGACAGATGCCATCGGACCACTCAAGGCATTTGTATGAATCAGAATCAGTAAAAAGTAAACAACATAATGAAAAGGTAAGAAATAGAAATGTACATAATATGTACAAATATAAACAGTGTAATTATAAACAGTGTGGGCAGTTTATTGTTATTGTAATAAATAATGAATATGACAGTGAGGTGTACTGGGAGCAGTGCTGATTGTAGAGTCTGACAGCAGCAGGAAGGAAGGACCTGCGATACCTCTCCTTCACACACACTCTTCCTACCTGCTGCCGAGATGCTGCTGCTCCAGCAGACTACTCCATAGAAAATGACTGATGCCACCACAGAGTCATAGAAAGTCCTCAGGAGTGCCCCCTGCACTCCAAAGGACCTGAGCTTCCTCAGCAGATGGAGTCTGCTCTGACCTTTCTTATAGGTTGCTGCAGTGTGATCAGTCCAGAATCCAGTTTATTGTTCAGGTGAACTCCCAGGTACTTGTAAGATGTCACCATCTCAATGTCCGTTCCCTGGATGTTCACCTGTGTGCAGGGTTGTCTGTGCCTGCAGAAATCCACCACCAGCTCTTTGGTCTTCCCGGCGATGAGCTGGAGGTGGTTCCGCTGGCACCAGTCTGTTGTAGATGGCGGTGGGGTGACTGGTGGGAGAAGTCTGCAGTGTACAGGGTGAACAGGAAAGGGGTCAGGTTTTTATGCACACCAATAACATTAAGCAACAAGTCAGGTTTATCAGAGAAAAATCAGAGTTAAAACTACAGCTGGGTTGCTTGTATGATCACCATTTACAAGTTGGAAACTGGTAATTATGATGATATGAACATAGTATTAAAAGATATCTCATATCACAGATAAAGATCCCCAGGTCAGCAGTGAATCCTCAAGCTCAAGCTCCCTTTCCTGTCTGTTCCTCTCAATGCAAATTGGATATTAAAGTGCTACATTTCAGTTAATCAGGGTCTGGCTTTAGAGCACACTGTGATCACCCTAAATGTCACTTTTCTCAAGATAATTACAATTGATTTTCATGCATTTTTTAAACATTACCATTAGCTGCTTAATTAAAGGTTTGGCACGGCTCCAGCGTGGCAAACCGCAGGGACGAGATCAACTCAAAAAACACACACGAAACAGGCGACATGAGCTCATTTTGTTTGTGCAACTAAGTCCAATGAATGAATTAAAATAAAAGTCATTTTGTCACGGCTCAGTGGTGAAAGTTGAAGTGGTGCTGCTTCTGTTATTGGTGGCATCGAGGCTGTGTGAGTGCAAGCATGTGTGTGTGAGTGCAAGCGTGTGTGTGTGTGTGTGTGTGTGTGTGTGTGTGTGTGTGTGTGTGTGTGTCACCAGGGAAAAAAAAACATCAGACAGACCCCTGGAGCAGCTGTTGTCCCCAGTGTGTGTCCAATGTTTCACACAGACACACACAGATATGCAGAGTTTTATTCTGCTTGCTCATACATACATGCTACTTTCTTTACCAAGCTCTACTTTCCTCCTTTTTGTTTCTCAGTTGTTGCTGGGCTTATGCAACCTCACAGAAAGCCACAATCATAAGGTCTATTTTACCAACAGAGGACCAAAGAACTCATCAGTTCTGTTTAGGTTGAGAACCTACAAGCCAAAGTATGTGTCATCATTTAGTGTTGAATTTAGAGCCGTAACACCTCCACACAGCTCTGTGCATAAATTCAAACCCTCTCCACATCTGCTCTCAACTCAGACCCGCACTCACCTCCACTACAGCTCATTAGAAATCCTCGAGGGACAACTGTGCTTAAATACGTGTTCTCGAGGACCTCGGCTACCTCGAACACGTCCACCAGATGTCCTCTCCCACAGTACAAATCTTTCCTTCATCTCCTCCCTCGCTCCTCTTTAACCCTCGCCTTTCTGCCTCACCTCATAGCTCTGATTTGCTCTCCATCTCTAGTCGTCTCCCTGGGGGTCAGACGGACAGATGCGCAGCCTTGTCCTGCCCAAACACACGTGCGCGCACACACACACACACGCACACACACGCACACCCACACACACACACACACACACACACACACACACACACACACACTCATTTCTGACCTCATTTCTCCAAGGAGGCCAGTTTAGTTTAACAGAGACTATGAAAAGACAACAGCTGTACAGTACAAAAAGACACAAAGGAAGACGGGGAGATCCTTGTTTTGTTTTGTTTTTCTTTACAGCTGCATAAAGACTAAAACTGCTGATAGGTTGTTTAAATTTAATTACATTCAGGCTGAAACCAGCTATAATTTTCATTGTTCATTGGTCATTTTTGCCCATAAAGTGCCAGAAAATAGCAAAAAAAAAAAAAAGAGTGCCCATTTTAAGTGCAAGGTGTCATATTCAAACCAACAGTTTGAAAACCCAAAATGGTCAGAGAGCAAGAAAAAATCGTCATATTTGAGAAGCTGCGACCAGGTAAATTATGCTATTTTTGCTTTAAAAGTCACTGGAATGATTAATTAATTATCCATAGGGCAGAACAATTAATCAAGTGCAAGTGTGCTATCCAAATCGCAATCATAATATCTGTCAATATCTATCTATTTTTTTTTCATATTGTGCAAATATAAGTATTTATGTTTTTCTGTCCTTCAAATAATCTACTAATCAACTAATTGCCTAGGCTCTAAAATTCATATCTATATGGAAATATGTAGTGAGTGTCCTCAAAATTAAAGCAAGAATCAGGAAATCCTCTTAACTGAAAATATCTGGCCAAGTCGCCGTTTGAGCAGGTTGGTTCAGGTCAAACTTGCAAGAGTCTTAAAACTAGAATGACCTCTTTGGCGAAGGTAAAAAAAACTCCTGAGAAAGCCAATAAATAGACATTAGAGTTAAGAAAATAAACTTTCACACTGTAAACAAAAGTGTTCCTTATCATTTATTCAATATTTTACTTCATAGACAAAAACAGCTCCATCTGAGGCACATCTGAGTACAACCACCACAGCAGAAGTACAAGGTGCAAAGAACCTGGTAAGTTCAAAAATACAGTTTGTAACCATGATATGAGAAACATGCATCAAAATGCCAACAGAAATCATACATACACTCAAATTAAGGGCTTACATTATCATCAGTAAAAGCATTTGGTGTGATCGAGTCTTTGGGGAGATTTTTGGGATCCGTGGGGAGGACAGGGAGCTCACAGGGAGTTCAAATTCAGGCTCTTCATCACACCACAGTGAGCTCAAATAAAACCGAATGAGAAGCTGTCAAATTATATCCGCTTCATTTGAAAAATCGTCCATTTTTTATCTCTATATTTTATTCAATTTGTTGGTTTTCATTCAACAGCAGCCTAATGAGTGTTTGTTTCCAAATTTCTGAGTTTGAAAAGATGCATCACTTGTTTCATAATCAACTGATCCGATCTGGTCAAACTTTTTTTCTTGGAGTGAATCATCTATGGGACTTTCTTGATTCCTTGGCAAATACATTTAACAGAATGGATAGTAGGTGGAGTGCAAAATAGCTTCAAAGTCCTTGCAGATGTGACCTTATATAAAGTGAGACAAAAATATGATAAAATGCGACTTAAAAGCATTGATAAATGTTAAATATTATCAACAGAGCTAATTAATAAAAGGAAATGTTACACTACAGTCAAATGATACGATGTTTTTTCTATTTTCTAGTTTACTCCTTGAGAAGATGTTTTTCATTACTTTTTTGGCCTAAAATCTGGAAAAAGGTGCTCTGAGACATCTTGAGATCATCTATCTTCTTTCTTTTACATCTTGGCTGCTTTCACTCAAACAAAGTAAGATGCTTCAATCATTTTTCATCTAAGGCTTCTGCCAGACTGAGACCAGTACAGGTGTTCATGTAGGTGTTTGAGTGTGAGTGTGAGTGTGAATGTGAATGTGAATGTGAGGAGGAAAAAAGTCAAGGAGAAAATATCTTATGCACGCCAAGAGCCAGGGGCAGGAATTAAATCCTCATTATGATCTGGCACCACCACCACTCTCTCCCTGTGTGTGTGAGTGTGTGTGTGTGTGTGTGTGTGTGTGTGTGTGTGTGTGTGTGTGTGTGTGTGTGTGTGTGTGTGTGTGTGTGTGTGGACCTGATTATACAACTGCACAGTAGCATCTTGACTTATGTTTGAAGATCACAGACCCTGGTCAAAGGGTTTTTTCCTGCTTATTTAAAAAGATTACATGCAAAAACGGCTTCTTTGAAAAATGAATGAAAACAGTTGTATATTAATCGCCTGTATCCAAACATCATAGATGCACATTTACAATCACTTTAACCAAACAACCAACAGTGGTGACAGGATTCACTGCAGAGTGAGTCGTTTGTGTAATAACGAACAGGATGCACATCAATGCCAACCGTGCACCACACAACGGCAAATGCTCCCTTTGCTATGTCATTTATTTATTATTCTTATCCAACAGGTGAGCTTACGTAAGCCAACATTAAAGGCTTTCTTGATGAGAGTTGGATGAAAAAATCGATACCACTTTACCCAAACTGATTCATACCATGGATAGTAACTTCCTGAAGTCTCTGCTGGCTCTGATCGCACAGAGAATCGTCACTACAGGCGCAGCTGCTTTAAAAGCACCTTGGAAAAGCATGTTTTGTACAAAACAGCGTGGTGCAGCAGTGGAGTGGGGCTTTGTGCACAACTGGCTATCACATTCATTTAAAGCTGCTGTAAGCCTTGTCGTCATTTTAGCTAACTTCCTGTCCGTTTTGCGGTAAGCAATCCCTTCACCCCTTTTTTTGGATTTTTTGAGGTGGCTCTCTTTGCCTCTTTCTTTTCTTCAAGTGCACTTCTTTGCTTGGCCTGTTTGTTGGTATAAGCTGTCATTGGCTCACACTTGGCAGTAAACAGGACGATCCTGCTCTCTGCACGTCCATGACAGACAGGTCCGCCTATTTATTTCTCTGTCCTGATTGGATAAAGTGGGGATACCAGAAAATGTCTCTCTACTTTTGGAATATGGAGCTATTTAACATTTATTTACAAGAAAATAACGCTGACAGCAGCTTTAATGGAAAAGCGACTCTCTGCCTTGCGCTGAAAAGTTGCAACCTCCAAAAACTGGCATACCGTACGACAGAAGAACAATGGTTTTGCTGGCGACACGTATGTAGCGACAGGTCTTGGTGTGATCAGCCTCTTACTTACATAAACCCTGTTAACTCTAGTTATTGTTTTTCCATTAAGGGTTTTATAATGGCTTAAACAAACAAGACAAAACCTAACGTGCCAATTAATGAACTTTAGATGCGGTTAAGTGGATTTTGTTGCATTTAGAGAAAGCCAGTTACATCCTTTTCCAGTCTTTATGCTAAGTTAAGCTAACCAGCTGCTAGCGGTAGCATCTTATTTACAGTACAGACGTGAGAGTGGTTTCTATCCTCTCACTCAACTCTCAGCAAGAAAGGTATTACAAGTATGTCCCAAAATTTCAAATTAACATTTAGTCTAATTCATAATGACCGGACACAAATATATATTTACTGGATCACCGTTAAAAAATATAAACCCTCAAACATAGTCATCATTTTTATTGTCCCACATATTCATTTTAAATACACGTTCATACAAACCGATTAAACCACTGAATAAATAGCCAATCAGATTGTTGCTGTTAAAATAAATAATGAGTGTTGACAGTTTATAGTGAGACACCACGTGCATTGAGACAAAAATAAATAAAAAGCAGACGATGCCCAGAAAATAGAAGGAAACTGACCTGTGTTTAAAGCTTCTCTCTCTCTCACACACACACATACACTCTCATAAGCATAAACACACATTTAATGCATGTGATGTTTAACATGATTCACAACTTTGGAGGCTTTTCAAACATCCAGCACAGGTTACTGTCTGGCTGGGTGTCTGAATCCTAACTGGCTTGCAGTCCAGCTGACTACCTGAGTTACAGGCCATTAACTGATTTATTGACTGACTGATTATCACCAATCAATATAATGGCAATCTGCATTTTCTGAAGAATGCCTGCAACTAACTACCTGACGGACTGATTAACCGGCTCTGTGATCTTTCTTCTCAGAGCACCCTGAGGCTATAAAATGTGACTTTATACCAGCATATACCTGTTGAATTCACTCAAATCAACAGTGCACATTCACTATAGATCTGATGATGGAGGAAGAAGAGGAGGAGGAGAGAGTTGTGACTCCAGTGAAGTTGTGTTAACATATGCAGCAGCCTGGCTACATGCTTGTAAAAGCTAATAAATGTTTCAGAATATGAGTCAACAACCAGAGCATGCACTTCTGTTTGGAGCAACCCCCATGGCCTGTACATGTGTACCTCAGGTGGAAGCAGCCTGTATTATTAATTAATCACTTTTCAGGTTATAAAACTGATTTCATTTACGGTCCAATGATACATAAAGTATGTGTGGTACCTTTTTAAGAAGATGCAGGTAGTTTACTTCTTCTGCTAAAAACGCTTTCTTCCATGACATATATGTTAAAATAACCCATCCTTGGCACTAAAATTCTATTTTTAAGTGAATCTGCAGTAAAAAATATGACGTTGAGGAAGAACATATTCTGTAGTTCTGTTGACGGCTGTTCAGGGTGGATGTTGGCGCAATCCTACTAAATATTTTAAGACCATAAAAGTACTGGTGTCTTCCCCATACTCATTGAGCAGTGGTGGGCCACAACAGCCAGAAGAAAACAGCTCCAGAAAATATTTTTAAAAATAACATATTAAAAAAATATGTATTTCAATAACCCCTGCAAAATGCATCTGCAAAAAGGATCTCTGCTTGCACTGAATGCTGCTTGTTAACTGTGTGTAATGTTCATATTTTGGGGGCGGCAACTGCTCGCTGTGTGCGTCAGACACTACTGTAAATGGACCTCACCGACACCAGGAGTAAAGCAATTAATACCACTGGCTCGCAGGCTAAATCTCTCCCTCCATCTTCCACGTGTCTCTGCCGCTCTCCTTCTTTTGCTCAGAACTGGAAGCTTTCAGCAGAAAACACCGCTCTTTAATAATTTGTATTCATGTGTCATCGCTGCTGGCTACGGGCACTTTTGGCTCTCAGATATGGCTGCTGATCCAACAAGCGCATTAAAATCAACCATCAAGAGAAATGCAACTAAACAAGCATGACAGTCTAAAACAGTTATCAGCAAAATGATCAGCTAACAGGAAACACATGTAAATTGTTACACCGATGGTGACGTGTGAGCAACAGCCTGAAAAAGCATAATGCGTTAGTGTCTCACATGCATGGATGGATTATGAGACAATGGACCCCCAGGCACAAACATGTGAGAGCCCCCTCACCCCTCCTACATAACAGCAAGAGCCCCAGACTGAAAGAGACACAAAATGACTCCAAACTATGCATTCACATCTCTTTGTGGTCATTTTTATTGTCTATCTGGTTTATTTTGCCCTTTATAGTCATTTTGTGCCTCTTTGTAGTAATTTTGTGTCTCTTTATGGTCATTTTACTTGTCTTGTTGGTAGATTTGTATCTCTTTGTGGTCACTTTGCGTCTCTTTGAGGTCGTTTTATGTCTCGTTGTGTTAGTTTTGTCTCTTTATGAGGTCACTTTGCTATTTTATAGCCATTTTTTTTCATTTCTCTGTGGTTGTTTTTGTAGCTGTTTGCATCTTTGTTGTCACTTTACATCTCTTTGTAGTAATTTACGTCTTTTGTAGTCATTTTAAGTCTCTTTCACGTCACTTTGAGTCTTTATGTGGTAATTTTCTGTCCTTATTATGTATGTTGTAATAGTTTGGTATCTCTTTGTAGTCGTTTTACATCTCTCTGTAGTTGTTTTATATCACTTTTTGGTCATTTTGCATCCCTTTGTTGTTGTTTTGTCTCTCTTTGACCTCACTTTGCCTGTCATTGTGATAATTTTTTGTCCAATGTCAACATTTTGCATATTTTTATAGTCATTTTGTATTTCTCTTTGGTCGTTTGGCGTCTCTTTGTAGTCTTTTTGGATCATTTTTGGGGTCTTTTTGCATCCTTTCGTGGTCATTTGATTGACCTGACTTTTCAAAAAGAATTGTTGTCAGTCACTTCACACAGAGGCTCGGGCCCAGCGGCCTAAGTCTTGTTTTTGAAGAGTCAATCAATTGACAGTAGGCCTTTTCAAATATACATCCATGTTCACATGTGGTATGAGGTCTGGGATACTCGCTCAGAAACGTACAACACACATATACCCGCACACATATGCACACACATCCTGAGGCCAACTAGTGGTTAACATATGTTCATTTTGGTTGAGTAGCAACAACCTGTTTGGCACCAAGATAACTGACCTCCTTCACTTTTACTCCAATGTTTCCTCTCAGCAGCAGGAGAGAGGACTTTCAAGTCTTCAACACCTTTGTGTATGTATGTTTGCTTATAGTTAAATCCATCTGAAGAGCAGATGTGTGTCTGCTGTCACCATGTGAGCATCTAACAGTCTAAAATCCCCACCGCCACATCAGAACAGTTGTAGTAACACCTCAGGTCCCCAGTCCATGGCCGTCTGAGCCACAGCGAACACGGCTGCCCCGAGCGTAGCGGACAGCCCCCACACTGCCATCTTCACCATCCTGTTCCCCTTCCCCCACAGCTGGCCTCGGTCCCGGGGCAAAGCTGCTTCCAGACCTGAGTGTCGAGAGGATACAAACACAGAACAAGGAGGAGGGGTCAGAGTGTGAGGAGCAGAGGCACGGAGGGGTCAAGGGGAATCAAAATGCAGGAAGCTGAACCAAAGGAGGATCAAGCTGCATTTTGTTACTGGGATTGAAAATTAAAAGGGGGGTCAAGGGATGTCAACAAACTAGGAGTAGAGACAAGAAGGAGGCGAAAACAAAGAAAACAACAAGTATTAAAAAAAAAAGACAACCCTGCTCCATGATCAACTCAAGGCCCCAACAGTTATGAACTCCACTTAAAGTTTCACTTAGTGGCCAGTTTATTAGGTACACTGAGCGAAATTAATGCAGATATACCTTCATGAAGGCTACAATGAGAGATGTTTTCGAAAATAGGCATTGCATTGAATGGCTCTTACTGAAAATGCAGCTCATAAATAGCACCAGAAACAGGTTTGACATTATAAAAATCTTAAGGATGTCAGTCGTCAGCCAATATTCAGCACTTTAAGACATTCAGGCTTACTGACTCCCATTCAGCGTCTCCTACAGATGAATCACGAGGTTCTATAGATCGTTTCTCTTTCTGTCCGTTATGCACTTCATCTTGGATGCTGCTAATTGAATTTTGATGAAACAACAGGGAATGATGTACATCAATTTTAATATTGCATCGTTTGGCCTGAGGGGAATGTTACAGCATATTTTTGATTGCCTGTACATCACAGACAATATGTCAGACGCCGCTGATCAGATTTTCACTAAAACCTACGGGAATAAAGCATCTCTTTGTTCCGTTCTGGCATATTTAAATCTGAACTTGATTGGTCTGATGGGGGTAGTACATCATTTGTTTACTTGTTATTGATTGGCCCAAAGGGGGGTTCGTCGACATGTTTACTGTTGCCTTGTTTTGATGAATATATGTTCTGTGGATCCATCAAACGATTTTGATGGTCAGGTTGAAATGTTTGCTCTTACAAATCTTACAGTCGATATTGATTTTCCACAAGCTTCAAAGAACAAGAACTCACTTTTACTTCTCTCATCTTCACGTGCGTCTGTGCTGTCTGTATGTGTGGAGTCCTTCGTCAGAGTCAGTAATGAGATTATAGTTACTATTTTTACCGTGTCTGGAGGTGTCGGAGCCATGGGTCTTGGTGAGGCGTTGGAGAACAGAGTCAGGCCTCTGGTGGAGGGTGGAGCGCTGAAAGGCCTGGAAGGTGCTGATGGACAAACTACAGAAGGAAAACGGAGGAAAAGAAGGATGGAAAGAGGGAAGGCGAGTTAGTCAGTGATGGAGAACAGGGTCAGGTGATTGTTGAAGGGTGGGGACAAGCTGATGGATAAAGACAAGTGAGGGAAAAAGTGACAGACAATTTGAGAGATCTGTTAACTCTGTACACAGGAAGCCACGGGAGTAATGCATTATGGGACATGAGTATCTTTCAGCGTGAGTCAGTAAAGGCCTCTAGCCAGTGATGTCACTTCCTCTCCTGAATGATAGCCTGAAGTTACACTGAAGGACGCTGACAAAGAGACTGATGGAGAGAGAGAGAAAGTGTAGTCGAGTAATGTTTCTTCCTCTGTGTTAAAAAAAAAATGTGGAAAAATGGTCACATGCATGGTCACACACCAACATACACACACACACACTGGAGGGCCTGTGTGTGTCCTTCCACCACCGAGTCTGGATGTGTTTTTAGAGCATCCCCTGTTGGTTACTGAGGGAATTACATCCCACCACCTACAGTCAACATAAACCACCTCAAAATATAAGCAAAAAATGCCAGCTCCTTAAACGTGAACATTTCCTGATTTTCTCTTATGATAACTTACAGATGATATACAGAAAGCTGTGTTTTGAGACATTTTGTAGACAAATCAGTCATTGCTCGAAAAATAATTGCAGTTGGTTTTACACCTGCTATCTGTGGATTCAATTTATGCATATCAATTTTTTTTACTGAATCTCAACTATGACCAGAATTTGAACAAAAAGTGACAGTTCTGACATTATATATATTATAATGCAAACATTATATATATCATCATTACATCTGTGTACTGTGTTGTAGAGATACTGAAGTTAGCATGCTAACCAGCAAGCCAACTGCCCCTTTGCTTGCAGTGTACACAACATCAAAACTCCCCCGCTGCTCAAAGCTCCCAGTCTAGACTGCTAGCTGGACGGCATTCACTTTTTTATTATTAATCATTTTTAGTTCCTGTTAATTTCCCCCTCACCTCTTGCGAGACTGCAGTGCTGCCCGCTTGGCCAGTAGCGATGGAGGGTACTGGTCGAACAGGTCCTGAGCCTGGCCAATCAGGAGTTCGTATGGAAGATCCTGTGGGATGCGGGAGAGGAGGTGGTGGACCATGGCCATGTCACACTCGGTCTGCTTCACCTCCTTCTCTCTGTGCAACACAATCTAAGGAGGAGAGGAAGAAGAGGGGTTAAAAAGTTTTAACACTTGAAGCTGTGCACTGTGGTTAACCTGGGAGCGAACGTGAATTATTAGATTATACACGGTGCACTGTGGGTAGTTTCAGTGATATTAGCGAGGCAGGATGAGTGCTTAGCAGTGAAACAGGCAGGCAGATAAAGAGTTAACCCCCACCTCATGCTGTGCGATGTGCTCAGCCTTGGAGGAAACATGAACTACATTCTGCTTTGTTGTTTCACACACTTCAAACAGAGCTCTCCCTCTGCCCAGCCCCTACACACACACACACACACACACACACACATACACACACACACACACACACACACACACAGGCTCAACTGCAAATGAGCAAAATGTGCATGCATAAAAACCCTCATTTTAAACTCAAATAAAAACAAAAATAAATGTTCTTACATCAACTGTAAACATTTCTGGGAAAACAGCTGGTGTGAGCATCCATCCCTTTGTAATCTGTTTCTCTCTCTCCTTCTCACTCAGCTTTCCTTGTCACTCTGTTTCTTCATGCAGTCCACATCCTTTTCCCTCTTCTTCCTTTTATCTCCCCCTCTGTCCCTCCATTTCTCTGTACCCCTCTTTCACTCTCACTCTCATCTGTTCATTAGGAGGTATCTAATTAACTACTTCAGTGACTTCACAGTACTCTGCCTCACTGTGTGCATGAGTATATGAGTGTGAGTGTTCATGAGTGAGAGTCCTGGATTACTGACAAAACAGAGTCACTGCTTCCTGTTAGCCCCAACACACCGACTGATCGATGGCCAATGTCGGGACCGTCGGTGAGCGTCAGTGGCCATAGTTGTTGCTGTGTGTCCCACACCATTAGAAGTAGTCGGCCCTTGTTGAAATGTTGATTCAGCAGCCGAGCCAGTCAGTGAGAGAAATCACTCTGACTGACTAAGGCTAAGTGAATCAGAGCACGAGAAGAGAAACCTATTTAGCATGGTTTCTCCCTATTTTTCACCTCTGCCTCTTCGCCAGTGCCAATCGCAACTTTTAATCGGACATATTCTTAGCCGCTCCTCTCACGCAGTTGACCTTCAGCCGTAGTTTTTGCAGTGTGCTCAAGAGCAGCTCTTAAGCCGAGACACAGACGAGGTGAGACGACCTTCGTCGCCACTAGTTCTCTGATGTTGGTTTGGTGTGTCTGGGCCCTTACCGTAGCAGCGAGGTAGATGGGCATCAGTGGGTGTGAAGCCAGGAAGAAGTCATAGAGTCTCAGGGTGTGTTTGAACTCTGACAACACGTGGCCAAACCATGTGATGAGCCAGGAGAGTGCAAAGATTGTTCCTACCTCCGCTCTAAAAGAGAAGACCAGTATGTAATGAGATGTAAACACACAGAAGAACACACAGGACTGTCTGATGAGCTTTTAAAGCTCACATATTCTGTTCATTTTCAGATTCATACTTTTATTTTTGGTGTCTACTAGAAAATGTTTACATGCTTTAATATTCAAAAAACATTATTTTTCTCACATTGTCCATTTCTGAAGCACCTCTATTCACCCTCTGTGTAAATGCTCTGTTTTAGTGCCTGTCTCTTTAAGCCCCCCCTCCTGAAAAGCCTAGTCTGTTCTGATTGGTCAGCTCCCTAAGGCCTGAGCAGGCACCGCCCACTGTGTTTCCGCACCAGTTCTGCCAGTATTTACGCAACCACGGCCATGCTGGGGAAGTTTTAATACAGTGTTCATTTAGCAATTACACCTGCTTTATAAAGAAAAAAAGACATAGAACTCTCACTGCAGTATGAGACCTTTACCAGGCAAGCATAACTGAGATCATCTGTCCTGGCCAGGAAAAGCAGCAGTAAGTTACAGACATACAACGAAACAGATAACAGAAAATATGCTACAAGAGCAGAATTCAAAATGATGGTAATTAGAAAATCACAAGTAAAATTTCTGATAGCTATAAAATGAGAATATGTTGGCAGATTATGATGTTTTTCTATCTTCTGGGCAGCTTGTGGTTTCAGTTCATTTCAGTTTGGAATGAACATCATCACATCACAATCCATCACAAAGACCAAGTCTCTCCGAGTTGATTTTCATACTGTAGCGAAAATGAATAAAAACCAGTGGCTGGAAGGCAGGAAATCATTTTGAAAACTAATGGTAGGCCAAGTGGTGGCAAGTGGTGTGCAGTGCTGTGAAGTATAAGCAATTTTCTTGTGAGAAAATCTGAAAAATGCACTGGTATGATCTGGCTACATCAGCCTTGAAAAACACTTCAATAAATGCAGGGTACTCATGAGAGGCAGAGAAATAATGGTCAAAGCAGAGGCTCAGATATCCTCTCTTAGGGCAGAAACGTGGTCAACACCAGTGTGTGAACGCAAATGAGCATTTCCATGTGGACACATTGTGTCTGTGGAGGGATGTGTACTGCTGCGCCCTACTGCACAGAAGGGAGAGAAACAGAAAGAGAGAAAAGAAGAGAAGTGAAGATGATGTGGCATAAATATGCCGATGCATACAAACATGTTCAGCTAAAGCTTCGTCAATCCGAGCCGTTTGTTTTTAGGAGACGTGAACCCGAACTGAAGGGGTCAACTTTCTCTTGCTGTTTCATGCTAAAGCACCCGCAGGCTGCAACACTCAGACTGCAGCTCACGCCTGCATTGCGTTATTTTTTCCAAGTGACACGTAACAACGCGTGAAATCGATCTCGCGTAGCTTGAAGCGTATGCATCATGTCTGCATTTGTGCACTTGTGTGGACCATGTTTCTGCCTTCAAGCTCAAGTATGATTCAGGCTCCACATATGCTGCATCCAACGGTTCCTCTCAATAGTGTGCTTTGGTTAGAGGCTCCCTGAGAAACACCTACGTCTTTCAAAAGAATTGTGAGTCAGATTTTACCTCAAAAATGTGTCTCTGATCTGAACCTAAGATGACCGTAATGACATCACTGGGATAATTTTACTCAGACTTGACAAAGCTTCTCCAGAAGACACTGTACAACTGTTTTCACATGCAGAATATTAATTCCCTTGATTCGTAATTGGATCTTCAATAGTTTGATCCAAGGGTCATGAAATATCACGGTTGGAAGAGAAAAATACATTTGCTTTACCTTCACGTAATGTTTATAACCATCCGATACTTTCTTCTGTCTTTCACTGTTGTGTGCCGACATAAATATGCAGTTATTTTTGACAGAGTCTCAAGTAAATTGGATGCTCTCAGAGGTTGTTAATAAATATTGGATAGGAACATTCAGGAAGGAAGAAGGAGAAGGGAGTGACAAGTGAAAGAAATTGTTGGGAGTGATGGACGGGGGAGGGGTAAAGGGAGGGAGCAAAGGGCAGGGAACACGATGGGTGATGAGAGGGACATAAAAGAGATAAAATGAAGTGGTAGAGAGGGAAATAAAGGAACAAAAAAGAAGAGGGAGCAGAAGGAATAAAACGAGGCAGACATGAGAAGGAAGGTTAAAGGAAGAGGAAGTGCTGACAATAAAAGAGGCTTCCTAACTTTGAAGTGGGGTGTTGTTTATCCTGACGTTTTTCTGCGAGTGCACTGTCTGGTCTGTTTGTGCTTTTTGTGTATTTGTGTGAGCTTGTTTGTGAGTAGACAGGTAATTTGCAAATACGGAGGTTGCCAGCACAGCATCAATTATGAACAGGCAACGAGACAGCAGAGGTACTGTAGACGCAGCGGTACACACACATTTGGGCGGTACACACACCTCTGGGTGCAATTCCCAGTCTGCACAATCCACCCCAATAGCAACCTAGAGTAGCTTGGATTATCTTAATAAAATGCTTTTTTTTTGTGTTGTTTCAATAAAGTGCAAAAAGATCATGAATCATTTTTTGGCTAATTACACCTCACAAATAAAAGGTAAATGTGGTGCAAACCTTGGTGGGGCAGAAAAGCCTCTGAAACAGCTGTTGGACCATCTGACACAAGAACTCCCCAATGAGATCACTACTGATGCAATTTAGATTCAAAAACAAAACACAGCACTCTGTCTCCCAGTACAGCTCACAGGTGAACATCAACACTTTGATGCCCTCTAGTGGTTGATGCTTGTATTACAGTATGTCCAAAAGCGAGTGTGTTGTGCGAATGAGTACCTGATCATGAAGTCATGCAGCTCTGTGTCCACCTGTTCCAAAATAGGCATCAGGTAGTTTAAAATGTGTTTAGTGCGGTCCATGGTCGGATCCATGAAATCCCTACAGAAATAAAGAAACAGAAGTTATATAAACATCACTGCTAAACAATTGTATAATTGTACAATAACTGGAATATGGTTGGTTTTAGAGATCCATTAAAGAAAAAACAACAGTTGTGAGTTAAAATGTCGGTGGTAGGTGCAGGTTTCTACTCTGATTTGTTACCGTATAGCAGCTGAATAAACACCACCCTCTATGAAAACATATTTAAATCTGGCACACCCGCAGGGCTCCAGACTAACTTCTTCCACCGGTGGCACTGGTGCGTCTGACTTTTTCATTTGATGTAATTTTGGCACACTCGATAACACATTTTCATTTAATTTTCCTACCACATTATGTTAATGATTGTAAACAGGAATAAAGGTTAAATTAATGTTTTCCGTCACAGCACACACAACAAGAAATTGCTCTAACCTCAATTGTAAAATAAAAAATGAAGCTATAAAGTTCTGATAATTAAAGTTCTCGACAAACTCAAATAAATAAATTAACCCCAAGTATTACTGGTGTATTGTGAAAATCATTCATTGATTTAAAAGTTTGAACTTCGTGTTGAAACTACATACTATAGAGCTGGCTCTAAAACATGCTGGTTTGAGTATTAATGATCCCCGATTTCTGTCCTTCCCTTGAAACGAATGCGGAAGCAGTGCAGGGGACAGCAACAAGGTGTACATAAGATAGCGTTATATGCTGACAAAACTGTCTGTAGAAAATATCTTTATATATATGTATTATTCCCTGAGAAATTAACAAAAAATGTCATAAAACACCCCACCTCACAATGGTGAAGAACGTGGATCTGTCCCTTTATCCAGATCTACACCAAAAGTTAATGAGGTCTTCTAAGCTGAGACCAATCCTCCATCCAAGTTTTGAGGAAATCAGTTCAGTATTTTTTTTTTTGTGATACTCCTGACAAACAAACCAACCAACAAACAAACAAACAGACATGGGTGAAACATAACCTCCTCAGTGAAGGTAAAAATATACCAACCTGAGATGGAAATTGGACAGCGTGTCCAACATGGCGATGGCCATCCGCTCCCCGACCACCAGCAGCAGGGAGACGGCCACATCATGGTAGCCTTGGTAATAATGGAGCTGTGGGTTGCGTTTCAAAACCTCCAGTATGATGTCAATCAGCTGCTCCTGAAGCACGGCCCTCTCTGCGGCTGGCATACCTGAGAGAGAGCCAAGGATCATCACATTCAATCGTGCTCGACATGGAACAGCCAGTTCTCTGAGAGAGTGATAAAGGCCGGGGCGGCCACTGGAACATGGTCATGGGACATGGAAACTCTAAACACACCATGTGGCCTTAACACTACTATTCCATTCATTCAAAGTCATCTTTAAACAGCAAAACAACATCAAATTCTGCATTGGAGTTACAATATTTTTCCTTGGTTTCTTCCGCCTGCCAGAAAAGTTTATATAGTCAGCACCACAAGTACAGTTAGTGGGATTCAACTGACGGCCGCTCTGTTAGATAAGTCACTTTTCTCTGTTGGTCTCCGAACATTGTGATTTTGGCTGACAACACAGGCGTCTTGTGACATATGAATCTTCCCTGGTGCTGCTTCTACCCGGTTCATTAATTATTAAGCCTCGCCAGATATCTGCATGTTGCTGTAAGTACGATGGTACGGTTATGATAAATGGCACTCTGAGCTCTGCTGCTATCTTTAGAGATAACAAACACACACACACACACACACACACACACACACACACACACACACCTTTAGGGAACCGCTTCATGGACCTCCTGACATCCAGGACTACTTGGTTGTAGTCCTTGTGGTTCTTCCTCACATCCCGACCTACAACAGTAGACATTTTGTTAGTATTTCTGCTAATACCAGTAAATATTAGTGTCAATCAAAGACTCACCAGGTTTATGTGGGAGCTCAAACACATTGATGCTCAGCAGTTTGGGCCAGACTTTCCTCCTCAGTTCATCAGTGAGCAGTCCTCCCTTACTGGCTGCTGCTCTCCTCAGGGTCTCAATGTCCACTGGATCACTGCAAGTTAGAATTGGACACTGTTCAGAGTAATGCAATAATTTGCACACCCTTCAAGACACAGTTTATCATCTAAATCTGTAAAGTAACTAAAGTTAGCAAATAAATGTAGTGGAGCTGAATTATTAAGGAGCAGAAAATAGAGATACATAAGTAAAGTACATCAGTAGTGAAGTACTTCTGTAATCCTTCTGTAATCATTTTATTCACTCCATGTCTGTAGCATGATGTGCGTCCACATGTCTAAGTCAAATGGCTAAAGGAAACTGTTGCGATTAAACGTGAATTCACAAAATCAGCTCGCTCAAATCTGCAGGAGCTCTGAAGTCCCACCCGTCTCCTGACGCTAATGTCTTCATGATCCGCATCACACTATTCCTCTGGGCCCATGTGAGTAATCTTCATGTGTGAAATTAGCTTAGTACGGAGAGATGAAGGTCACCGTCTCTGGATAAATGCAAACCATCTAATTGTGGAACAGTGAGCAGCCGAGGGAGGGGAATTTCTTCCCACTTGGGAAAACACATCCCATGGCTTGTTGCTCTAGAGCTGCTAATGGAGGCGTTTTGTACAGTCAAAATTGTCAAAAGCTTATATATTTCTAGAAATACAGGTATATATGTATATAGTATCCCAGTGTCAGCCATTATTCATCAAATCAAAGGTTCTCATTAGCAGCAAGATAGCTCATTTGCAGCTGTTTCAGATAAAAACCACTTTAGATGAACACAACAGCAATCCAGGAGGTGTTTTGACTGAATGTGACAAGCTCCTGTGTGGGAAAACAAAATTAGCTTCACAACAACTCAAATCAATACATCCTCCTGGATGCCATTCAGGCAAGAAGAAAGAGTGAATCATCCTTAAGAAGCAAACTGTAACTGATAGTAATTATTTTAACCTGATCAAAGCCTGATGGATCTCAGCCAACTTCTGTTTCCTCCCACAGTCTGGTTCTGTAAGAGAGAGACAGAGATGAGGGGGAAGCGAGAAAAGAAGTATGTGGTTCAAAAACCCTATTGTGATCATTTTTGACAAGATGTGATTGCTTTATGATTCATGACTAGTGGGAATTATTATTTTGGCATTATGATTATTATGTTCACTGAAAAAACTTGTAACATTTCACCTTTAAGTATAGTGGGTAAAAGTATCTTATGTGTCTTGTACGATTGTTTTGGAAATCATAGCTGTGCAAAATAAACCACATAAACCAAAACTAAAATGATTTAAATTAAATTTGCATTCTGTCTGTGGAACTGTGTTGTTTTGCATTTTCTGCTTGACATAATTTGCATGAGGATAAAAGATTTGACTTTCATTATTGAATCCCTTTGAATGATTCCACTGACTGACCAATTTAGTTTCTGATCACTGACTGATCATGAGTCACAAATACCAGAATTATCTACCACACCTGAGTGTTTGAATGGCTTGAAGGTTTTAAACCATAATCCAGTGTTGAGTGATGATAGCAGGTCTTGTTTTGTATTTACAACAGTGAATAAAATCAGGCCCTTGTTCCTCTGTCTGGCTAACAGCTGCAACTTTCCAAAATTGTCCAAGTTGGCTGACAGGTTGCCACGCATGCACCTCTCGGGAGATAAGCAGCTAACGTGTACTTAACAAAAGGGAAAACAAAGATACAAACGGTGGTTGTCAACAGGTTAGGAGAACAGTGAACAACTCGTGATTCCTGTCTCCTGATGCAGTTTGTGGGAGCTGGCCTGACTGCAGTAATAGTATTAAGTTCACTGGCATTTCGCCACACAGACTTGACTGGTCAAGAGTCTGTCTGTCGGCTCCACGTACAGTAGATCAACACATAAGTGAATATAAAGGATTTTTGAGGTTTTAATTGTCGAACTAGCTTTGTGTGACTGGCCTGTCTAGTGTGTTTATTAAACACCACCTAGCTATCTGTTGGTTCACTTACCTCTTGTGACAGATCCATTCCCATTCACTCCAGCTCCTGTGTTTTGTTTCTTCCTCTTGAGCCTTTTCATCCCCTTTAAAAACTGACTACCGACTGACGAAGTTTGTGTTGTGCCATAGGCAAACTGGCGATAAAAAAATATGTCTCCAAAATGATAAAAACACTCACAATATTAAGCGAGACGTGTTAAACGTTTCTCTCAACAGCTGTCCGCGAAAGAATCAATCTAGCCTGAGAGCACCGAGCTGTGCTCCGATTGGACAGACGTGACACGTGACACAGCGCTCGAATTCCATTGGCTTTCCATCAACTCGCACCGCAACCTGACTTGACTGTAGTTTTGTAGTTCTTATTAATATTTTGCGATTGTCGCCAGTGTTGGTTTCATTTTATGTTTTAATGATATTCGCTCGATTGAAATGTGATTAATGACTTAATCACTTACTCTGAATGTTACCACCTTTACACGGTTATGTGCTATAAAGCAAATATTAGGTAAAATAATATATTATTATGCACAATAAAACTTGATATTTTTTATCATAATATGTCAAAATGTCGATATAGACGATGGTGTCTGTGGTCTTTTAAGAGTATGTATTGTATGCACTACATCTTTTCTCTCTTCTGAGAGTGAAAAATGCTAAAATTTACTTTCATAACAATGAGAAAATAAACTTTATAAAGCTTTATTGAGCACTTTAAAAATCCTACATCGGAACAAAACAACGCAAGTTAAAATATGGAACATAAATATGTGTATGTAATGTCCCCGTTCATGCAATACTCTTTATTAGGGTGATTTATTGTTGGTGAACTTTGATCCATTGGAATTGATGAAGTGCAATGGTGGGATCTGATGATAGCATGAGTCTTGATGATCTTGTTGATGTAGGAGAAATGTACGGTCTAAATGCCAGTGATTTGCGACTGCAAACTGGTTGAGTGAGTGACTGGTACAGGGTCATTTCAGGACATGCAGTAAATAGAGGCAGTAGGCTACAAAAGAATATTTCCTTTTTGGAGTGATGCAGTCTGAGAGGCAAACCTCAGGGCAATTTACCATAATACAGACTCAACTAAATCTAAACTGCATGCATATGTAATGTGTTCAGATGGCCAGTGAGTTAATATTTAATGAATACATAATACAACAAATAAAACATAATAAAAGATAAATAAAATACAAAAACATAAACTAGATCAGGTTGTCCTCATCTTTATAGTTGTTGAGGCTGACTAAAAACATGTTCAGAGGTCAGATTTTACAATTATATGTTACGATAAAAATGGACAGGAAACCCGAGTTAGGTTTCAACTTTTGTGGAACAGCTTTCCGGAAGTGGATTGTGAGTTCGGCTCGATAGGGGGATGTCAGTTGAAAACACAGACCTGGCAACCCTGTTGACAATTGCACCTTGAGCAGTAGTAGTGATGAAACGCCTTATCATTTCCAGCACTGACACGACTTGGGACGTGGGCAGCCCGCTACTGTTCACTCAGCTCTTCATGTAAAAAAGCTGCGGGTGGAAACAGAGCGAAACGGGTGACCAGAAATGTCAGGCAGGTAAAAAAAAAAAAAACTGCGTGACTGAAGCCGCTGAGATGAGCGACAGAGCCGAGATGAGAGGCCCCGTAACCCGCCGGAGGAGGACGACCATCTCCGGCGGTGGCAACGGAGCTACCGGCGTCAAACAAGCCAACGGGAGCAAGTTGCACGATGCCGGGGAGAAACCACCACAGTGTCCGGCTAAAGCCAAAAAAGACGAGGTGGATAGGCATGCGAGTAATAACCGGAAGGCGGACGGACAGATGAGGGTGTCAGGTGAGCAGCAGCTCGCGAACGCTCCGAGGAAACAGAGGAGTGCAGTGGAGGATATCAACGACAGACTCAGGTAGGGAACCGTGGATGCCACGCTCCGACGTGACGTACGCAAAGTAGCTACCTGCAGCTGGAATGTCACGAGCAAGCTAGGCTACATTTCATAATGATATTACAGATTTTCTCTTCATTTGTAGGATGTGATATGCGATATGGCCTCGAAATAATATTGTGATATTTCTAAGCTATATCGCAAGTCAAAAATATTTACCTACATATTTTGAAAACTCCTCAAAAGCACTTAAAATGCTAGGAGTGGGTGATAAAAGCATATCAAATATCGCGATATTTTGGATTGAGACAATATTACAGGGATGAATATTGGTGCTTTCGCAACATATTAACTTAATTCATGAATAAAGATCAGTGGATATAATGACTAAGTGGGTAAAGGCAAGTATTAGAAAAAAAAAAGGACGGTCTTGTAAGTTTACAAAAGTACCACACTTTAAAGGAGCACTATGTAGTTTGGGGAAATTTTAATCAGAAGAGAAAGATCTTCATTGACTGCCAGATCAAACTAAATAAACAATCTCTTTGATTTCATGATGGAATAAACTGAATACACAAAGTGACCTTCAAGGACGACACAATTTCATAACGTTTTGCTTTGTTTATATGTGGCGGACCCTGCCAGAGTTCAGCTTGATTATTCAGTTATGGAAAAATACATATTTCTGAGTTTGTATTATTACCTCATTAATATTGTCAATATTACAAATCTGAGTTTGAATTTCCTCTCCAAAACCCCTTTAACAGTAATGCAGCCTTTAAAACCAGGTAAAGACAGCGATATCTAACATCTAAGACGATATATATTCTCATATCACAATAATGATATCATATGATATATTGCACTGCGCTAGTGTCATTTAGTCAGAGGTTACTCATTTGTATTTCAAATCTTTTCCTTTATTTTCCTTAGCTTTTATTACCGGAAGTTAGCTTGTAAACGCGTAAATTGAGACACTCTAATGTCAAATAGCACTCAAGCAGCGATATTCAACTTGCTTGTGCAAATTAACTGACTTATTATCAAAATTAACTTGGTACAAAGATTGACACTAGTTCTATATGACAGATGAATCAGATATTTTACTGCATTAAATAAAATTAGCTGTAACTGCTCTGTAGTTGAAAATGCTTTGGTTACTTTGAAAGAGTTTTTCCGAAACATTAAACGCAACTGGAGCCTCTTCCACAATGCAATCACTCAAATGTTCGAATGATCATATATACATTCATAATAGAGTTGCAGTGGTATACCAGTCTCAAGGCATACCGCTAAAGCACAAACCCTAAAACCCTAAACACAACCATTCATTTTATGGTAGCACACCCTTTTCTCCAGATATGTCTTCACCTTTGAAAACATGCAATTCTGGCTGCAGTTTTGCACATGGCTTGGACTTAAAATTGTTAAAAGTTTGTTTCCTGAGGGACTCTGCAACACTAGTATGCTAGAATAAAGTGATTGCAACACTTTCATTGGAGGCTTTCCAACTATGTATGTGTGTACTGTCACTTTCCTGTATTACAGCAACTGTGGCATGTCCTTTTGCAATACTGTGCTTGCTGACTACGTCTCTGTCTGCACGTTCTTCTGCTGCTCTGGTGCTGACATGTCAGGGCACTTTTCTCTGTCTTTAAGTGCTCCCTGTAGTCATGTAAACCACCCATCTCTTCACCTCATCCATTCTCTCCTCTATCCGCTTTACCTGACTCTTTCCTAATTCTCCTCTCCTCTCTTAATTATTTTCAATTTCACCATCCTTCTTTTCTTCCCATTCCTTATTCTCCTCTCCCTTCTCTTTCATCTCTGCTCTATTGACTCTTTGTCACGTACAGTTGTGTAAAAAAAAAAAAACTTGGCCTGATGAACAGTCTCAGTTTACACAATGCTCTCTGGACAATGGGGTCAATACCTTTAACCTACATTTTCAAAACTCTTTCATTGACTGGTGCCACATTGGACTACTGAATGTGATTCATTAAGAAGAGGCCCTAGCTCTAGAAAATAATTTAAACCTCAAGTTATTTTTTCATCTTAAGAAAGTTTGGGGAAAAAAATGCATCAAGCAATACAAAGATTAAAACAAGCATTGTAAATAAATAAAAATCCTTAAATATTTCACGAATGTGTGATGCATAGTGAGTCCTCCACACTGTCATGTCAAATTAGTGAAATGTGTAGTTTGAGAAAGCATGTTCCTCTTCTGAATAATTAGTGGACTAACCATGAGTCACTATGTGTTGTCAGTTTGAGTCATGCAGCCTCCTCCAAACCAAATACACACTGTTTTCAAAATGCAGCATCATCCCTCTTGGTCTCTTCTGACATACACCTTCAGTCTTGTTTAATTTCAAGATGCAGTTGAATGTTTCGTTAACAGAGGTGACTAATGGTTTCATCCCTCAGGTCATGGTGATAATCAGGCAGGATGTGAAGAGCTTGATGTACCCTAAAAATCAATTAACTGTTGACTGTTTGCTTCCCCACAGCTGTCACGTCCTCCAGGAGTCTCTCTTGAGCTCAGCCAGTGGCTACAGCAACTACAGAGGAATCCTCAACTGGTGTGTTGTCATGCTGGTGAGTAAAACTACGTACACAGTGACTCCCAAAGCTGTATACAATTAGCAATGTAGACCCTGACATTGGACTGCAACAATTAGTCGATTAATCAATCCGTTGATTGAAAGAAATTTAGTTGCCAGCTATTTTGATAAATCAATCGTTTCAGTCATTTTTTTGAGCAAAAATGTCAAACAGTTGCTGGTTACAGCTTCTTAAATGTTGGGATTTGCTGGTTTTCATTGTCCTTTATGAAAGTAAATGAAGTCTTGGGGTTTGGAAAAGAAGCAATTCAACGACATCAGTTCAGGCTGACAATAATCGTTAGTTGCTGCTCTACCTAACATAGATGAATATTCCCCCTCTTTTCATTTGAATGTTTGTGAAACGAAAAAGAATGACTCATGAACACAGAATGAGAACATAACAGGAAGTCAAAAAGCAATTTATCATTTTCTCTTTCATCTCTTGACATTGCTTCAGATTGCGGGCCTCTTGCACGTCGGCACATCTGTTCTAAAAGCTGTCGGAAATTTGAGTCATTATTTTTAACAAATTGCGTATGACTCTCTTTGTCTTTGAAGCTCACACACAAAGTATGTGAACAATGAAACTGAGAAAAATTGGCTTCAAAGTTTTTTGACTGTCCAGTCAAATGGGTTATTGATAGAACAGTGGTAATGTGCTTATTAAATATGTTTTATTTCAGAACCCCCAAATGTAGTTACCAAACACTTGACAAAGATAGGTACAGTATGTAATGAAGGTTTTTTTTTTTAAATGTACGTCAACATATTTTTACAATTATGGTTGTATCTGCTCCCTGATAGATCGAACATAGACATTTTGTCAGAAGATAAAATCAACATTTAAATGTTTAATTTCAGTCTCAACTCAATTTTGACCAAAGTTGTAGTTGTGTGCTTTGGTTTTTCAGGGCATATAAATCGGTATATAAAACTACTACAATAACTAACTAACTACTGTAACACATTTTTTGTCAGTTGTAACAATGCCTTTATGTTAAACTTGTCTGTGTGAGTTGTCTGTAAAGTCTGATAAGTTGCTTTCTGTGTTATCTCTCTTCACACAAGTAGATTCACCACATGCATGCACAGTTGCGTGCTTGTTGCCCAGTTTAACATTTCCTGTAGTTTCTCATTTGCTTTTTTTTTTTTTTTGATTAAGAGGGGTTGATTGGTACAGTTTGATCTCAGTAGAGTTGAGTGTGCTTTATAAGTTGACCTTTCACTCTCAAGTCATCAGTAATTGACTTTTCCGTCAGCTGTACCTGTTTTCAGGGTGTTATGTTATATCTGCAGTGTATATCCTGAGGCTTGAAGTGACAGACAATAATCATACATTAAGCAAACACCAAGGAGGACTTTTCTGTCATCCCTAAGTCATAGGAGTGAGATGATTATAGGGTGCAAAGCAAGAAGCATCTGTGACCAAATACAAATGGAAAAAGTGTTGCATTTTAAGCGTCTTTAATGATTTGAGTGTTATATCGTTTTATTTTTAAATCCTTGTTTTAATAGTCACACGTCTTAATGGATTAGAACATCATTTACATGCCGGATGGATGTTTTCTTAGCAGTATCTTTTCAGTCAGTGGCTTGGCCAATGAAGTCATTCTGAAATTCTAAAATAAAACATGAGACTAAAAGATTAATCTTCTAGCAGGGATATTTTTATTAATAATCCTGAAAAAAGCCTGTGTATGCATGACAGTTTGTGCTTCCAAATCTTAAGCCCGCTAGTACGATCTAAGAAGGATCACTTGAAAGCAGCAGCACAAGAAGCTTCTTGCAGACACCCTCCATGTGACAGGAAAATAAACTGGCAGGAGCTCCTGTTAAAACAGCTGAAAGACTAGGCTACAGTGTATGCACTTACTGTACACAACATGTGCGGCTGCTGTTTTTGACACTGTTGAAGATGCAGTGGAAAATAGGGAAGTTTCAGTATGTATTATGGTTGCCATGTTGAGTGAGTTTTGCCCTGTGGTTTTTTGTCTGTGGCTTCTCAAACTCTTATACAGACGTGTCAGTATTGGGCACTTAAATATCTCTTCCTGGACTGGGTTCACATCAGGACAAGTGAACTCCTGTTCCAATGGCTGAAATTATGTGTGTGTGTGTGAGTGTGTGTCTGTGTCTGTGTGTGTCTCCAGAGGCGCCCTGCAGTGCCTCTGAACATCCAGTCACTGTTAGTATTTTGATAGGCGTGGAGGATACAAATATCCAGTTAGCCCTAATCCTAATGGAATTGAAATGGACAGACTATAAATGGAGCTCTATACATGTGTGCATGTTTCTGTCTTTGTGCACACACATGCATGGTTTTGCACATGTGGATCTAAATGTACTGCACTTGCATGGTTGCACGTACAGGGATTAATATTTGTCCGTGTGTCTGTGACGTTAGTGTCTATGTAGGTTTTTGTGTGTGTGCATGTTTTTGTTGGCTTTTCCAAATCAAGCCTAATTTTGCAGTTCTGTGACAGGATTAATGCCGTCTTTAAAAGTTTGTATTGCCGTAACTACCACGTCCTCTACTTTGTGGTCACCAGGGACAGTTGACACTGCTCGGTTCAGACCGTTTTTAGGAAGTCTTCAGGATTAGGCTGTAAGAGTGTGAAGTGGAACCACAGAGTCTTGAGTGTGTGTGTCTGTGTGTACATTTACAAGCTTATTTGTGTAATTTGTCCTCAATAACCAGGACCAACGGCTAAATTTCTCAAAATGTCAGCTGCAAGAGCGCATGTTTCCAGAGAACAGAGATTAGATGTGTTGTCAGTCTTACCTTCATTTTTACACTCTGAATGTTGAAGACAAGTGTTTATTATTATGGCTTATTCAATTCATGCACAATCTCAAAATATTGATAGTTGGATATTGGAAATAAAGTTTAAAAATCCACTAGTTGCCTTCAGAACAGCTTCTTTCAATTCTCCTAAAGTGCTTGTAAATTAAGTGTATCATCATCTCAGCATTCTCAATAAACATCTCTGTGTTTCAAGCTATCCTTGGTCTGCAGGCATAAACGTGTCATTTTCAAGGTTTAAAGCTCTTATTAACGAGACAAACACACAGAGGCAAGCAGATTTGGACAGGTGCTACTATATCTCTGCATATGAACCAGCAAAAAAGATTAATACTTCAGATGCTGTACCTTGTTCAGTAGACCTGGATGATGTAGTCAGACATTGACGATATTTGGCACAAGCAAAAATCATCCCAGGGTGAGGCCCAAACAATTGATGCTTCAGCTGGTTCATATTATTGTTCCCTCTGATGTGAAGCCAAACAGACCATGTGAATCACTTAAATGACCACAGGCTGATAAGGACAAGGCAAAGCAAAGCCAGCTGCAAGTATGTTATCACACTCAATTTGTTTCTGAATTTACCAAGACAGAAAATGAATGGCTTGTTTGTTTTGTTGGTCTTTCTACATTGTTTTTTTTTTTGGTGGTGGGGGGGGGGGATTATGAGTACAAATTGCTGACTACATTTAGTAGATACAAGAACATACTGTACTGTAATCTTTGTAGAAAAGCTTCAAACAGCAGACCTGTGGCAATGCAAAATGGTTGATCATTCATTCTTTTTTTGGCACCAGTTCTTTCAGGTCAGTTTTGTATGTCAGGGTGATGTTCAGCCAACCCCAGCAGCTCTTTCTAATTTTAGATTGAATGCCCACCAGATCTGATACATCTCTCCTGTCCACAGCTAAGGACACTGAGATACAGATTAATTAGACAAGTTCATTACTTCAACTTTATTTACACTAGTCCCAGACAGGTAAAAAACATACATAAAAGCAATTAATTGGTAAGGGTAAAAGTGTTTGTTCAACCAAGAAAAACCCTTGGATTTCCACTGTTTAAGGTCATTGTAAATGTTTATAATTATAATTGCGTGTTACTGTGAAACTGATATTTTCTGAGATGGACATTGTACCGTGACAATCAAATACCAATACTATATTTGGTAAATAGCGATGTTTGTAGTTCAGTATGAAAGGGAAAAAACAATTATATCTTCTTATCATTTGTGTTTTATTACTGAGGAAATTGTAAATGATTATAAAGAGGATTAGATAATAAAATGAGGTCAACTCGGACCATAAATGTTCCAATCTAGAAGACGAGAAGAAGTGACACAATAAATCTAAAAGAATGATACATTTTAAAATTATTCAAGAATGGATTTTCAATTATATGAAAAAAATGTAGACATTGAGATTTTACCCAAATTCACTGATGCACCCAGGTCAGAGTTACTGTCAAGTTTATAATATTGTTGCACCTAACAGAATTACAAATGTCTGCATGCAAAAATATAAAAAATGACAATTAGTAGCCAACTGTAAAGAAAAAATATACGGCTGCATGTATTCCTATTTCTTGTGACAATTTAAACCATGTAGATGACAATAACAAGACATAACAGCACAGAGGTTGAGCAATGCAATGGATGTAACTGACCATAAGCCAGATAACAGATGGTAGAAAAACATCCTCACTGCATTTAATAGTGTGCTGCTGGACAGAAACAGTTCGTAAACCTCCTGCTGAGGTGTCTTTGAGCAAGACTCTGAATTCCTGCCAACTCCTGGGTGTTGCTCTGTATCAAACTTTGACCCTTCAGTGTGCTAAGCAAGATTTAATATTACAAAATCAGATCTTGCAATGATCTCTATGAACGCTCTGTACAGGCCACTGTTGCAGTCGTAGTAGGTGATGGTCCCCTCTGGTCCATGCTGAAGGTTACTAAGGCAAAGGTTGGTGGTTTGGACAAAAGGCATAGTTGAATCAGAACCACATTGCTGCAGCCTCTTGGCAGACCAGTGGGCTGCCACATAATCACTCCAGTATGACCTTATCGTGTGTCATCCCCTCACTGTTCTCATTTTCTTCCCTGTCCCTTTAACCTGTGTACTGACCACAAGTTACAAATGACCTTAAAATGTAAACATGCTATACATATGCAGTCCTGATTAGTTTTATCTCGTAGAAGCTCAGATAAGTGTTGGCTGAGATAAAGCTGGGCTCGGACCTTGAACTTCAATACATTATATAATAATAAACCTATTTTGCTTGACACTTTTTAACAGAGTGAGCAGCAGCAGGGTGTGACAGTAACACATTCTTTAAACTTTGGTATGAGACAGATCTGATCTATGCAATCATTCAAACAGAATATGTAGATATCACCAGCTTTCACACAGGGCAGGTGTGTATACCGGTCAGTGACCTTTTAATCCTTTAATCCTAAAAGTTACTGTTGTTTGTAAAAGGAACCAGCCTGTTCCTGTTCTTGTTTTGAATAATAACTCACTCAACACGTACAAACAAACACACTGAAACCTGCAGACTAATCATACGCAGAGAAACGATAAGCCAGATTTACACCAGAGGGCTAAAAATATGTTGAGCTGGTAAACAACGGCTAGATCCACTCTTGTTGATACTGTGAACTATGCTCATTATCTCCTGTTTCCTGTTTCGTCTTCTCTTTCAGGGGCTGAGTAATGCACGCCTCTTCTTGGAGAACATTATAAAGTGAGAATGTACCTACACACACAAACTTACGTTTATGTAATGTACTGTATATACACAAGCCAAGTTATACAACTGGCTGTCTTCCACCTCACCATCACTACATATTTTATTGCATTTTATTAGTTTGTTGCTATATATGTGAGAATTCTGCATTAAAATGTCTAAAAACAACTAGTCCTTTTGATATATGTTTTGTTGGAGTGTACTTGCATTATCCCAAATCCTTCCAGTGATGTTCAAACCCAGAGAAAATCTACAAGTTTACTCAAAGTATTGGTGCATTTGATTTGGTTACTCACGCAACTCAAGTGTTTATTCACCCCAAACAGCCAGATTACTTTACTGTACATTAGCCGTAAACTAGCAAGCAATGGCTTAAATTCAGGTCAGCTCTCACTGAATTCAGCACTCACCTGAGACTACAGCTCTCTCTCTTCTTCCCCCCTCTCCTGTCTGTAACGTTACATTCATGTAGTAAAGTACATTCCCCCTCCAGCTCCAGTCGGCAGTCAACATTACAGTACATTAACAACTGACAATGGAGGTCAAGTTGATAAACAGGAGTGAAATATCCACTTTTTAATCCCAAAAGTTTAAAAGTTATCTCTGAGCTCTCCTCCCGTCGGTAAACATCTCTGGATCAGAGCAGAATCTGATGTGACTCTGGGTGATTATTCCTCCAGAAGGAACGGTTCTGCGCCTGACTCTCTCCTCCCCCCACCACACTCCGCCACCACTCTTGCCATTTCCTTAACATCACCAAACCTTTACCTGACAACACCAATCCTAAATTATAAACTAAAACCATTTTTAAATTATGCCTTGTTGGATCAATATTCTCACTTCTCTTTTCTCTCATCTAGGTATGGTATTTTGGTGGACCCTATTCAAGTAGTGTCTCTCTTCTTGAAGGACCCCTATAGCTGGCCTGCAGCTTGCGTCATCATTGGTATGTAGCATTTTAAACAGTAGGTGAAGGAATTACAACCACTTGTCCTTCTGTGACCTGACTTCGAGATTGATGTTCAAGCTGAACTTGGCAAAGTTCAACTTGAACATCAATCTTGAAGTGTTTTACCCGTATTTCCCGTTTTAAATCCAGAAACATTAGTTCCTTTCATGGTAACACAAAGTGCTATGTCGCAAATGGCTGATGTGATACAGCATGGCGTATAGATTTAATGAGCAGGATTTTCAAAGATAGCATAGAAGCATTTTGAGTTCTTGCATTTAATATTCTAGCACAGCTGTTATTGATTATTTACTCTTTATTTACTCAATGAAGACGTGACATTGTCTCTTTTCTGGAAACAACTTGCAGTGAAACAAGTCAATAATAAGCTGAAAGCTGAAAAAACATAGTTGTCCTCCTCTTTACCTACAGACTGACATTAGAACAATCGATCTAAATAAAGTGCTACTTTTTAGAGAAACGCTGGACTATTTTTGTACCTGAAATTAACCACAAAATCAGCATTCAACACCAGTTACCAGTTTCTCCATCTCTCTGTCTGTGTTGTCTGTGAGTAATAAAATCAGCCTACTAGTCACATCTACAGTATGTGCTGTAGCTTATGATTCTGTTGTTTGTCTGTTCTCTGTTTCAGTGTCTAATGTGTTCATCTTAGCAGCCTTGTACACTGAGAGGCGTCTGGCTGTGGTGAGTACTTACTATGATTTGCATACTTGTTTGTCATCTTTTCTTATAAAAGTCCTATAGGCCATTGACCTCACCTTTGTTTGGATCTCAAAGACCTACGGGTGACAATATAACTTTGATTAGGGATTGAAAATATTGCTGCATTTTAAAATGAACTGTAAAGAGAGTGTAGGCTTTATTTATTTATCAATCAGGGATCTCCCATCAAGGATGTTTGCTTAAACGTCCTGGAGTGTACTCAGTAAATCCTCCCCTTTTTGTGCCAGCTCTTTACTCTGATAAGAAACCGGCCACTCCTGGTTCAGATTAGATAACATAATCTAAAACACTATGAAAAGGGCAAAGACAAAGTAACACATAATGAAGGCATATCTTTATTAGTTATATGAGTGGTAATGGCTAAACTCTTCTTTGTTTTTCTCTCATCTTTTCAAGGGTACCATTTCTGAAATGACCGGACTGATCCTTCACATTTTCAACTTGACTGCCCTGTTGATATTTCCTTCAGCCACTGTGCTCACTGTGCCCTCCATGACCCCAGGTACATACTTAATATATACATGTTTATGTGGTAAAGTTATGAGACATAAATATGGCATTTTGAATGTGAATTAATTTGGAAAACTGTTGAGCTAATAAACTGTTTTTAGCTTTGTTCCTATTTGTACACAGTGCTTCATATATGTGTGTGTGTGTGTGTGTGTGTGTGTGTGTGTGTGTGTGTGTGTGTGTGTGTGTGTGTGCGTGTGCGTGTGTCAGTGGGTGGTGTGCTCTCCCTAGGAATCTACACAGTACTGTTTCTCAAGCTGTACTCCTACCAAGACACCAACAGGTGGTGTAGAGAAATCAGACAGGCGAAAGCCAAGAGACTAACACGCTCATACTCATGTAAGTATATCAACACACACACAAACCGTTGAGGAGATATTATCTAACTAGTAGGCACACAGATGTAGCACAGGGCACTTAACCCTAGTGTCAACAGTTTAGACAAACAGCTTAATTTGGCTAAATAAAGGCCTGTAAACTAGATATATACATATAAATATCATATTTTTGTATGTATTATTTTTCTTATACTACCATCTAGTGGTGACAAGAAAGCATGACATGAAGCTTTTGGCTAACACACACACTTACAGATCACAGTGGTGTATGGTTTCAATCTATTTTTAATCGCAAATGCAACTTGATGACTTTATCTCCTCACTCTAATACAGAGTAATCGAGCAATAATTATAATGGAATTTGGTTGACTGTTGTAGGAAGACATGGGTATGGCAGCGAGTGAAATGAGCTTGTGAGACTTAAAGTACTGATTAATTTACATCTCCTTTTTTATGTGTTTTTCAGGTCCATCTGTGGCACAATCCAATGGTTCAGCTGTTCATTCTCACGTCTCCTACCCAGGCAACCTCACCCACAGAGGTAACCATGGTGCCCGCACGGAGATAAATACCAGAGTTTCTAAATGAAGCGTTTTAATAATAAATGAATGTATTGTTTCTTTGTGTCTGTAGACATGTACTACTTTGTCTTTGCCCCAACTCTCTGCTACCAGCTCAACTTCCCGCGGTCATCTCGAATACGCAAAAGGTTCCTGATGAGAAGACTTTTTGAAATGGTGAGAGGGAACACACACACACAAACACACACACACACACAATGTACATGTTCTTGAAAATGTCAACTGAGATGGGTGGAAATGAACCAAAAACATGCATGTTAACACTTTTTGCTCTTTCTTGTAGCTTTTCTTCATGCAGCTGTTGGTAGGATTGATACAGCAGGTATGTTGATGAACATTTACATTATTTAAATCACACAGACGAGCTTTCATGGTGTACTCTGCACACACAAGGTTCAGCAGAGACAATCAGATCATGAAAATTGTTTCCTATTGCAAACTAACACAGTCTTCATTTGTATCTTCCAGTGGATGGTTCCCACCATACAGAACTCAATGAAACCATTTCAGGTGCATACACACACACAAACACACACACTTTATTTATTTTACCTTGCATGTAATGTGTCTGCTTCCTCAGAGCCTTACCAACAACCTCTGCCCATATGCTATAATTGTTTTTTGCTAAGATCAGACTTTGATAATGACGAAATCTCATTGTTCATGTCTCTCGCAGGAAATGGACTTTTCTAGGATGGTGGAGCGCCTCCTTAAGTTAGCTGTGAGTATATGGACATACTGTAGTTACACTGGAATATTTAAGGTAATTTCCAAGTGTATTTTCACCCCAAAATAAAGTCACTAATAAAAAGGTACCATTTTTATATTCACATTGAAATTGTGCAAGATTTCCCAAAAAACTTCCCTTGGAAATTTTCCTGGAATTTTACCAACCCTTTCCCACCGTACACTGGACACATAATTGAGTCCTATCATAACATTATACACCTCCTCTACCATTTGCTTTTACATATTGAAACAGTTGTGACGACTGTCTCACGTGTATTGAAAAAGAGTTGGTAACATGGCAGCCATAGTGTAACCCTACCAACCCAGACTCCACTCCACTCCACTCCTCTCCTCTCCTCTCCTCTCCTCTCCTCTCCTCTCCTCTCCTCTCCTCTCCTCTCCTCTCCTCTCCTCTCCTCTCCTCTCCCTCTTCCTCTTCCTCTTCCTCTCCCAGGTCCCTAACCATCTGATATGGTTAATATTCTTCTATTGGTTTTTCCACTCCTCTATGAACTTTGTGGCAGAGCTGCTGCAGTTCGGAGACAGAGAGTTCTACAAAGACTGGTGGTGAGTGGAAGCAGCATTCAGTCACACAATTACATTTAGTAGTACATACACTATTCACAGATGTAAATAAACATTTTTTAAAAGCGATCTCATCGCCAGGGTAATTTGATTTGATTTTTCCATCTTACAAACAGCAGTAACTTGTTTCCAAATGAAAGTATGCACATACATAATACGTTTTTGTAACACAGCACTCAGGAATAAAAGCATTTATTAAAGGATGTATATATCCATCATTTAGAAGGTCCAATGACCTTGAATTCAAATTCTCAAACTGTTTCATTTGGTTTATTTCAGGAACTCTGAGACTGTCACATATTTCTGGGCCAACTGGAATATCCCAGTTCACAAGTGGTGTCTGAGGTGACCACCAACCTTTCTAAAATGTTTTTTTTTTTTCTAGTATTTTTTGAACATTGACTCCTTGTTCGATGTTACAGCTTCACATTCACTGTAGCTTGTATTACCTAATATTTGACGTGCAATAATTAAAAAAGAGATAGTTGATTATTGTTAAGTCTCACTGCAAAGTCGTCAAATACAGACGCTTTGGGTTAGAATTTCGGGCCAAAGCGTATTTAATGACTATATCAACTGTCTTTCTCCAGAATTGCCTTCCCTTCCCTTCATCATGTGTCTTTGTGTGTTACAGACACTTTTATAAGCCAATGTTGAGGAAGGGGATCAACAAGTTTTGTGCTCAAACCGCTGTCTTCCTGGTGTCGGCTTTCTTCCACGAGGTGAACCAACAGCATTCAGTCTTCCACGAAGCACTATGAAAGTCTCCATATCGGCTAACTTAACCTCAAAACATCTGTATTGTTTTTTACTTTTAATTAATGTCTGGACATGAAACAGCCGGTTGTGGACAGTTGTTTTATTGAAACATGATGGCAACATCCAAGTACGGCGAGATGTGCCGAAACTTTAATTCTTGAAGCTAAAAATAAAAAGTTATTGGAGGTGTGTGCAGCTTTTACCTTCTTATATTTAGATATTACCAATAGATTTTGATAAACACTTTTTCCTCCAGTACCTGGTGAGTGTTCCTCTGAAGATGTTCCGACTGTGGGCCTTTATGGGAATGATGGCTCAGGTATGACACATTTGAATATTGCATCTCTTTCCCTCATCCCAAACACACACAAGCGCACTTTGACCTCTGAACTTTCATCTCTCCAGGTTCCTTTGGCTTGGTTTGTGAGTCGCTTCCTGAATGGAAACTATGGCAACACCGCTGTGTGGATCTCCCTCATCATTGGCCAGCCTGTCGCTGTGTTGATGTACGTCCATGACTACTATGTCATTCATTATGGGGGCACTACATAGTACTGGACAAATGTATTAAAGCTTCCACAGTCACACACATAAACATGTGCAAGTCATGTTGTATACACACATACAAGCGCACGAGCGCGCACACACACACACACACACCAGCCTGCAGGACAACTCAATGAGTAAATGCAGACAAGTATGAAGAAGCTCTGCTAATATGAACCCAACAGGAAAATTATTTTTGACTTCTTGATTTTTGCACTAAATAGAAATGACCCAGAGGATATCAGGAACGTGTTCTAACAACAGGAGGAGTGCTCGGTTTAAAGGGGTATACCACTTTATTAGGACAAAGGCAACTTTAGGCAAACCTCTGTATCTACAGCGATCACCCTGTCTTAATATCTCTATCTAGCATCGGATCCTAAACTTAGAGTGAAATAGCACTTTGATCTCTATTAATTGAAACTGATCCATCATTGTTAGATATGCTAGATGAATGACTTTATCTAAAGTAAATGTGCGGTGATGAGGTTTCCTCAAATAGCCAATATCAGTGGGTGATGATTCATGAGCTCAAAAAAAGGTTTGGTGCATTTAATAACATTTTCCGCCTGACCGTTGACAAAAAGTTATTGAACTTTTGAATATATTGAAGTGCTTTTAAAGTGGAAACAGTGTTTGTAACCGGGCACTGCTCGAGTTTTGGAAACAAATGTGAACCACTGCCGAGCGAGCAGAAGCCAGGACAGAATCCTGCCTCTGTGGAGCCAATATGAAAATGCTGTTTCTATGTTTCTGTGGTTGAAAAGTCACTTTTTACTTGTGTCCAAAGGCAACAGTGCTATTATGAAGCCAGATTAACAGTTTGTTTCTCCAAGCTAAGGCTTAAAAAATCCAATTTCCAATGTAGGATGTCTCAAAGTGTTAAAATTGACCACAGCAACAATTTATTTTTTACAAGTATTCTGTATAAAACACTCTTTTTGAAGCAATGAGGTTGTTGAGTATTAGACATTTATAATAAAAAAGATTTGTTAAACAAATGTGGTCAAAGGCAGGAAACTGAAGACTGAGAAGGACCTTACTTGTACAGTCGTGGACCTCCAGGCAGCCTCTTCGCCTCTATTTCTCAACTACTAATAACATCAATGCAAGCTCTACGTGTATCAGTACATGCTACAGATGTGTTGTCTGCCTTGGCTTTATTGTATTTATTTGTGTTGCATTTGACTTATCAGGTTTATTTTATACATTGTACAGCTGTATCTGTCTGCAGTTATGTTTTGCCATCTAGAAATTATAATTTATGTTGTATTTTATTTACAATCAATGATTTACTGCAGTAGTTGATTTACTGATTTGAACCAATGAATGTTTTTTGCACTTTAAAGAGATGCATGCTGTCGACTGAAGCAATAGATTTCTATGAATGTATTCTTTAAGTTATAGCAATCGTGTAAGGAAAATATGTTTTGTTAAAATAATTAGTATATTTTGTAATTTGCTTGTTGACAGTTTGTTATATGAGGGTTGTTTCAAAGAGAAACAGCAGCTGCAGTGGTGATAATGAGAGTTTCAAACAGCAGTTTCATGCCACATTCTTTTCAGTATCTAAATTCTGAAGAGTCCTGATTTGAAAGCTATTACAGCCTGACACTATTGCCAATATTGATTTTGCCATATCAAAGTTATTATAGAAAGATGTCCTTTTGTTTTATTTTTTATGCTTTAATATGCTTTCCAAATATATGATGACAGTTGACTGATAATGTTAAATTGGAGCCTTTTCAGGTTTTTTTCTTTTAATGTATGTCCTCTTTTCTTTCCCAATGCCTGACCACATTTTAGGCATAACGCTGTTGTTAAATCATAACACCAGTTCTCAAAAAGACTGACGATCCTTCTTGAAATTTATACGTGCCTGCTGGGAAAAATATGCTTACTCTCAACACGTACAAACATTTTATACCAATAGTTTATAACACTTACTGCCCTTACTTCAAATTCTTGTCCAGATGTAACCCTATAGCAGTATGACCTTTTTCAAGTGTTAATTTTTAAATCTGTTGTTGTTAATGAGAGCCATATGTAAATCTTATCACCTTATTGGTGTTTCAGCGCACAAATGGCAGCTTTATATATACATTAATCTGACCTGACTTTTATCAACACGACCCAGTTTAAAACCTGTGTTGCAGTAGTGAGTGCATGACATTTGTTCAATCTTTTGTTTTATAAAGAGTGAACATCTGAGGATTATTGCTGAAGCAGCAGATGTAGCAACAATGCCTTGAGTACCATATTTGCAACTCCTGTATCTCAATGCCAAAATGCACATTTGTGCAGTGGAAAGACTTGACCACTAAATGATTAAAATTACTCAAGTCAGTCTGTGACCGAATATGTTGGCAGAGACATTTAATGGTATTTTGAACTCATACTTAAAGGTGCAATTAATTCTTTGTTTTCATTTGCATGACTCTCCAGTGTGTCAATGCGTTCACGCAGTTCAGTTGTTTACTTTTAATTATACCTGGCTTTGTTTTGTTTTTCTGATATTGCGAGAAGGAAACTATGAAGTCACAGTGTTTATGCTTAAGACAGGGATATCAAAATTCTTCCCGGTTCGTTTTTCATGTTATCTTGTTCTCCTGAAACCCTTGCACTTACTGCATTTGGAAAATGAGTTGAAGATGCAGCTTTATGTCATTTAAGTTAATTTTGTTCGTGGATGATTGTTTGATGCAACATTTAGTGAAATGAATGTATTGCTGATCTGTTCATACTGTATACAGAAATCCAAAGTGAATCAAAGTGAAATCATTTTCATAGCCTTTCACTTGAGATTATTTGTGTTGTTTGATAAAGATTATTTATATTTGATGAATGGACTCGTCTGTTTTTCTTTGTATTTTTAAACGCCAGCACCAGGCCTTCATTCTAGCAGTAGGTATCTGGATTATTGTGAATTTCCTGGTTATTTGGCTCGTCTTTAAAATACAGCATGCATTGAAATTGAGGACAAATTGGTCCATAAAAAAATTTATTGTGCAGAGAGCAACACGAGACCGCACTCAAAACTCTTAGCTCCAAAATTACAATATAATATTACAAAGTTCATCATACATCTACACACAGAAAACCTTACAGCTAAACTCCACAGCAGGTCCGAGGGAAGAGGGCAGGCTGAGAATAACTACTGCTGCAAGAGACAAACACAAAAACAGACGGGTGTAAGACAAGTTATATGTCATGTTATAAGTAAATGCAGTGATGTGTGTGTTTCACCTTGGCTTTCTGGTTCTGGACAGGCAGATATAGTTTAAACTCTGCTGGGAGCTCATCTTCAGAGTACAACCTGTCTGAGAAATACACTCTCCTAATCCGACAGTTAGCGTGGATCTGAGAGGAAAACAGCAGGTTAGACATTAGCAACTGAAAGAGAATACAGAGTTGTAGCTGGTTTCTAATCTGTCTCTGTGCGCTGACCTGTACACGCAGCGTCTCAAGGTAGTTGGTTCCGTAGGCCCTCCTGGTAAAGTCCGACAGGTTGAACTGAATTTGGTTCCAGCCGTCGTCCAGCCTCATTGGCATGGTGCAGATAAACGGCTTCACTCGCGTCGTGCTCTGGTAGTTACTCGCCCGAAACCGCCGACGAACGTTTTTATCATCCAACACCTGAAAGTTTAAAAGATGGGAGAATATGTCCACTTTACTTGTTTGTACCACCAAAACATGGAACAGGTCTGTATCTGTGAGAGTGCATATACCCTACCTGGACTTCAAAGGTGAAATACTTCTTCAGATTTTTTATGATCATTACAAGAAAGGGCAGCTTGATGCCCAGTGTCTTCTTTGGGTCTGCTGGACACGTTATGTAGGTGGTACTACAGAGACGAGAAGAGATGAGGGTGCTTTAATGAGTTGCCCTGAGCTGAAGAATCAATTAAACAGACACAAACTCACCTGACGTTTGCCCCCTCGACCTCCAACACCTGGGAGTGGATGTCATTGTCTATTACTCTCTTGATGTGACCATTCCTCACCTGTGTACACACAGAAAAGTATGTATATTAAGGCTGCGCAGTCAATCGAAATATAGTTAGTTAGCTTTAGCACGACCGGCTAAGGAAGCTTGATGAGCTTCATAGCATCCACTTTGAATCGCTGCTTACCTTTTTATCCCAAATCTGAAGCGGTTTGCTGCCGATGCTGTACAAAATAGACAAAAATCCGCTCTGGAATGTGTTTTTAAACATCTTCTTTCTGTATAAATCTGTTGCTAACGAGCGTTGCGTTTGTTTACAGACGTGGTTTCCGTTCCCTGCGCTACAGGTTCCGTGTGGTACAAAATAAGCAGTTCCGCTACCAGAAGTTAAATCGTTTAAGTTAAATATAAATAATGTATTGTCGTGAATTGTGATATTTCCACACGTCTATGCTCTCAGAGGTTCGTAAAATGACAAACGCGTAGCCAGTGGTCACCTCTTCATTATTTGGTGTTGCTAAGGAACGGAATATTTAAACGGTATCACGGTGGTTGTTAAGCGGTGACGCAGCTCGTATTTCAGGAAGACCCGTCCCCTACTAAGCTTCTGATTGGCTGCTCTTCTAACCCCAACAAGTGCAACCAATCAAGCCAATTAGAGGCAGATTAGGGCGGGTCTTCGCGGAATGAGTTTAATAATAAAACCCAATTATTCAATATGAGGGCTCATTTAGTGGTTTTGACTAAATTAATCCCAATGATTATTATAAATTAGCTATTTTCACATTCGTTTTATGTATGATAATAATAAGCCAAGATAACAGAGTTGATCCAACTTCCAAAACATCCTAGAAGTAATTTAGGATTTATGCCCAGCACTGACAATCAAGCCAGCCCAAAGCACTAGTTTTACTCATGAAGTCCTCTAACTAAAATATTGAGTATATCTCAGCTTCCTCCTATATATCAGAACTCCTTCCCCCCACTAAATCCCACTAAAGTGTCAAGTGGGACATCCTTCCTCTCTGTCTCCAGCACTTTAAACAAGCCGGACCAGGATAGATCTGACAAAGGTTTCAAATATTTGAACAAGCCAAGAAAGTTTTAATCAAACATTAACCAGGCACTCTGCAAAATGACATCACCAGCGATGCAACATAAATCAAAGGTCCCTTATTACTTTCATAAGAAACCAAGATGAATTCATCTGCTAGTAGTCAGGCGAGGTCTGTGCTACAGCAGTTTGTTTGACATTTTGACACACACTAAAACACACACACACACACACATTGGAGTGTTGGCCATCTCTCTGGTTGTTTATGTCACCGTGGTTTATGAGGTGCTGCTTCCCTCCACATCTCTGTTAGAACAAATGTAGAAGATCTCTTCTCCGTCTTTTTCTTTCTTTTTTCTGTTTCTAGAAATGTGTGTGTAAATTTGATGAAACTCATTCAGTCTGGCAGTTTTGTGAAAACATCTACAGAAACAGTTTATATTTCTTAGTCTCTTTCTCTCTATTATTTTCCCCCTTTCTCTTCTCTAATTGAGTCAGATATTTACACAGATACAAACAGAGTACTTTCAGTGACCCTTTCAGTGTGGGACCACCCCGGAGACAGCTTTAAATAAACTTTATTGAAAACCCACTTGAATGAAATAGTCTGTTACAGCGTCTCCTTCCTTTTGTATCTCTTAGACATGACAGTCTGTGCCATAGCATCAGCCAGCTCTTAATTTTTGCAGTCTATTTTGCCACTTACTCAACTGCTGTTTTAGATCCTGTTATTCCCAATTACCTTCAGTGTGGCTATATGTCTATTTTTTCCTGACTCCCCTTTTGTTGCCTGTTTTGACTGCTTATCTGTTGCCAACCTTTGCCTGCATCAACAACCAAATAAACCAAGCTTTAAACTTATGCGCCTTACCAGGACACTATGCTTTTGGGTCCAAAATTTGTTTTACATGCCGTTCTTCCATTTTCCTTCTACTGTCTCCCATCCATCTGTTCCAAGTCCTTGTTTCAAATATTTGAAAAGAGACAAAGAAAGAAAAAGAGACAGGGATAAAGCAGAAATACAGAGGGTGAGGAGGGAGTGATCATGAAGATTGAGAGAAAATCAAGGTTGGCAAAATAAGAGGAAGAGAGCCAGAGAGGTGGAAGAAGATGAAGCTTGAAGGAGACCGGAGAAAGACTCTTTTTACTGTATTTCTATTTTGATTTGTGTTCATTCCTGGGCTGTAGCTCAGTGGGACAGAGGGGTGACATGATGAGGAGATGAGTAGGAGGTCCAGCTGCGTGATTGTCAACTCCAGTCCCGCCCAGAGAGGTTCACATCCCAACTCCTTTCTACTCATGGTCTACTGTCTGATGACCAACGACTGAAAGAATAATAGAAGGGAAGAAAGAAGAAGTAACTTTTAGGATACAAACATCAAACCTTTAGGAAGCTAGCGGTGGATCTACTTGGGGAAGGCTTTCGCACTTTGACTTTGTCCCCACAAGGTATGAAACACCTCTTTAATCTGTTTAGTGATCACTGTTTTGTTGTTCTTTTGTTTTTAGCTCATTTTCCATATGTGACTGGTCGCCTTGAACCCAAGGCTCCCTCTGTAATAATGTTTGAAATAAATCATCTCACCCAACAATACTTTGCCAGCTGTTTCAGGAAATGTTACCAACACCCTCTGGTCACAGCCGTGCTTCTCTCATGCATATGTTACATGCAGCTTGTTGATTTTTGACAGGATATTATGTGAAAACAGGAGCTTTCATTCACTAGAATTTACATGAAGTGGATTTTACTGTTCTGTCTGAAGCTGTTGGGGTTGATGGACTCAAAGTTTAGGTTAAAGGAAGCCAGAGATTTCTTTTTATGTGATCCAATCTGATGGGCCGCAGACAATCAACAGGAGGCACCATTATTCTTTGCAGGTGTAGGGTACCAATAAACTAAAAAAGTAGAATCAGGAATGAGGTAGCAGCATGTGGGTATTTTTCTGTCTTTTAATCCAGGCTCTCTGACATGTGTTATCCAACTGTCTGTATGATGATGAAGAGTGGAAAGACCTTCCTCGGCAGGACATGTTAACAGATAGGAGCTCATCCGTCTTTGGTATATTTATGAGGAAAGGAAAGACGTTTTGGCCAATAGCAGTTGGGTCTGTCATGAGACTTTTAACAATAAGCTGAATAGCTGTGATTTAGGGAAATCCACTCGGTGTTCTACCTTGTTCTAGGTGAAGAAAGAAGTCACCAGGCCCATTTTAAAATTGGAAGAAAAAGAAAGGATTAAATTTCATTGAAATCCTTCAAATGCTCAACCATGTTTTATCATTGTTGCCATGAAGATTTAGCCACCTTTCATGCATTTTAGGTGAAGTTTTAACAATTAAAGATAAAAATAAAAATACTTTGTAATCTGTGTTTAGTGAGGTGTCTATTTCTGTTTTACATAAACTTAACGTAGGACACACTCAGCTGAACACACTTTCGCTGGAAGTCTTTTGAAGCTATAATTTGGACAGAAAAGCATGTAAAAGCATAAAAATTCATTCTTGACCTTGGAAATAGTCGTCTGACAAAACCATCAAACCACTTTTTCTAAGGTCGGGAATGAACTATGATGCTTAAAGCAGCTGGAAACGTAAAATAGAGTCTTTTCTAACATTAAATAGTCATGACTCAATAAACAGTGATTCAATTAAATTTGGGGGAAAAAAGTGACTGAAAAAAGTGACTGACCAGTCACCTTTTTGTAATGTCATAGCTTTGTGTCATGGAGAAGTTATCCTTTCAAAAGGGTTTATTTTAAATGTGCAATATGTAAGAAATTTAGTTTAAATGTTCAAAAACTGTCCGAAAATTATTTACAGTTTACAAGTTGTGTCAAAGACATGTACTGTGTTGCAGAGATACCTTAAAGTAAGCATGCTAACCATTTTGCCCATCGCTACTTTGTACCTCAACTCACGGCAACAGTAGCTACAGTTGGCAGGACTTAAAAGTCACTCGGTTGTTATGCTGCCCCCTATTTGTTTGGCGTATGACTTCGACAAGTGGCTTATTCTTACATATCGCACCTTCAACCCAAACCTTCTTTTCCAAGTATTTTTGTTGCCTCAACCAAACAGTGACATAAAACTGAAAAGAAACTGAAACTAATAAGTGAAAAACTATACAACTTGCAGGACCAATTTTAACATTATCTTACTTTCCACCATTTTTCAACCAGAGCACCTTTAAAATCCCTGCTCTAATTTTAGCCTATTGTATAGATAGGCCTATGTTCACATTAAAACCTCTTGAGAGTGAACAGCATCTGCACGTCGAGGATTTCAAAGCCCCCCCTCCTTTAAACAGGATGTGTCACATTCGTCAAATTTATGTGACTTGCTCAAGATGAACGTATATCAGGGGTGTGTTAAATAGCAGCACCCGCTGACACGGTTCATTAAATAATGTGCACCGTGTTTAGAGTAACACACAAGGTCACGTACTGAACTTTTTAAAAAGTGTCACATCTCTTCTAGAGAGCATATGAAGATGGATTCAGTCGTCTCCACAGTCAGACAGGACGTTGTTTATAAGACGAGGATTTCTAAAGTCTCTCTCTCTGGATTAACTTCTGCTGATGTTGATCACTTTTCATCCCTGTGTGTATCTGCTCCCCAAATATGAAAATGTAGAGGATTCTTAAGCCAATTGGAGCCCATTGCATCACTTTAGAGCTGAGTGGTTTAAGTCTATTTATACTATGGTATCTGCAGCCGCCTCCAGGGTATAAGGTTGAGTTATCTGTCTCCTACAAACATTATGAGAGCTCCTGCTGTAAGTTTAAACTCCTGCTTTGAAATTAACTGTGAGGTTAAAAGTGGACAGCAACAGAACAAGTTTGGAAACAGTCCTAATATGCTTTAAGCTTTAAAAACGACAAACAAAGGAGTCAGGAGAATTATCAAGTAACAAAGTGTAATTTGATTGCTATAATGACTTGAATAACCACCAACAGAGACAAGATAATAATGACATCAAAGGACTTCAACGCCGTAAACACAATGCTAAGTGTGATTTTATGCAGATACGTCCCTTTGTAGACCATATTCAGATGGCAGCCATTTTCTTCTGATGTCACACTCAGGGTGTAAAGATCAAATGTCGTATTGCTGTGTTCCAGTTTGTCGTATAAAAATAAATGTTGCCGTAATTGTCTTATAAATGTAGTGAATCTGACAAATCGTTATCTTTTTACGGCTTCCTGATTGGTAGGCAACTGTAAAGATGAATGATGGTGAAAACTCCATCTCAACTCAGGTGTATATAAAACTCCTGTGCTGCAACTAATATCACTATCACTAAATTTAACAGATATTAATATTATGGCATAAATATAGGCATAAGACAATCTTATCATTAATTCACTCTTTTTGTCATCCAGACATCACCCTACCATTCATTCATCCTTTTCAACCAATGGAGCGCCTTCTCACCACCAACACCTCCACCTCCACCACCAAGCCCCTCCTGCCCCTCTTGACCCCTGATCCAACTAACTGTAGCAACTGGGACCAGGGCTGGGGGGGACCATACCTGCACAAGTTAGCCCACCTGGATGTGCAGCTGTACCAGGACTTCTACGCTGTGTGGGTTTCTCTCATGGTAAGACAGATCATCAGAGAAGGCTTGATTTAAGGATTATCATCACTGTCAAAGATAAAATATATTATATCCACATTAAGAGCCCTGACCCTCCGTCCCTTCCTGCTGCAGGTGTGTAACTGTCTGATGCTGGTGGTCGGTGTGGTCCTCAACAGTCTGGCTCTCTACGTCTTCTGTGGGGCGTCCACCCACTCTTCAGCCTCAGTGGTTTACACCATAAACCTGGCTGTAGCTGACCTGCTGGTGGCGCTGTCGTTGCCGGCTCGTATCGCTCTGTACCACAGCGGAGGGAAGTGTGTGGCCTGCTCCTACGTCCACACCTTCAGCTACTTTGTCAACATGTACTGTAGTATACTGTTTCTGACCAGGTGGGTGCTTCATCACTTCATTCAACACTTAAAATAAGTCCCAGCATGCACAGCGAAAAACGTTTTGTGCTTCTCCCTTTCTCTGCCTCCCCTCTCAGTATCTGTATAGATCGGTACCTCGCTGTCGTCCATGCGTCCAGTACGCTCCATCGATGCAGGACCACAGGGACAGCCAAGTGTGTCAGCGCCACAGTTTGGTTCATTGCAGTTGTGGTCACCTACTCGTTCCAGGTGAAGACACAAACACGACACAAACACTTGCACACATGCATAGATCTTAAACAGAACAAATGAAAAACCTGAGTCAAAGTCTCCTTAAACAGAGTACAACTTGCATTTAATTGTACAATCCTGTTCTGTAGAATGACAATTAAATGAACCTTGAACGTTAATTCGTTATCTGAATAGACAGAGGGTATCACTGCTCAGGCCAACTTCACATTTAGTCACTTCGATCCAAACAAAAAGGTGTTTGTTAATCTTGAAATGCACACTGCATCACTTCAGCTAAGGATTTTTCCAGGGAAAGGCCTGCACAGGAGAATTCAGTACGACTGACGGACTCTAATCTTCCAACCCATTAACTTCAAGAGTATAAACTTAACCCTGAAGACTTATTTATGACTTAAAACATTTGGCAGAGCTTACAGTGACGGGAAGGTGGTGCACACTGGGAGGCCCACACATTCCCCACTAAATGGGTCACCATGTGCTTGGAAGAGCAAAACATGAAGCTTTTAATTGGCCAGAGCAGGTCCCGAAATAAATCTAATGAGGTCACAGGTGGATTAATGATAGGAAAGAGAAAATATGTCTGTTAAACCAATTTTAATTTGTCATGTGTTTCTTATGAAATACTGAAAAGTTGATCTATTCAGGCTTTTAAAGAGCTTAGTCTCAAGCCAAAGTGAGAAATAGATCAGCCGATCCACTAGAGGCCAGCATGTGAGGGTGACCGTTATGCTTGGCGCGAAAAAGTGCACGTGTGTTGGGCAGCATGAGCAGGGGGTTATCATGAAAGACATTTGACCTCACATCTATGTGCATGGAAAGTGATAGTCTACCTTGTAAGGAAGGTTTCATGAGAAGTTTTCCGCTCGAAAGCCTTTAGGAAGTCAGGATGTTGTTGGTATTTACTTTTAGACTGAGTGAATTCATTGATTCCAAGTATTTAAAAGAATATTTTCGGTTTCCAGTTGCAGTTTTGTTAGGTTTAGGCAACAAACTAACCTAATCTAACCTGATTAGATTTCGAAAAATACAGAGGTTTGGGTTGAAATAATAAGTCACCGGTCACTTTCGATTCTAATGGGACAGCGATGACCACAAAAAATGAAAATGTTTGAAGTTGCAAGTGTCAAGCTGAAGAGAATGAAACACTCTGTGTGACTGTGAAACACTCTGGTTTCCTGTTGGAGTCCTGTGTGAGACAAACCAGTGATGGACTGTTTTGAGGAAGTAGTTATCTTAAGTGACACCATGATCTTTTCCTGAACCTAACCAAGTTGTTTTGGTGCCTTTATTTTGAAGATGTAACCGGACTCCGTGGCCAAACGCAGCAGTGACTTGTTGGACCAGTGGGTCTTTTACAGTTTGGCGTGATACTGGGTTGAAATTAAACAATATGAGAGAAGGAATTCTCTCTGGTTGTTCTGCCTACACTTATTTCCACAATTAGTCCGTCACCTGTGATGAGGGTTTTACATTATGTGGGGTCACAAGCTGAAACAGTTGGGAACTGGTGAATACTAAATGTTGAGTCTTGAACACTTGTCATGTTGGGATCTCTCTCTTGCTCTCCACAGACCACAGCGTTGGGGTTCAGCTCCTCCTGTGTGCTCCTCCCTGCCCTCTTCTACCTCACCATCCTGGAGTTCCTGCTCCCCCTGCTGGCCGTGGTGGGCTTTACCCTGCGCGTCGCCTGTTTTCTCTCCTCCAGCCAGGGCCTGATGCCCCAGCAGAGCCGGGCGAGGAGGGCGCGTGCCGTCAGACTGCTGGCCACCGTCCTGGTGGTCTTCACTATCTGCTTCACACCGTTCCACATCCGGCAGGTGCTGGTTTACCTCCGGGTCAAAGTCGGAGGGGAGGGGCTAGAGCAGGGGGCGGGGCATGTGCTCGCCTATCACATCACAGTTACCCTGAGCAGCCTGAACAGCTGCCTGGATCCAGTGGTTTACTGCTTTGTGACGGACAGCTTCAAGAGAGTGTGGAGGAGGAGGAGGAGGGGAGGGAGGGACGAGGAGGGGGAGGCAGGGCACACAAGTGGGGGAGAAGGGGAGAGGAATTCAATGAATAAATGTTCAGGTACAGCGATGGCAATAGCTCACAGCGTGGCCACACTCACCTTCACTCGCACTCCCCTCTCTGTGGCCAACATGGAACAGTCCACTTAAAAGACACCCTGGACACCCGTAGATGGAAGAATCCAGAGAGACACCTGAGGAAGACTCACAGAGAGTGATGAATAAACAGATGCAGAGAAAGATTCAGAGGCTGGAAAAGGAACAAGATAAATAATCAAATGAACACATACTACTAGTACACATAATACTAGTAACACAAATTCGTCTACACAATAACAAAAATAAAACAAACCACTTTGAGGACAGGCAGCACTTCAGTGGGGACGTCCCTCCATCCATTGTCATCCCTTCATCTCTCATTTTTGTCCCTGTGACCTCGCTTGGACTTTGTCCTGAGACTTGGGATAACAAATACTGGACCACAAATGGATACTGATCTTGATACTGTGCTTTAACTGTGGGAGAGACCACACCAACTCTAAATATGAACTACACTGAATACAGAGTTGATATTTGGTGTCCAGGCTCTGACCTCGTCAACATCAAGCCCAGCACAGCTGGGAGTGGGGAGTGACAATTATAATCCTCCCCTCGAGGAACTGACAGTTTTCACTACCATCATGAAAAGGACATGTATCTTGTTGGCCACTTACCTGTTAAATCTAATGCAATCTGATACGACAGTTCAGCCATATATTTTGTCTTTACAAAGATAATAATGTTTTTGAGGTTGTAACCAACTAACTGTGACCTCAGTCATAAACATACCAACAATTGGTCAGGGCTGCCTAAATGGTGTCCAAAGTTGGCCTGCCAGATGCTTCTAGCAGAAAAACATATTGCAACGACTTAAAAAGATTATATCATAAATCACTGTTATACCTTTTATTTTTTGTGAGGGAAAAATGCCCTTTAAATACATGTTTTTAGGATCCCTAAATATTAATTATGTTTCATGATCTGAGCAGGGAATGCGCTTTAACAAAAAAAAAGGACCCAATCACAAGATACAGGCAGACAAGTAACTGAACGAAAAGCGAGCTTTTAATAACAAAAGCTGAAAACCAAAATCCATGAAACACAAAATACAAAATGCAAGGACACAAAAGCTAAACAAAGTACAAACCAAAAGCAAAGTACCAAATCAAAAGGCAGGGGTACAAACCAGGAATAACACGGGGAATCAGGAACGAAAAGCCAGAAACATATCATGGGAGATGGGAACGGGAGACATAGGAACAGACCCAGGGAAACTAAACAGATGAGCTAACAAAGAGAGCAGGGAGCACACAGACTATATACACAAGGGAGGTATGCATAATTGGACACAGGTGAAACACATCTGGGAGGGGCAGACAATCACAAAGATGGGAAACATGGGCAAAGGGAGAAAATGAAAAGCATGACACGAGGGCAGAACTTCAAAATAAAACAGGAAACCAAAAACTAAAACGACAAAAAAATGTAGGGGGGCACTATTGAGACATTTCGCCACACCCATGCACAAGACCCATAAACATTATTCTTCACGTCAGGTGCATTGTGTAAAAGTGGTGTGATGTTGTTTTGACCACTTTTTCCCTGCAAAAATATGATTGAATGTTATAATTAAGAACAATAATAATAATTCTTGGAAATACAATAAGGTCCTCGTGCTGGTCGGTGCTTGGGCCCTAATGAACTAACGCATGCTCATACTTAAACAGTTGAATAGGTTGATTGCCATTCAATCACTCCAAAAACAACATATATCACTGTTCTAAAAAAAACAACATGGCTGTTGGCATCAAAATTACTACAGCCACAAGATTTCACTGCATAAGAAGAAACATAAACCCTCCAATCTACGTCAAACGAAGAATATGTGGCAGCTGTTGTACTGGATTGTACTAGACTGTGGAGTGTATGCTATGTGGCTGCACTGACAAACTTGAGTTGAGTCATGTGATCAACTTTTTATTGCATTTTATTAACGTAAGGATGTATTCACTGTAATTATAGCTGCACTTGTAACCATTAAACCGCAACATCTCCAGTTCCAGAGATAATTCTACTACAGGACTTTTGTTGTATGTTGCACACCTTTCCTTCTCTCTTTCCCTGTGTTTCCTGTCTGTTACTTCACTGTGATGGCCTTTTAAATGGGCAGTACACAGTAGAGTTAGTATATTCTACCAGTATTGCTGCGTAAAGTCAAAGAGGAGGTTAAAAACATTCAGAAAAAATGACATCAACATTCAAATGCAGGACGACAGAAAGAGCTGAGAGCAGAAATTACGGGACGGGGCCTTGAGTCAACACACTTAATAAGCTGGAAGCTCTTCAGTGTTATAAACACAGTTAGTCTTTAAAGTATATAATGCAGCTCTCTAACACTTTTGTTTATCATTTTACAAGTGTTTAAATGGGGGGATGTCGTCAGCGTCACACAGAAAACTTACATCTCTAAAACAACAACTTTAAAAGAAATTATGAATTGAGTTTCATCAAATGTCGTATTTTATTTTTCTGACATTTTTGAGGACATGATCGCTGGTTTGCCTCACAAAATATGTGATGCTTAAAGAGCTTAATGTGGACCTTTGTATGTTGTTTTAGAAAGTTAAAGAGAGTTGTGTTCTTTTATTATCTAAGTCGAAGGACTAAAAACATGACCCAATGACTACACCAACTACGGCCTCACCATCATTAATTGTTGTTGGTGTACCATTTCTTTTTGGATTTATTGTATTTTCTTTGTGTTTATGTTTTGAAAATGTTCTCTTAAGTTTGACCTTTTGTTAAATGTAAAGTTATTTTTTGGTTTTATACCTGCTCAAATAAATCAAATCTTATTCTTTGCAGTAAGATAAGTAGAGGAGTTTCTGTGTTGCTGCTGGACGAGCGCCAGTTTTCATCGTGGCCAAACGGTGTAACTACATCATCACATAATGCACTGCGGCCCCAAAAGACTTTCCCATAAGCTAACATTGTGAAAGAAGCGTCTGTAAAACGGTGGATAATTTTTTTTAGCGTCAAACCCCCCGCGAAATGACTCGTTTGACCGTCATAATTTGAGCCATTAGGTCCAATAAAATTGGGAAAGTCTAGAAGAACCGCACAATTAAATTATTCATTAAAGTTAGCCGGGCGCCAAACCGGAAGTTAGCCGGCTCGGTCGGCGGAAGTTGTGGCCCCACAACACGACGGAACATCCGGGTATTTTTTTTATCGAGCGTTGAAACTTAAACTAGCGAAAATGGAGAAAAGAAAAGAGCCCTGACCTCAACCCCAGTGAACAGCTTTGGGATGAACTACAACGGCGATTGCGAGCCAGGCCCTCTCGTCCAACATCAGTGTCCGACCTCACAAATGCTCTTCTGGGGGCAAAAAAGAGTGTCAGGGACCAGTGGACTGCTCTGACGCCTGCTGGTGATGAGAGGTAGGACAGCCTCCATTTGTTTTGGGGGGGTAATTTTGATGATAAACTGAGTTGGTCAAGTCTCAGTACCACTGGTCTTGAGTATTTGAACTTGGTGGCTTCATTAGAGAACAGCAGCACTGGTTATGTGTGGAGTGGTGCTGAATTTGCATGAGCTTACATGTGGTAAATTTCCTGAAGTTTTCAATGGGGATAACCAAACATTTGGCGTCCTAATAATAGGGCCTCTCCATCTCAAAGTCCCGGGCTGAATTTCTGTCCCAGTACATCACTGATGACAACCAAAAATGACAGTAAATATCAGCTTGAATCAAAAGTAATCTACAGAGTTTGTTTGATTTTTTTCCACCAGAGGACAGTGTCTCACCACAGCAGCAGGTCATGTTGTGTAGAACAGGCCAGGGTGTCATACACTGATTCACAATGAACTGCAACAGTTAATATAATGGAAACAGACAGGCAGGCTGGATCTGAGCACACACACCTGGCAGGAGGTGGCCTCCATGCACTTCCGCCGCTGCTATGTGTGCATCACTGTGCTGAATGGACGCATCTATGCAATGGGAGGTTATGATGGGCATGTGCGCCTCAGGACTGCAGAGTGCTACAGGCCCGACACCAACCAGTGGGCCATCATTCCACACATGCATGAGCACAGGAGCGACGCCAGCTGCACAACAATCAACAACAAGGTGGGTGAAGTGAAAGAGCAGCTGGGACTAGTAACAGAGAGATGTATGGTGCTGACTGGAACATTGCTAATTTGATTTTCTACCTGCTTGAATTCAGACCTGGTATTAACATCCATCCTGAGTGATCCGACCACAGGTGGACAGCTCAAAACCCTTCAGTTCAAACCTCGAGTGACCGACTGTGATCTGACTTCCTTACTCTTAACATGTAGCATCAGTCCAACAAACAGAGACAAAGTTTTTTATACAAATAAAGAAATATCTTCATGTATAACATTTGACAAATTACCAAGACCTAAACAGTTTTGTTGCAGGCAACATTTTACAGAGTTAAGTTTCTCCCAACTCAGCACCTCACAAAGGGAGTCTGGGGATTTTCTTCAGAGGCGACAAAATTGGTAAATTTGACATGTTTACCGTCAATAAATTCTGTCTTCTTTTCATAAATTTAATGCGAATGAAAACAGTTGAAACAGTGTGTTCAAACAGCTGCCAAATTTTGGCAAGTAAGACGCATAAGCATAAGCAGAAGACACTTACACTCTATACAAGCTAAGAAACAACTTAATGTATTGCATATAATGCCAAATTTGCAAGAATTCATGAATGATTTAGAATTTGTCGAAGTTTGTTCACACAGTTTAAGTTTTTTCTCACTCAATAAACTCTTAAAATCATTTGATTTGTTATGGGAGTCTGGGGATATTGGGGTCAGTAGTTCAATGGTTAGTTGAGACAGACAGCATTCACAAACATCTGCTGCAAGATGGTGTTGGCCTACTGAGCCGTGCATTTTACAATAGAAAAATAAACTTCTAAGTGATCTCCTACAAACAATGTAATGGTGACACGTTTCTAAATCACCTCAATATCTTTTGCCTCTCTGTGCTGCAATTTATATTATTTATCAGCCGACAGCTGCAATAACATAAGATCAGCTGCAATTGATTTTTCATTTGGACTATTAGATTTGTGACTAGACGCTGGGTCTCAGCTGTGATTCACTTGTTATCTTACAATGGTGTAAAAACATTTCCGTATTATTTGCATTAATACAAGGAACAGAGTCAACATTTGAAGTTGAGAAGTGCTAAATAACTTAATGTCCCTTCCTAGATCTACATTTGTGGAGGTTTCGATGGGATTGAGTGCCTGGAAACCTGTGAATATTACAGCCCAGAAACCAACCAGTGGACTGTGATCACCCCCATGAACAGCCAGCGCAGTGGAGTTGCCATCGTGGCATATGGGTCAGTGACAAATAAGGGTTTGCATTATGAGCAATTCAAAAATGTTTTAAAAAATTGTTTTAAAAGCTTGCATCAGGTTTGCTAAAGTGTATATTTTGTATTTATGTTGGTTTCATGTAATTTGAAATAGCATTTGAACTATTTTTTATGAAAGGTAAGACTGATTGCCCCTGAAAATGTCAAGTGGTGTAACCACGACAAAAGGAGAAATATTTAATATTTCTTTCCACCTAGAGTGTATGCAAGTGTACTTATGAAAACATTTACTTAGTTTTAAAATATCACATGAAAATAGATTTTATTAGGATTATTTTAAATTAAAATTGTGTGCGTTTTTGTAATATAGAGCAGGACAAATGCTGAAAACACTTTGTGCTTTCTAAATAATATCTGACAAATTATGTATAGGGGAAGAAGTCGTATTTTTCTGTTTTAAGGCAACGTAGTTGGAAAAAAGGGAGTCAACTGTCTCCTCTTGTCTCAGGGCAGAAGTTGTTTTGTAGGATTTTCCTCATGGCTGTTTAGTCTCATCTGGTCCCAGGGCAGAGACCATTGTTTCCCACAATTTTGTCTGAGGGCAGGTGAATCCCTCCTGGTCTCAGGGAAGAAGTCGTATTTTTCTGTTTTAAGGCAACGTAGTTGGACAAAAGGGAGTCAACTGTCTCCTCTGGTCTCAGGGCAGAAGTTGTCTGAGGGCAGGTGAATCTCTCGTGGTCTCAGGGCAGAAGTTGTATTTTTCTGTTTTAAGGCAACGTAGTTGGACAAAAGGGAGTCAACTGTCTCCTCTGGTCTCAGGGCAGAAGTCGTATTTTTCTGTTTTAAGGCAACGTAGTTGGACAAAAGGGAGTCAACTGTCTCCTCTGGTCTCAGGGCAGAAGTTGTCTGAGGGCAGGTGAATCTCTCGTGGTCTCAGGGCAGAAGTTGTATTTTTCTGTTTTAAGGCAACGTAGTTGGACAAAAGGGAGTCAACTGTCTCCTCTGGTCTCAGGGCAGAAGTCGTATTTTTCTGTTTTAAGGCAACGTAGTTGGACAAAAGGGAGTCAACTGTCTCCTCTGGTCTCAGGGCAGAAGTTGTCTGAGGGCAGGTGAATCTCTCCTGGTCTCAGGGCAGAAGTCGTATTTTTCTGTTTTAAGGCAACGTAGTTGGAAAAAAGGGAGTCAACTGTCTCCTCTGGTCTCAGGGCAGAAGTCGTATTTTTCTGTTTTAAGGCAACGTAGTTGGACAAAAGGGAGTCAACTGTCTCCTCTGGTCTCAGGGCAGAAGTTGTCTGAGGGCAGGTGATTCTCTCCTGGTCTCAGGGCAGAAGTTGTCTGAGGGCAGGTGAATCTCTCCTGGTCTCAGGGCAGAAGTTGTCTGAGGGCAGGTGAATCTCTCCTGGTCTCAGGGCAGAAGTTGTCTGAGGGCAGGTGAATCTCTCCTGGTCTCAGGGCAGAAGTTGTCTGAGGGCAGGTGAATCTCTCCTGGTCTCTCCACATGGCTTTTTAGTCTCATCTGGTCCCAGGGCAGAGACCATTGTTTCCCACAATTTTGTCTGAGGGCAGGTGAATCCCTCCTGGTCTCAGGGAAGAAGTTGTCTGAGGGCAGGTGAATCCCTCCTGGTCTCAGGGCAGAAGTCGTATTTTTCTGTTTTAAAGCAACGTAGTTGGACAAAAGGGAGTCAACTGTCTCCTCTGGTCTCAGGGCAGAAGTTGTCTGAGGGCAGGTGAATCTCTCCTGGTCTCAGGGCAGAAGTCGTATTTTTCTGTTTTAAGGCAACGTAGTTGGAAAAAAGGGAGTCAACTGTCTCCTCTTGTCTCAGGGCAGAAGTTGTTTTGTAGGATTTTCCTCATGGCTGTTTAGTCTCATCTGGTCCCAGGGCAGAGACCATTGTTTCCCACAATTTTGTCTGAGGGCAGGTGAATCCCTCCTGGTCTCAGGGCAGAAGTTGTATTTTTCTGTTTTAAGGCAACGTAGTTGGACAAAAGGGAGTCAACTGTCTGCTCTGGTCTCAGGGCAGAAGTCGTATTTTTCTGTTTTAAGGCAACGTAGTTGGAAAAAAGGAAGTCAACTGTCTCCTCTTGTCTCAGGGCAGAAGTTGTTTTGTAGGATTTTCCTCATGGCTGTTTAGTCTCATCTGGTCCCAGGGCAGAGACCATTGTTTCCCACAATTTTGTCTGAGGGCAGGTGAATCCCTCCTGGTCTCAGGGCAGAAGTCGTATTTTTCTGTTTTAAGGCAACGTAGTTGGACAAAAGGGAGTCAACTATCTCCTCTGGTCTCAGGGCAGAAGTTGTCTGAGGGCAGGTGAATCTCTCCTGGTCTCAGGGCAGAAGTCGTATTTTTCTGTTTTAAGGCAACGTAGTTGGAAAAAAGGGAGTCAACTGTCTCCTCTGGTCTCAGGGCAGAAGTCGTATTTTTCTGTTTTAAGGCAACGTAGTTGGACAAAAGGGAGTCAACTGTCTCCTCTGGTCTCAGGGCAGAAGTTGTCTGAGGGCAGGTGATTCTCTCCTGGTCTCAGGGCAGAAGTTGTCTGAGGGCAGGTGAATCTCTCCTGGTCTCAGGGCAGAAGTTGTCTGAGGGCAGGTGAATCTCTCCTGGTCTCAGGGCAGAAGTTGTCTGAGGGCAGGTGAATCTCTCCTGGTCTCTCCACATGGCTTTTTAGTCTCATCTGGTCCCAGGGCAGAGACCATTGTTTCCCACAATTTTGTCTGAGGGCAGGTGAATCCCTCCTGGTCTCAGGGAAGAAGTTGTCTGAGGGCAGGTGAATCCCTCCTGGTCTCAGGGCAGAAGTCGTATTTTTCTGTTTTAAGGCAACGTAGTTGGACAAAAGGGAGTCAACTGTCTCCTCTGGTCTCAGGGCAGAAGTTGTCTGAGGGCAGGTGAATCTCTCCTGGTCTCAGGGCAGAAGTCGTATTTTTCTGTTTTAAGGCAACGTAGTTGGAAAAAAGGGAGTCAACTGTCTCCTCTTGTCTCAGGGCAGAAGTTGTTTTGTAGGATTTTCCTCATGGCTGTTTAGTCTCATCTGGTCCCAGGGCAGAGACCATTGTTTCCCACAATTTTGTCTGAGGGCAGGTGAATCCCTCCTGGTCTCAGGGCAGAAGTCGTATTTTTCTGTTTTAAGGCAACGTAGTTGGACAAAAGGGAGTCAACTATCTCCTCTGGTCTCAGGGCAGAAGTTGTCTGAGGGCAGGTGAATCTCTCCTGGTCTCAGGGCAGAAGTCGTATTTTTCTGTTTTAAGGCAACGTAGTTGGAAAAAAGGGAGTCAACTGTCTCCTCTGGTCTCAGGGCAGAAGTCGTATTTTTCTGTTTTAAGGCAACGTAGTTGGACAAAAGGGAGTCAACTGTCTCCTCTGGTCTCAGGGCAGAAGTTGTCTGAGGGCAGGTGATTCTCTCCTGGTCTCAGGGCAGAAGTTGTCTGAGGGCAGGTGAATCTCTCCTGGTCTCAGGGCAGAAGTTGTCTGAGGGCAGGTGAATCTCTCCTGGTCTCAGGGCAGAAGTTGTCTGAGGGCAGGTGAATCTCTCCTGGTCTCTCCACATGGCTTTTTAGTCTCATCTGGTCCCAGGGCAGAGACCATTGTTTCCCACAATTTTGTCTGAGGGCAGGTGAATCCCTCCTGGTCTCAGGGAAGAAGTCGTATTTTTCTGTTTTAAGGCAACGTAGTTGGACAAAAGGGAGTCAACTGTCTCCTCTGGTCTCAGGGCAGAAGTTGTCTGAGGGCAGGTGAATCCCTCCTGGTCTCAGGGCAGAAGTCGTATTTTTCTGTTTTAAGGCAACGTAGTTGGAAAAAAGGGAGTCAACTGTCTCCTCTTGTCTCAGGGCAGAAGTTGTTTTGTAGGATTTTCCTCATGGCTGTTTAGTCTCATCTGGTCCCAGGGCAGAGACCATTGTTTCCCACAATTTTATCTGAGGGCAGGTGAATCCCTCCTGGTCTCAGGGAAGAAGTCGTATTTTTCTGTTTTAAGGCAACGTAGTTGGACAAAAGGGAGTCAACTGTCTCCTCTGGTCTCAGGGCAGAAGTTGTCTGAGGGCAGGTGAATCTCTCCTGGTCTCAGGGCAGAAGTTGTCTGAGGGCAGGTGAATCTCTCCTGGTCTCTCCACATGGCTTTTTAGTCTCATCTGGTCCCAGGGCAGAGACCATTGTTTCCCACAATTTTGTCTGAGGGCAGGTGAATCTCTCCTGGTCTCAGGGCAGAAGTTGTCTGAGGGCAGGTGAATCTCTCCTGGTCTCAGGACAGAAGTTGTCTGAGGGCAGGTGAATCTCTCCTGGTCTCAGGGCAGAAGTTGTCTGAGGGCAGGTGAATCTCTCCTGGTCTCAGGGCAGAAGTTGTCTGAGGGCAGGTGAATCTCTCCTGGTCTCTCCACATGGCTTTTTAGTCTCATCTGGTCCCAGGGCAGAGACCATTGTTTCCCACAATTTTGTCTGAGGGCAGGTGAATCTCTCCTGGTCTCAGGGAAGAAGTCGTATTTTTCTGTTTTAAGGCAACGTAGTTGGACAAAAGGGAGTCAACTGTCTCCTCTGGTCTCAGGGCAGAAGTTGTCTGAGGGCAGGTGAATCCCTCCTGGTCTCAGGGCAGAAGTCGTATTTTTCTGTTTTAAGGCAACGTAGTTGGAAAAAAGGGAGTCAACTGTCTCCTCTTGTCTCAGGGCAGAAGTTGTTTTGTAGGATTTTCCTCATGGCTGTTTAGTCTCATCTGGTCCCAGGGCAGAGACCATTGTTTCCCACAATTTTGTCTGAGGGCAGGTGAATCCCTCCTGGTCTCAGGGAAGAAGTCGTATTTTTCTGTTTTAAGGCAACGTAGTTGGACAAAAGGGAGTCAACTGTCTCCTCTGGTCTCAGGGCAGAAGTTGTCTGAGGGCAGGTGAATCTCTCGTGGTCTCAGGGCAGAAGTTGTATTTTTCTGTTTTAAGGCAACGTAGTTGGACAAAAGGGAGTCAACTGTCTCCTCTGGTCTCAGGGCAGAAGTCGTATTTTTCTGTTTTAAGGCAACGTAGTTGGACAAAAGGGAGTCAACTGTCTCCTCTGGTCTCAGGGCAGAAGTCGTATTTTTCTGTTTTAAGGCAACGTAGTTGGACAAAAGGGAGTCAACTGTCTCCTCTGGTCTCAGGGCAGAAGTTGTCTGAGGGCAGGTGAATCTCTCGTGGTCTCAGGGCAGAAGTTGTATTTTTCTGTTTTAAGGCAACGTAGTTGGACAAAAGGGAGTCAACTGTCTCCTCTGGTCTCAGGGCAGAAGTTGTCTGAGGGCAGGTGAATCTCTCCTGGTCTCAGGGCAGAAGTCGTATTTTTCTGTTTTAAGGCAACGTAGTTGGACAAAAGGGAGTCAACTGTCTCCTCTGGTCTCAGGGCAGAAGTTGTCTGAGGGCAGGTGATTCTCTCCTGGTCTCAGGGCAGAAGTTGTCTGAGGGCAGGTGAATCTCTCCTGGTCTCAGGGCAGAAGTTGTCTGAGGGCAGGTGAATCTCTCCTGGTCTCAGGGCAGAAGTTGTCTGAGGGCAGGTGAATCTCTCCTGGTCTCTCCACATGGCTTTTTAGTCTCATCTGGTCCCAGGGCAGAGACCATTGTTTCCCACAATTTTGTCTGAGGGCAGGTGAATCCCTCCTGGTCTCAGGGAAGAAGTTGTCTGAGGGCAGGTGAATCCCTCCTGGTCTCAGGGCAGAAGTCGTATTTTTCTGTTTTAAGGCAACGTAGTTGGACAAAAGGGAGTCAACTATCTCCTCTGGTCTCAGGGCAGAAGTTGTCTGAGGGCAGGTGAATCTCTCCTGGTCTCAGGGCAGAAGTCGTATTTTTCTGTTTTAAGGCAACGTAGTTGGAAAAAAGGGAGTCAACTGTCTCCTCTTGTCTCAGGGCAGAAGTTGTTTTGTAGGATTTTCCTCATGGCTGTTTAGTCTCATCTGGTCCCAGGGCAGAGACCATTGTTTCCCACAATTTTGTCTGAGGGCAGGTGAATCCCTCCTGGTCTCAGGGCAGAAGTTGTATTTTTCTGTTTTAAGGCAACGTAGTTGGACAAAAGGGAGTCAACTGTCTGCTCTGGTCTCAGGGCAGAAGTCGTATTTTTCTGTTTTAAGGCAACGTAGTTGGAAAAAAGGAAGTCAACTGTCTCCTCTTGTCTCAGGGCAGAAGTTGTTTTGTAGGATTTTCCTCATGGCTGTTTAGTCTCATCTGGTCCCAGGGCAGAGACCATTGTTTCCCACAATTTTGTCTGAGGGCAGGTGAATCCCTCCTGGTCTCAGGGCAGAAGTCGTATTTTTCTGTTTTAAGGCAACGTAGTTGGACAAAAGGGAGTCAACTATCTCCTCTGGTCTCAGGGCAGAAGTTGTCTGAGGGCAGGTGAATCTCTCCTGGTCTCAGGGCAGAAGTCGTATTTTTCTGTTTTAAGGCAACGTAGTTGGAAAAAAGGGAGTCAACTGTCTCCTCTGGTCTCAGGGCAGAAGTCGTATTTTTCTGTTTTAAGGCAACGTAGTTGGACAAAAGGGAGTCAACTGTCTCCTCTGGTCTCAGGGCAGAAGTTGTCTGAGGGCAGGTGATTCTCTCCTGGTCTCAGGGCAGAAGTTGTCTGAGGGCAGGTGAATCTCTCCTGGTCTCAGGGCAGAAGTTGTCTGAGGGCAGGTGAATCTCTCCTGGTCTCAGGGCAGAAGTTGTCTGAGGGCAGGTGAATCTCTCCTGGTCTCTCCACATGGCTTTTTAGTCTCATCTGGTCCCAGGGCAGAGACCATTGTTTCCCACAATTTTGTCTGAGGGCAGGTGAATCCCTCCTGGTCTCAGGGAAGAAGTTGTCTGAGGGCAGGTGAATCCCTCCTGGTCTCAGGGCAGAAGTCGTATTTTTCTGTTTTAAGGCAACGTAGTTGGACAAAAGGGAGTCAACTGTCTCCTCTGGTCTCAGGGCAGAAGTTGTCTGAGGGCAGGTGAATCTCTCCTGGTCTCAGGGCAGAAGTCGTATTTTTCTGTTTTAAGGCAACGTAGTTGGAAAAAAGGGAGTCAACTGTCTCCTCTTGTCTCAGGGCAGAAGTTGTTTTGTAGGATTTTCCTCATGGCTGTTTAGTCTCATCTGGTCCCAGGGCAGAGACCATTGTTTCCCACAATTTTGTCTGAGGGCAGGTGAATCCCTCCTGGTCTCAGGGCAGAAGTCGTATTTTTCTGTTTTAAGGCAACGTAGTTGGACAAAAGGGAGTCAACTATCTCCTCTGGTCTCAGGGCAGAAGTTGTCTGAGGGCAGGTGAATCTCTCCTGGTCTCAGGGCAGAAGTCGTATTTTTCTGTTTTAAGGCAACGTAGTTGGAAAAAAGGGAGTCAACTGTCTCCTCTGGTCTCAGGGCAGAAGTCGTATTTTTCTGTTTTAAGGCAACGTAGTTGGACAAAAGGGAGTCAACTGTCTCCTCTGGTCTCAGGGCAGAAGTTGTCTGAGGGCAGGTGATTCTCTCCTGGTCTCAGGGCAGAAGTTGTCTGAGGGCAGGTGAATCTCTCCTGGTCTCAGGGCAGAAGTTGTCTGAGGGCAGGTGAATCTCTCCTGGTCTCAGGGCAGAAGTTGTCTGAGGGCAGGTGAATCTCTCCTGGTCTCTCCACATGGCTTTTTAGTCTCATCTGGTCCCAGGGCAGAGACCATTGTTTCCCACAATTTTGTCTGAGGGCAGGTGAATCCCTCCTGGTCTCAGGGAAGAAGTCGTATTTTTCTGTTTTAAGGCAACGTAGTTGGACAAAAGGGAGTCAACTGTCTCCTCTGGTCTCAGGGCAGAAGTTGTCTGAGGGCAGGTGAATCCCTCCTGGTCTCAGGGCAGAAGTCGTATTTTTCTGTTTTAAGGCAACGTAGTTGGAAAAAAGGGAGTCAACTGTCTCCTCTTGTCTCAGGGCAGAAGTTGTTTTGTAGGATTTTCCTCATGGCTGTTTAGTCTCATCTGGTCCCAGGGCAGAGACCATTGTTTCCCACAATTTTATCTGAGGGCAGGTGAATCCCTCCTGGTCTCAGGGAAGAAGTCGTATTTTTCTGTTTTAAGGCAACGTAGTTGGACAAAAGGGAGTCAACTGTCTCCTCTGGTCTCAGGGCAGAAGTTGTCTGAGGGCAGGTGAATCTCTCCTGGTCTCAGGGCAGAAGTTGTCTGAGGGCAGGTGAATCTCTCCTGGTCTCTCCACATGGCTTTTTAGTCTCATCTGGTCCCAGGGCAGAGACCATTGTTTCCCACAATTTTGTCTGAGGGCAGGTGAATCCCTCCTGGTCTCAGGGAAGAAGTCGTATTTTTCTGTTTTAAGGCAACGTAGTTGGACAAAAGGGAGTCAACTGTCTCCTCTGGTCTCAGGGCAGAAGTTGTCTGAGGGCAGGTGAATCCCTCCTGGTCTCAGGGCAGAAGTCGTATTTTTCTGTTTTAAGGCAACGTAGTTGGAAAAAAGGGAGTCAACTGTCTCCTCTTGTCTCAGGGCAGAAGTTGTTTTGTAGGATTTTCCTCATGGCTGTTTAGTCTCATCTGGTCCCAGGGCAGAGACCATTGTTTCCCACAATTTTGTCTGAGGGCAGGTGAATCCCTCCTGGTCTCAGGGAAGAAGTCGTATTTTTCTGTTTTAAGGCAACGCAGTTGGACAATTCTCATATTATTGAAGTTTTTTTTAAAGCTGCTGTTCATGTTCAACATTGTCACTGTTCACCCACTTCATTCTGCTACATTATGAAATTACATATATTGCACTGTATATTGCTTAAAATTGTAAGTGAATGGAATACAAATATATATTAAAGCCAAACATTTAAAAAATATCAAAGCCATGCAAAATAATGATTTTATCTTAACCTTCCAGAGCTTTGATAATAAAGGTGTGGATAAATCACCACTTCTTCATGAGAAATATAACACTTAACACTTGAAAATAGTTCCACATAGTAAGTTAGTTCATATTACATCTTTAATCAGCATCATAAACTACTGATATTTGACAAAATCGGCCTCTAACCAAAAGGAATGTAATAAAAGTCAGATGGTGTAACCGGTTACACCATTTGACATTTCAATTTAAATTTAAATTTAACAGGCATTATGATGGACACCTATGTAAGCACATGGCCTTGGTGTGAAGATTTCAAACACATTTTTTAAAATAAATACTTATTTTTACAATTGTTATGAATGATAAATGTTTTCCTGGGGTCATACCATTTGACATGTAACCCTAAGCACACCTGACCATACACTGAAAATGTCAAATTATCAAGATTTCAAAGAGAGTTACTAACCTCGTCATGCAGCAGTTAGGCTAATCAGGGGTCCTTCTCTGTGATATAATTTCCTGTCACATGGTCTTCTTGCACAAATTAACAAAATGGCTCCTTGAATGTTGGTTACACTACCTTGACACTTTAGGAAGTTGACTTGACAGACACAATTCCCCAAATTAATTATAATATTCAGAACAATGGTGTTCCATTTATTTTATTCATTATTAAACAACACAAATGTAAGATTATGCCAAACTAGTTGATAGGGTGTTTTATCGAGAATTTCACATTTTTGAACAAGTTAAACTATTTGGTACGAAGTTTTTATGGTTATACCTCATTGACATTTTTGCCATTATCCCCTGAATATTCTCTGAAAATTGATTAAATCCAGAAATTTTAGATGAGGTCTTCAAAAAGAGAATGTATGCAAGTAATTTGTATGTTTATTTTCAAATTTTAACCTTTTTAAATTCAACTGAACCATAAGAACACAAAAAAAATTGCGTCACGTCATTGACCCATATGCAGGCTGCGTCTTTGCAGTGAGTACATTAATGTCAACCTCTTGAGACCAAATTTGTGCCAACCTGTCTTGTAGATTGTTCATTGAGGGCTGAGAAACTGTTACCATCTTCATTTAAACACCATTTTTTCAACATTTCCTCTCACAGGTCGGTGGCTTCGATGGCAGCGCCCGTCTACTACGACGTGATGACGGATGAGTGGTCTGAGGCCTGTGACATGGAGATTTCCTGCAACTACCTCAGCTGCTGCGTGGTGCGCGGACTCCCCAACATGGCCGAGTACACTCGGTGTCGTGACTCTCGGCCACTTTTATAAGTGGAGTTAATGGAGGAAGAATCCACCGAACAGTCTTTTTATTGTGTTTTATTGTGTTTTAATGCTGATTTAACATCAGCATTTAAAGGTTAAATAACTTTCTCTGAGCATTAAAACACCTGCTTCTTCTGAGCTTTCTATAATTGTTCACTTAGTGAGAAGTTATTTTGTGTTACATGAGAAAGTTTCTGCGTTCACCTGCTGACACAGCACCCTTCCTGCATCCAAGAGCAGTTAGAAACTGTTTGCTGTTATTTAACTAAATGAAAAGAAGTCAGAGGGGGGAGAGAACATCTAGTTCTGATTGGGATTTTTCTGGGGGGAGAAATTGTACCCAGCAATGATTTCTATGGTTTAAAGTGGACATTTTCAAATTAGCTTACTTTTAATCTGGTGCAAGAGAAGTTCTACTTTTGTAAATATCAGTAAAGCAACAACATTTTAGCAGCTCATTCCACCACAAGATGCATATGGTTGGTATAAAACTGAGCTGTATGCAGAACAACACATACACACACATTTAAACCTCTGCATCAGTACATCACACACATAACACACACACACTATCAGCTGGTCCAGCGGTCACATGATGAGTCTGGGTCAAACACACACATGCACACTCACTGGTTTCAGGTTCCTTCTCTGGTTTCTCTGTGACCGAGTGTGAGAGAGAAATCTGATTCTGCAGAAATAAGCTTTCCTGATCTCTCTCAGCGGTCTGACCGCACGGTATTGAGGGAAATCAGTCGGTAGCTTTGAAGATGCTGAGATCAGATGTTTTCCCCCTGTGAAATGAGAAATGTAGAAGTGGTCCTGAAACTGCAAACCAGCGATTACACCGCTGATGTAAAACCCAAACTCTCCATGGATTTATGGACATTTTCTGTATATTTTGTGCACTTCTTCAAATGGGCCACGGGTTCCTGGTCAGCTGTTGGTGTAGTCAATTAGGTTTTAACATTTCATATCATTTTTTATTAACAGAATCCATATTATTAATTGTTTAGGTTGTGTTGATTTATTTTATTTGTCTCATCTATTGACAGTATTTTAATATTTGTTTCACATTCTAATTTCAGTGTCTGAATACTACTGAACATGTAAAGTTCATTGCCCTTTGAAAGGGTGTACTTGCATTAATATGCTATTATATTATAATTATATCAGTGGAATGGTCTTAAAATGACAATGATGTGGTTTGTCATTTTTTTCTGGGACAAAATACCATCCAACAAAATTATTTATAAGGCCTAACTATGTGTACTTTTAACCTCAATGCTATTTAATCCATTTAAATCAATTATGTGAACAATCAAATCATCAGTTGTCTCAACATTTTTTCTGGTAAGACTGAGGTCAACAGTAGATTAAATGGTTTTTTTTCTGATAAAACCATGTACTTAAATGTCATTTTTATCAATACAGTAGTAGATTGTTTACTAACTGGCATCTAACTGCTTTTATTTTGCCAGTAATAAAGGTTCTATCATTCCCAATGCGTCAAATACTGACGCTTTGGGATTGTAGGACGGGTCGGCCGCCATCCCAATGCGTCAGTATTTGACGAGTTGGGACAAGACTCAAAAATCAACTTTTATTTCAAATAGGACCTTTAAGAAGTCAGACTTTGAGCAATGTGATTACAGTTGAGTTTACATTAATTCAAATAGTTAAAGTCACTCTTTCAGACAAATTATTTGAGTGTCTGATTTGTTCTCTTAGTTGGCGAGCAAGTCTGATGAAACAGACAAGAAATACCAGATTTGTCTCATATTTGATATATATTTGATATGAATGTGTTACAAAAACGAAAGGAGTCATTGTTGGTTTAATTCTGAACAGATTTTAAAGGTGCGTTCCATACAGTGTTCATCCAGAGTCCTACATATGAAGGCTCAAGCATATATTTACAGAACATAGAGATTTATACAGTCTTTTTATAGAAAACAAAACTACTAACAAAAATAATCATCTTTTTTATAGCAGCAAAAAAGAAGAAACTAAAAGAGAAATATGTATATTTACATCTTTTTTTTTTTCCAAATAACAAGGCATATTATATATAGTACACTGCGCATATTTGCTTTCCCATTCTTTAAGTATTCTTCTTGATTTAATCTCTGTGAAGATCAAAGTATATAGGCATCTCTCTCCTCCACCATTAACACACAGTTTACTTGAGAAGCAGAGCCACACACACACACGCACGCACACACACACACACACACGCACACACACACACACCGAGTCTGGCCAGGTTGGACTAACTGCATGGCCGCCACGTTGCTGCCACTGAAACAGCATCACCACGTTGCCACATTCATTCAGTGATCGGGACAGTGGAGCCAGCATGGCCGCCACTGAAAAAGTGCAAAGGCCAGACTCGTGTGTGGCTCTGCCTAAAAATTCTAAAGACATTTTCTAGTTGAGTTAAAACACCAGAACAGTAAAGACTATATGACCTCCAGTATTGCAGCCATCGATTCCAGAGTTAAGTGTAAACCAGGTGATTGCAAAGAACAGAGAACCAAAAACGAACACTGAGATGACATTTTTAACACACTCTTTCCTTGTGCATGTGAGCAGCTGCGAGACAACTGCGCGCGCGCACACACACACAAACACACACGATCCAGTCTGTAACATCTCCCGTAATAGCTTTATCGATTCTTTTGGAAACTAAGTGAAAAGTGTGCTTTAAAAATGAGAAAGCTAAAAAAAATAAATATCCACAGTTATTTTTTTATCCTCCTTTTGCAACACACTTCTACTGTTATGTGCAAGTTCTGTGCAACGTCAGACCCCCCCCGCGCCGCCGCCTTGGCGAACATCTCGTCGAACATCTCGTCAAACATCGAAACAAAAAATGATTTCTTTTGAAATCCCTTCACATTCATTGACTTTGTTAAAAAAACAAAACTTTTTAAGTCACAAGATGGAATCAAAGGTAAGAACTCAATCTCCCAGCAGGCCTTGCTGCTGTCTGAACATTCCAGAGTCTGCGGTTAAAAGGCTTGGGACATTAAAAACAAAAGAAATAATTAACCTAAAATCAAAGACTTCCCACTGCACTGGAACAGAAACACTCAAGTTGCACTTCAAGTATTCACGGCCTGGAGTTTCTCGCCTACACTTTTAACAAGGAGTGTCGCTCGGGACGACACACATCTTGTCTGCATGTACAGTATATTGTGTTGAAAAGCAACAAGATGTGTGCTGTCTGACATTTAAAAAAAAAAGTCACATGCTTGTTAAGAGTGTACTGACCCGGACTGAGCACAATGCTTCAGCTTAAAGAGTACATGTTGTTTTTTTGTTTTTTTTACACAAACAAAAAGAAAAAAGACACAAACATCCAGCCATGCATTAGAAAATACATCCCTGACCTATTAGGACAATAAAGAAAACGAGCTTGAGTGATTTGTACAGTCATACTTTGGTGTTCCACACATGCATATTGCTGTTGTCGCATGCAAACCTCCCAAACCCAAAGTTTTTTTTCTTTTTTTAAGCTTCATGTTTGTCCTTAAACTGAAGTTGTGTGTCCATTTTGTTATCCAGGATATTTTATTGCCCTAGTGTTTGCAGAAGCCATTCAAAAATTCTGGCATCTGTACCTCCTCGTTTTTTTATCGCCGTCGCATCCCTGCTTTTTTTGTCGCAGCAGGGTCAACCCAGGAAGCAAAACACACTCTCTCTACTCTGCTGCTCTGGGATTGACTGAATGTACCTGAAATTATGGAAGGAATCTATTTTGTTTTATAAACACTCTGCACCAGCACTTATCCAAGTAAAAAAAATAATAACCACGTCATAAGTGAGTGAATTCTCTTCCAAAGAAAAAACAAAAAAATAGCTTCTCCACTAAATGCTTAAACACACCAAAATAAAAAGTTCTTTCCTCAGTAAATAAAATCACCGCAATTAACATTTCCATTCCTTTCAATTTGCATGTTTCAGCTGATTGAGCTGAAAGGAAAACTGACCCAAATCCACAGACGTTCACAGACAACCGGAACGGTTTTCAGAAAGGTTTTCACCACCCGAAACAACCCTGCTCTGCCCACACGACCCTCACACAGTCCTCCTCCTCATTCTGATTAACAGAGACTGTTATTGCAACCAAAGATCTGATTTGTCAGAAAACAAACAACACAATAAAATCTTAACTCTCTCATTTTGTCTTTCTAACTACATTTTTTTTTTTGTTTTACTTGTCCAGCATTCTCAGCTATTGGAACATTCCAAAGATTAAGATTATTTAATATTATCTGCCTACTTTTAATACTAATATTAATTTATGCAACTTGCATGTATCCCCTCTGTGTAGGTCAGTTTGTCTCAGTACTGTGTATGAATGTTTTTTTAAGGTCAAAGTGAAGCAAAGCTTAACACTCTCACTTCCCCATCCACCATCACGTCGCTGTCGCTTGCCCTGATTAAACAGCAGACGCAGCCAGATTTGCAAAAGCCATTTTGTTAAACTGGAGTTAGGGATGCAAAACTGAGCAGCAGAGGCATGTCTTATAGCATCTCTAGATCATCAGATGATGATGAAGTTCAGGTTGGACGCCAACCCATAGTGTCAATATTTGACAACCTGAAGATAAGACATGATTACCTCTACCTTTTCCAGGAAGGTACATTTTTACTTAAATATTATTCAATATATTTTGGTCAAGGGTAAACTGGGTTTTGGTGGTTAACCTTTATTGCTATCTGGTCAATTACTCTTAATATTTTCTATTTTTTCAGAAAAAGTTAAGCTATTTCTTTTAAGGTGAAAACATGCCTACCATCCTTCTCTCCTCTTCTAAACATCCATTCAATGTACAACACACAGATGTTACGGTCAAGACACCAAGCAGGAGTGTAAATCCTCCACTGAGGCTCAAGTAACACGCGTAAGGTTGATATTATGAGCCACTAATACTAAACACTTGAAGGATTTATTTTTCCTTCACTTACATAATATAAGCCCTGGGAACATGTTGACTAAAACTTTTTCTTCCCATATATCCAGGATCCATTCTAACATTTTTTTGTCTGACGGTTAGTAGTCGAGTTAGTGGATCAACTGGAGCAGAAGAGTCCTGCTGGTGTTTTCGGACAAACAAATCCCACACACCTCAAAGAGGATTCCAAACAAGCTTTTCTAACTGAACACTATTCAACACTCTTTCCACAATGGCTCAGCTAATGTGCAGTTAGTGACGTTGTGCTAACAGCATTTTCTAAAGAAAAATAAGACAGAAAGTAGCGAGAAATCTTTCTTCTCGGCTGTTTGGTTTCTCTCTCTCTCTGCTCCTCTAACATGCAGCATGTAGGTTAGTCTGATTATTCAAAACACAAGCATCATTCTGGGCCCTCAGTAAATCATGAAAATAATATTTGGGATTTTAATGCCCTGTATACTGCACGTATTGCATCTATGCTCTTTCTTTCCTGGAATTTAACTCGATAAATGTATTTTTTTTATAATTCACTCTTGATACACAGGCAGCTTTACACTCATGCTCCTAAATAGTGTCAACTTTGCCCTGGAGTGAAGGCTAAAGCGCTCCTGCCACGTGGAGAAGGGCATAAAACAAAATATATATATCAATTTCGGGACTCAAGATTAATAATTCCCCCCCCCCCTGTAACCAGGCTTCGGGCTCTTAGTTTCAGAAATGCCACTTCCAAAAGTCTCTAGAGTCTTAAAGCTACTGCCATCGAGTGCTGCAGAAGTCCTGCACAGCCACGTGTGTTGGGTTTATTTTGGTGAACACGATGTCTCCGCTGGAGACACACACTCTCGTCCATCAGCTTCAAGAAACGAAGATTCGAACGCGCCGATTCCACAGCGAGGAAGAACAATTTTCAGCATTTTTGAATGATTGCAGCTTCGAGGACTAATGTTCATCAACAACGTTCGTTATTCAGGTGTTCATTCGATTGTGTAGACCACAGATGAAGAGGTGTGTGCGTTTATGTGAGTCCCCTGAAGTTTTCTGTCCAGGCAGCTGCTCAGTAGCACCTCCTAGAGGCCCTGAGAGACAGAGACAACCTCTCTTTTAAACCGTGACGGATGAATTTCTCACTTCTGGAGGACCCTGGCGGATCACTCGAACGTCCATGAGCTAAGTGGAAGGAATTTCGGCAACGGCTGAAACAGAACTGGGACCAGAATGCTTTGTTGTAGGATGAGTTGGTCTGGTTTGACACTGGTCCCATGACAGTTTGAGTTGTTTTCTTAAATTTCAAGTGTCCGTAAACTCGCCAGGATGGTGGCACATCCTTAAGTCTTTTCATTAGCGGTAAAGTCTGCTGACTCATCCGGCCAATCACAGAGCAGACTCATTCTCCGTGTGACAGGATGTGGTGGTGGTGGTGGCCTTGCCCTTCTTGTTGAGTTTCAGGAAGCTGGGTTTCTCCGTTGCCACGGTGACAGCCACATCATTGCTGTTGGGATTTTTCAGCGTTGTCAGGGCCCGTTTCTCCGAAGCTTTGGCAGAGTCCCCCCCCTCCCTGTCGATCATAAATAAAATCATGATTGTTAGCGCGGTATTTTGGGTTTAAAAAGAACAGTTTGACAATTTGGAAAACACACTTATTCCAGGAGCCAAAGGCCAATCAGGTTAACATGGGTTAAAGACAGTCACAAAGCATTCATAACCAATAACTTTTAGAGAAGCTGGTACGTGGATTTTGTTACCTTTGGACACCCAGGCTATTTCCGCCTGTTTCCCGTCTTTATGCTAAGCTAAGCTAACCAGCCGCTGTGTATTTCCTAAAATGTTAATTTTCCTTTGAGGACAGCTAATGTTTAAGGCCAGGTTGGTTTTCTCACCGGCTGTTTGGAGTAGGATAAATAACCAGGAAGCAGGCAGTGAAGAATCCGAGGAGGGAGCCCCCGGAGGCCACCATGGGAATGACACGAACGCTGCCAACAGCTTCCACCACAGCACCCAGAGCCGAGGCCACCAAGATTTGACTGATGTACACCTGCAAAATTACAAATGATAATATTACATGTTTTTTTTTTACACTACCTCAGCGTAACATATGAGACAATACCACAAATATTTTTCTTAATACTGGACGAACACTCACTTGGCAGGATAATATGGCACAGTCAATGCCAAAGCCTCTCCGTGAGTTACCAGGACTGTGTTGGATGTACTGAAGGAGGCAGAGATAGTTTCAGTTTATAAATATCAATGAAAGCATCAGTACATATGAAAAAAATACAGTTTTTGAAATACATTAACACAAAATGTTGCAACAGAAACAGATATATACTCTTTTAAAATGAACTGCAAAGTATGGTGAAGCTGTTTTTATGAACCAAAAGTTTCTTTTTATATCAGCATTTACTGTACCTCTTTAATTTCGTGATACTGTCCCAGCAGAGCATAAGGACAGTAGGAGATACTCATGGAGATGATGCCCATGGTGCTGATCATCACCATAGCAACATACACATTAGGGAAGATTGCCATGACAGCGGTTCCTTTTTGGAGGGAAATAGAGAAAAGTTACTTGTTGGCTGCTCATGTCTATTTTTGCTGTATTTAATCACTGTACTGTGCTTCATACCTATGGAAAATCCAAGCGTTCCCAGGATGTAGATGACCTTAATGCCCAGGTCAAAGTTGTCGAGGTACTTCTGAAGGATGGCTGGAAAAGGTTAAGTGAGTTGATTGGTTAGTCCAGAGTTTCTTGTTGATTTCTTAACGACAGTTAGCATTCCTATGATGTGAGCAAGCGTCCTTCTGTGTTACCTGAGCATGTGGCAGCAGTCATGGCGTATATTACCAGTCCCCAACACCCCATCTGAACTCCTTTGTGATAATTTTCCAACAAAGTGGAGTTGACAGGAGCCTGAGAGAGAGAGAAAAATGTCTTATAGTAATATCAGAATAAGAGGCAAATTCTAAAAGAAAACTTAAATACTCAAGCTGTTTTGGGTTGGGTATTGATTTATATTTTTGGCTGTGTTCTTGTTTTAGTAGTCGTTTTCTGTTACTTTCGATAATATGCATTTTGTAATACAGCAGAACATATGTTTTATATTTGTCTGGTTCTCGTACGGTTGGATCTCCATGGTAGATGACTTGTCCCATGAAGTCAGTGAAGAAGACAGCCTCAGCGATGATGGAGAACCAGGTGAGCAGATGACAGGCACACAGTCGCAGCAGCTCCGGAGGCATCTTCAGCATGGAGAGCCACAGCAGCCGCACGGTGGTCTCAACCTAAAGAGAGGAGACAGGTTCAGACGATATCCGACCAAAAGAGACAAACTTCACATCTTGGAAAGTGAGTTCTTACCTCTCCCTCTTCACTCTCTGTGTCCCCGCTGGAGGAGTTGGTGTTTCCGCTACGGTGTCTGTTTCTCTGCCTGCTCCTCCTCCTGTGCCTGGCCTCCATTTCGTACAGGTCGTTCATGCTGCGAGACGGCTTAATGAGAAAGGCGGCGTTAGCCCGGCGGTAACGGTAGCGGTGGCTCCCAACTCGGCCGTAGTAGGAGAAGGTGCAGGACGGCTGGCGGTAGAACGTGTGACGGTGCCGTGGCTGCCGCAACTGGGCTCCAGTACTGGCAGCTGGAGTAAAGGACAGATTACAGAGCAACATCAAGTGACTGACTAGTATCTTTTTTTTTTTTTAACAAGTACGTCTTTGAGTATTCAGAAAAGTGCTATGTAAGTCCAATGTATTATCATTATTATTATTATTATTACTGAAACCATAAAGAAACTAGGAATAGGGTTAAGACATCTCTCCATTCTTAATATACAGCTTGTTAGCTTAGCTTAGCATACAAACTGAAAACATGGGGAAACATCTGCTTCATTTTATTTTTATTTAATCTAGAATTGCACTTAAAGTAAAGTAAAATGTAAATACCCACCTTTGACCATTCCAGCGCGATGTGCCTGTCCCTTAGAGCTCAGTATGTTAGTGCCATCTCTATTAGCATCACCGTCTAACAGCCGCCCGTTCAGTGTCCGCTGCTCATTGAGCTGGTTGTTCAGCAGTGCCTCCTGACCGTCGTCATTCTCCATTTCCTGTAAGAAAGCTGAGAGGCGGGAAATCCTGGGGTTGAGAGCGTGTGTCATATGGTTGTTGGATTGGAGGCGGAGCAGGTCCTGACTTCCTGCGCTGCTGCTGCGCCTGATGTTGCCGAACCGGGGGGGTGGAGTGTTGCGACTGGGGTTGAAGAAGGAGCTCGTGGGAGGCGAGCCATGATAGGGTGAGAGGCGGTCAGCGAAGATGGACGGCTCCAGGTGGCACAGGAAAAACGCATCGTGCTCCAGGTGGTCGAGAGTGGCGTCTGCCATGGCGAGAACACTGTCACTTTTACCTGAAGACAGAGCAAGGGCTGATTAGATTTACATGTGACAAATTCAGACAAACTAGTGAACAAGTCATACAGTCACTGTATGAAACATGGTTGAGAACTACTGTTCTAGTTCTAGTTCATCTATGATACCACAAATGTGTCTCTTTTAAGGAAAAGGTACCATCCAAAACACACTCTAACGTGTAACGAACTGAACTGAAGTGGACTGCTTGATGGAAACAAGGCTACAGACACAAGATAGGACTTTATGTTTTTGTGTAAGTAGGAAGGACAATATTTGTATAAATTGCCCTCAAACGATCATTTCTTCCTTCATGTAATTAAAATTCAGAAAAAGAAGCAACCGTCTATGAACATACTTCTCACAAGTTCCACCTCTATGAAGTCCATATCCCCACGCTCTGACTGGTCGTCTCCATAGGGGTCATAGAGGTCGTAGGTGTCCATAGTTTCATCCTCTCCAATCAACTCCAGCTTGGGGGCAAGAAGTCCAGTCCTGCCATTGGCTGATGGTTGCTGGTGGCGATCTGGACTCTCCTAGTTAGAGGACAATGAGAGGAGTGAGTTTTTGTAACCTCATGGAAACTGAAGTCTTAAACATACACACATGCTGTACCTGGTCCAGCCTGTCATGCTGGGGTGAGTACTGCTGCTCCTCTATGCTGAAGAGATGTAACACCACAGAGGCTGAGAAGAGGATGGCAGCAAAGAAGAACAGGATCTGCTCCTGGGACCTGAAGATTTTTCCAAGGAAGGTGTGGGTCCAATCTAAACCTCCGAGAGCATAGCCAACCGCACCACCAAGACCTGCACACATGGACAGAGGGACAAGTTTAGACTTGGAAAAGGGACATCAGCAGAAAATTATTGTGTCTGATCTAATTTTCTTTCTTTGTGCTAATTTATGTTAAATTAACATACTACATTAAAATACTATCTGTGTGTCAGATGTCAGTGATACCTGCTGAGGCGGCGTGGATGTTGAGCGCCATGTCTTGTTCTTCCGTGTCTGCCACATCTAGCAGGTACGCTCTGATTGGTCCCTCCGTTGCGTCTGCACAAAAGTCCAACACCACCACCCCCAGCACCGTAAGAACAATTCCTATTGGTTGTCTCCCCTGCTCATCGCCCAAAGACAAACCTAACGGAGAAAGACATGAAAGGACAAAGAGTTGGTATTGTGCAACAAACAAGCTGAAAGCTGAAAACAGAAAGAAATGAGGATAAAATCAGTCAGACCACATGACTCATGAATAAATAAAGTGAAATATCACTTAGATTTGACACAACTGTTTTAAATGTTTATATATAATCAATGACAGATGTAAGCATGTGAATTGTCCATTTTTATAATAGACGTCTTCTGTATGTTCAACATAGACTTTGATTTGAATTTTGAATATTTTTTGCACAGTGGGTTAAGAGAAAAAAACTGAGAAAATATGGTTTAATATGGGTTAACCAGTTGTTTTAGACGTTGTAGGGACCAAATTAAATCATTTCTAATATACATGTATCTGTTTTGGATGCTATGATGGTAAAAAAAGGCCAATAATTATCAACAGAAGGGCATAAAAAGTTCAAATAAGAGTGCATGTACAAAAATAATTCAGTTTAAAAACAATTTAATTATTATCACAGATTAATAATTCTGTAATCACGTTTTACATCCACACACAAACATCTGGAATTGTTCCGCTGATGTAACCCAGGTCAGAGCTGCACATGTGATCAATGACCGATAAGTGAGTAATAACAGCTGCGCGACACAAACACAAAGACATACACAAATGGGTCACTGCGCATTACCCATACTGCTTTGCAGTATGTGTGCGACCTTGTGTGTCTCATTACATTTTTGACCCGGCTGTCCCCTCAAGCTGCTCAGTGTGTGTTTGTGTCTGACGGCCTGAGAGAAATGGTATGAATGGATGGAAACAACACAGAGTGACATGGGAAAGCTTTAGTAACCTGTATGTGTGTGTGTGAGAGAGAGAGAGCCAGTGTGTGTGTGTGTGTGTGTGTGAGAGAGAGAGAGAGAGAGAGAGAGAGAGAGCGATATCACGGGCAGTGTGACGCAGCATGACTTTACAAACTGATATCCATTAACATCGGGAAACAAATGTTCATAGAAGGAACAGCAGATTGTGTCTGCGTGTGTGTGTGTGTGTGTGGGACAATGGAGCCGTACTACTCACTGGCTGGGCAGGCAGACAGGAAGTGAATTGTGATTGGTGGAAAGGGGGAAGCAAACAGGAAGCATTTCCCTGTGAACTGCCTGCTCCTGTGTTCCCATGTCAACACACACACACATACACGTACATACAGGTTACTACAGTGTTCCCATGTCACCCTGCACTGTTCACACACATTCATATATATATACAACTATGGAAACACACTTTCTCTCTTTAATTATCTCATGTCTCTCACACAGAAACAGGTCATGGTCATTCCCATGTCAACCCCGCTGGCAAGGTGGTCACACACACGTACATGGACACAGGCACGCACACACACACCCTAATGCCCTAAAACGACCTGAGTGCCAATCTCCCTGCAGAAGAATGGAGGTAGAACAAAACAGAATTGAATAGAAGTGACCAGAATCTGCTGACTGTGAACAGTTCACACAGCTCTCCTTCACACTATTTATAACTCCTTTAACAATTCATTTCACTCGTTCTATTTAAAAGTCCAGACCACTATTGTTTTACGGTACATTTTTCACCCATTTGGTCCGCATTTAAATATGAACGTTTGACACTCAGTGACACTCAGTGTCAAATGTTCCACCCAATCAGTGATTTCTTTAGACTGAAACCAAGGGCCCACACACACAAAACCAATAGCAAGGCGCTAGCAGCAACAAAAGTTGACTGCTGCGTCGCCTCATATCGCCTGTGGCTCAACAAAAAAGCTGCACTTCAACACATCGCAAAGACTACAACCGTCAGCCGACTAGCTCCTACATTCTCTCCATACGAACAGGTGGCTGTAGTCTGCATCATCATCATCATTCAAAAAGGGACCAGAAGTCAAAAGTCAGAAGGTGAAAAATGAGGATAATCCAGCCTAAATGTGGCAAATCATGGTTAATCGATGCATCCTTGCATCAGGCAGCCCTTGTTCTCAACTGTGGAACTAATGTATTCCTGTGCATAAGCCACAGAACAGAAAGAAATTAAACTTTTCTGGAAATTTTGAAAATGGTACATGCTTGTGTTTTACTGGGCCTTGAAAATATGTGTGTGAGGTCCAGATATATCTGCTTACTGCAGCACATTTCAGCTTAAATGTCTGTCTGTCACCATCAGTATATTCAACAATACGCTGTCAGCCTTTCGTATGTTTATATTTATATAGGAACATGTGGTTAATGATTTTACAACTGGGGCTACACTGATAGTTATCCCAGAAATCAATATCTGTGTGGCACAAATTGACTGATCAATTTGTTTGATTGGAGAGGAGGAATTTGTCCTTGGATTGACATCTGTATGATGTAATACACTGAGGGTCAGACTCGCTAGCTTTCATCACAATGACGCCCCACTGATTCTAGAAAGGAAGCTGTCCTGTTCTTTTATTTCCTCTGTGGAACAAGTGCACGCTGGGTAAAACCAAAGTGTATCTTAGTGCATTTTCAGAGTCTGGGGTTCAATTCCCAGTGAGGCAATGTAGTCTCCGGTGGATTAGATAATAGTGTTCAAGCAGATGGCACAAAGTAAACTTCGGTATTTTTAGGCCAAAATGTAAAAGCATGTTTTTAGACATACGTCACAGTGACAGATCCTAAATTTGTATTTTCAATTAAAGCTGCAAATCAGAGACCTTTTGTTGCTTTATATTTCTGTTATGTCTGTAGCTATAGCGGAGATGTATAAAGAGAAGAAAATGTGTTTGTGGACCTCAAATATTTGTGGCTGTGTCATATTTGCGGTGTACAAACAAAAATGCAAATATTTGTTGAATTGTTTCCAAAACAAATACTTGAAGATTTGCACAAGTTAGTAAAGCAAGCGTACAGTAAATAAAGTGGAGCTGAGATGCTGCACTTTCTAGAACAATAAACACAGAGAAAAAGCATCAATCAACAAAAAAAAAACTGACAACAAAGGAAGGAAACATCCACCTGGCTGTTGACTGAATAGTGCAAACTCACCCAACAACGATCCATTCAGAAACAGCGCCACTCCGATCAGTGTTCCGATACAGAGAGCCAGGATGAACGGCCTCCTCCTGCCCCATCGCAGAGTGCAGCGGTCGCTGGCCGAGCCGATCAGAGGAGTGAACATGAGGCCGAGGACCGGACTGAGGAACCATGTCAGACTGTAATACTGCTCCGGAAGACCTGCACACACACACAGAAAGACATAGTGTATGAGTTATACTGTAGGTGTAGACAGGTCAAGAGAATGGATTCACCAATAACGACTGACACTTGACCATGAAGTTTTTCTGTCATCCACCAGGGGGTGCAAGTAACATCCTTATTGTAGAAGTGTAGAAGACTTTTTATTCGATTTTTATTTGAATGGTTTTATTTAAACTGAACATTTTTCAATTTGAATCAGCCTTTAAGGCAAAAATAAGGGTATGCATTTGATTCATGCATCTGCAAATCTGCAACCAAGTGACTTTAGTTTACAAAACATGATAATTACTTAATCAACTAATGTATTTCATTGTTTATTGCACAATACATTTCTTGCATCAGATAAAGCTTCAATCTCTAATCCCTGTGCGCCGGCCACCAGTGATTTGCAGGTTGACATAGTAAAAGATAAGAAAACAAACACATCAGAGTCGAACTTCATTATAATCACGCTCTGGTTAATAAAATGAAATTGGCTGCAAAAAGTTTACATAAGTACTTTAACTACATTAATAAACATAAACATAACATAACAGGATTTATAATATGATAAAACTGCAACATTTTCTGTTAATTGCTATGTATTAGTATTTTTCAGTTTCATTAAATACCCTGAAAAATATTGATAATAATGTTGGATATGAGGGGGGAAAATTTACAGAACATATTTAGATATTTTATTAAAAGGTTAGTGTGCTGTGTGATAAGCACAACAGTTGTGTTGCAGTTTATTTTACTTCTGCTGTGTGGGCACCACAGCAGTGGAGAGAGTAAAAACAGCTAGAACTGGTGTATCAATACTGAAAAAAATTAGTACTGAAACCTTTCAAATGTAAAGATATATCAATATTTCAGGAGTTGACAACTCTACTACACATGACAACAGTGTAGTTGGAGTCACAGGTGAAGTATACAGCAACACAAATGAACTGTTTTGTTTGTGTTGCCACCTCAGTTACCTACGAGTTGACCTGAGGCTGACGTTTCCAACACTGCCTGTTAAAGCCTACACAAAGGTAAAGAAGAGAAAGCCACAGAGTGTTTATCTCTGTGTGAACATTCAGCCTGGATTATCACACAAAGGCTTGCAACATCAACTCCTGCGTGCTGGTTAATGCAGAGCAAATGGGCAGGAGCGATCACGTTTCTTGGGCTTTTCGTCATTTTCCTTTAAGTAGACTTCCTGAATGAAAGAAAAGAACTTCTCTTTGTCTCTCCTGATGCCACTCTTTTGTTGCATTTGTTGAGTATTTCAAATTTAAAAGAAAATCCACGGAGTGAATTACTTGGACTGTAACCTATAATACACTGTTACGTACACGTGAGAGGACATTCTCTATTATATTAATTTTCCATCGCCGGAAAGCAGGTGAGGATTACAGACACACACATACGTTGAATGACAGTGTCTCAATTAGGAATCAGTGGAAATAACTTTAGCACCTTAAGCTTTAAACAGACACACGCAGGATGCAGCAACTTAATGGAAACACATACTGTACACTGTTCGGTACACAAGCTTTCAAAAGCTTTGAATAATATCCGACAACACCTTCTAAACATATCATACGAACCTTTCACCAACAAAACCCGTTTCTAATTAACTCAGTCACTAAATATAGGACAGGATACACACCCTTAAAGCACACGGGAACAATCACCTTAGGCGTCAGCTCACCGTTCACACGCAAATCAGAGAATTTGACCTGACTTTGACAAACTGACAGAAGGGAGGATGATTTATGATTTCTGACTAAATAAGACACATTTCTGACATCATTTGCCTTTAAGGGATCTAATATTATTGTAATTAAATCCTCTGTTTTTAACATTTGATGAACTTCACTCAATCACTTCTAATGCCCAGTTTCACACAGACAACAATAAACACATGACAGCAGTGCACTGGATTTGATCCCTGAAATGTGTTAAATATTTACTGTAAGAAAATCAGCTTGTTTGTTTAAAAACAAATTGCCTGTCTTTTCTTTGTGCAAAATGAATGAGTTTGTTTTACATCCGACACGCTCCATGCGTTCAGTCAAAAATGAAACGTGAGAACGTCAGCATGGGTGTGATTATATAGTCACAACCATGCCAATGGTCAGGTTATCTTTCAAACAAACAAAACATTTTTCTGGAGCTTCACAGCAAAACAGCATTGCAGCATTCTCCTAAACAACTGAAGTAGCTGGGGACTTTACTTTAAAATGTAAAAAAAACAAACACAAAATGGCTCTATACAGCTCATCCAGCGTAAGCAGCAGTCTCCAGAAGCCCCTAGATCCCAAATTAATTTGAAAAGATGTTATCTACACCCATGACGTGCGGTCGAGCTTGTGCAGCCACTTCAGACAGGGTGTCTTCTAAGGCTTTTAGTTTTGCAGCTGCAGTGAAGATTTCATCTTAGAAAAAAGGTGTAAATAAATGTCCTTTATAAATAATTTGGGATCTTGGGGCTTCTGTAGACTTGGTTTACACCATTTTAGGTTTTTATTTCAACTGTTTATTTAACATTTTAAAACACGAGAACGCTGCAACGCTGTTTTGCTGTGAAGCTCCAGAAATATTTTGTGGACTACGATGCATCACCTGACGATGCATCACCATGAGTGAGCAGATAAAGATTGAATTTCATTTTTAGGTGAATTTATCCTTCAATCATAACTCACAGGTCACAGGGAAACTACGAGTTCAGTTGGATGATGTCAACAAGTTCAATGACTTCATTTAATTTCCCATCTAGCTTAACAATATCAGTAAACTAACTTCCATGATCGCTTTCTTATTTCTCTCACCAGGAAGAGTTGACCGGGATCAGATGTATCGGGTAAAAATCCTACAAGCATAAGTCTTCACTCAGCTCATTAAACCTTCAACTAAACAACTTTGATTTGTAAAGAACACCACAGAGACCATTATAATCATCCTGTCCTAAAGAGTATTTTAAAACCCACAAGATGACTAAAGGCTACTAATTTGCTGTCATATTGTTTCATATTGTTTTAAACTCATAAAACATTCACACACTAAAAAATATGGAGTTTCTATTGTTACACAAGAGCATAACCCTCACAGCGTGTTTACACTTAAATAATATTATATCAAATAATAAAATCAATCATCACATAATGAAATCAGTTTCCCTGAGTCATGACAAAAGACTACGCCCTTGGATAGAGAACCATGATTTCATTGAGCTGCTGAGAGGAAGAAGATGAAGAGGAGGAGGAGGCAGACAGTCTTTTAGCTAAGTGAAGTCAGCTGAATGCAATAATTAAATCAGAACTTTATCATCGTCTCACTGTCAAACTGTCGCGTAATGCGGCTCACTTAGAAAGAAGACAAATATATTAAGTGCCATTTGGCCGCCACACTATCCCTCCCATATATAGAGACAAGCGAGAGATAGACAGTGAAAACATCCATCTGTCCTAATCTTGATAATGTCTCTGCCAGCCTAAGTTGGCTCAGATAATGATCAATAGCTCTGCATAAAGTTTGGTACATAGACTTTTGAACTTTAAGTCAGCAGCAAGGGAGTCTGTATCGGACAACTCTATAATGAATTTTCCATTTGGTTTTTTTGTTCTTTTATTTGACAGGTACAAAGCACAATGCATTTATCATCTAATTTGGGCAGAGGTCACCCGGTTGAGGCCATAAGAGATAAATCAACTGTCCGAAACACTTTCTGTCAGCAAAAAGCGATATATTCAGATCGTACTGTAACTTTATTTTTTAAAACATTTGTTTTATTAAAACTTAAGCAGTGGTTAAAGTTCCCTCTCTTTCCCAGAGCCAGGAATTCATTAAAAAAACAAGCTAACCCACAGTTGCATCAAACTGTATTTTTTGCTTTTGTGATCGAGAAGCAGCATTAGTGCAACTTCCCATAAAATATCCCTCTAAGAGATTTAAAAATTAAAGCCATAATCCTCTCTCAATTTTTGAATGAATCTACATTAGTGAGAAGGAGGAAGGCAGAAAGTTGAGCTGTGGAGTTGCTGCAGATCAATATGAGGAAGAGGCTGCTGATATTTCACTCCTCAGTGAACAAAAGGGATGGAGAAATAGAAGACAGCCGGAAAGAGAGAGCGTTTCAATGGCAGCTAATTTGATTGAGAGAACATAAGGCTCTTTTAAATGTAAAATGCACTTTAATGTTTCTCACACAGACCTCTTTAATGAGAAGAACATCAATAACAGAGTGCCACGGTGTCTAATATGTCCCCGCCTCCAGCGCAGATCCATTAAGAGACCATTCAGTTTCTGAGGTGTGACTCAGACTGTACCTGCTGACTGAGGCTATACATCCACTGTGAGGGTCTGACTGCTTCTTGGCCGACAGAGCAGGAGACATAAAGCTCATTTGGTTGGTAAATTCAGGAAAAATCTTGCATGACTCATCACAGTCAGTGTCCTTGAGTATGGTGTGGATGGAGCTTTTGTCAGCATTTAACATTTTCTGGAGGTTTGGGGAGGAGTTGTTTGTCTGCAAAAATTCTTGTGTCATGTGAAACCTCCCTGCTGCAATCATGGTAATTTTCATGGTTTTCGCCACACTTGGTGAGTCACATGTTTCTCTATGTCAGGAGTTATGGTGTGTAGACCTCAGCCATAGAGTCAACAACATCATATGTATGTTTTTACATGTTACTATACTGTTACCTTCCAGATTGAGATACGTATTTCCTCAGTTAAGCTAGCTGGCTAACTTCAAGCTTCTGAACACAGCTAAGTTACATGACATGTTGTGCAGGGACGAAGACCCTTTTAAACCCGGCACTGAGATGTATGTTGGTGGTGACTGGAGATAGTTGTATCGGCTGGGTGACATCAGTGGATCAGAGCAAGAGTGGGAAATAGTGGTGACTATTCTGAGAGGACGCACTACCTCAAATTCGAAAACATGCTTCAAAATGTTTCCCTAACTAAATCCTCTTTTCAAACCCTCAGTGGATAAACTCAAAAACATCCAAAAATGCTCAAAAACAACCTTGGTTTTCCTTGTTCCTGACATCCTTGAGATCAAAGTTTTTACCCAGACAGAGATTAAAAAAAAGAAAAAAGAAAGACAACTGTTAAGAAGACTTGCGGTAACATACAGCAACCCCACCTCTCTCAAGTTTAGGGCCGCATGTAAACAAGCATGTCAAGAGCCAGTCAGCTCCTTTGAGTGGTGAACTGGTGTTTACTTTGTCTGCTCTCCAGAGAATTTAATGGAGTGAACTGGCAGGGTGCAAAAAAACTGTTTTTCTGGCTATAAAAGAAGTTATGAGCATCAATTTGTGCCTTCACACCAAGAGTAAACATGTACAGCCCTCTGGTAACTTTGAAGCCTATTTTGGTGTTTCCTACCCAATGCACCACAGAGATTACAAACTCTACAACCCGTGCTGTTGAATAACAGAGATCCCAAAGACTGACTATATTTAGGCGCTCTCGTCTCAACTACAAAATACCGTTTGACATCACCTCGTTCCTGTCGACCTGTACAACTGTCGACCTCTTTTATTTCTCTTGAGTGGCCCATAAACAGGGGCTTGACCCCTCTCGCCGTGGTGACCAGGTCTTGGGAACCCTGTCACCACGGAGACTCCATCACCTCTGCTTCCTGGCTCCTAATATGGCCGTGTCATTCACACAGGGCTTCCTGTTGTGGAGTTTTCTTCAAACTAAGGAAAGCTTTGTTTCTACTCTTTTCTTTTCGCACACACACAAACATACAAAGCCTCCACATAAACATACCTGCAATAACAACACACACATGTAGCCGACAGAGACACACACACACACACACACACACACACACACACACACACAATACCTGTTAAAACTCAAACAGTGGCACAGCCATAAAGCAGGCGACAAGGCAGCAGATAGGAATCTGTCTGTCTGTAGGTTTGTCAACATCAAAACAGGAAAACAGTTCCTTGTAAACAGTTCCCTCACACACACACACACACACACACACACACACACACACACACACACACACATACACATACACACACACACACACACACACACACACACACACACAAATGATACAGAAAAACAGTCAACACCTAGTAAATAAAGACTTTTCTCTGTTCCCACACACACACAAACATGCAGATTTACCCACCAAAATAAAACAGCTGAGTTCCCACACACTCCAAGTACTGTAGGTACACACACACACACACACACACACACACACACACACACACACAGGGAACAATACTGAGAGAACAGAAATGCAGGAAGTATTTCAGAAAGAAAGAACAAGAAATGAGTGGAGCGAGAGAGAGAGAGAGAGAGAGAGAGAGAGACAGAGAGGGAGGAAACAGAGAGAGAGGGAGTGTGAGAAAGGATCGAGATCAAAGAAATTGAAAAAGGGAGGACGGAGGGGATGAGGGGATAAGGTGAGACAGGAGGGGAGGAGGAGGAGGAGGAGGAGGAGATGGAGGAGACGGAGAGGGAGAGAGAGAGAGAAAGCCGGAAGGATGGAGAGACAGACAGAAAAAGTTCATAACGTCTGCGAGTGTTGTTGATTGATCGTGGGAAAGAAAAATGTACAATCTGCTCCATCTATCATCAAAGTGCTCAATTTACCACACACACACACACGCACACACTAAACATGGAGCTCAATGTGTGACTGTCGGACTACAGACTGCCCATTCATTCATGTGTGTTTGTGCGTGTGTGTTTCTCCACCTTGGGTCTGCACTCAGACACACGCCATCAGTAAAACTTTGTGGTTCTGACCTTTTTGAGACCATTTAAATCTGGATTAGACACAGTTTGTTTGTACTGGGGCAAGTTTGAATAATAACAAGAAATCACCCAGATAAGAAAACACTTCAGCAGAGGGAAAACAATGCATCCAATACTTGAGCCTTAACTGCATTTGCCTGCAGACTTTCATTTGCAAAAACTATTTGAAACAAATGCCGACTGTCTCCTTCTTCAGAGGGAAGTCGGAGATCAGTTGATATGAATACTACGAGTCCTCATACCTAAGCTGCAAGTCTTCACAACAGTCCTCTCCTTGTTTTCAGGAAATCCTGAACAAGGATTACTGTATGTGTGTGTGTCGTACATTTCTCGGAGCAGCATGATGCTGGGATAAAAATATTTCCAACGTTGTAGAGAGTGCCCTCTTTATTCTGCTGCAAATAAAAACAAACAACAAATATTCTGTGTATTTCACTGCCACTTGAATATTGATGCGAAGTTTGAGGTACGGTGGCTTATAAGTGCCAGTGCTAGAGGAATTTGTATATAGAGTTTATCCAGTAATGTCTGATTAATCATTTAAGAATTAAAGATTTCTCTCTGTTTTGATGGACAAGAACTTTTTTTATTGGAACCTGATAGCTGAGGAAGTTATAATATAATATAAATCTAAATAGACTTAAATCTATTTTGGTTAAAATGCTCAAACATGGAGGAGACAAAGATTGATGCAACAGTGGAATCGGAAGCCAGTTTTATTAATAAGGACTGTAGGCTTTAAAGATTATGGCTGGAAAATTCGACATTTTTCTCACTGTCAAATACGACAAATATGATGAATGAACTGAAACCAACAATGAATTAATCTTACTAACAAGTGCTGACTGTGTAGCCTAATATAGCTTATTCCTCTGTGCCTGGAGCTCCATTGTTGTCCAGAAACTATTAAAAACACATCAATGAGTCACTCTGTAGCACCGAGTGACACATTCATTTATCAACTTCATGAGCATTTTGTTTTCAGTCAATCCCACCGTCCTTAATGCCCACTTTTACACTGAATGTGCATGGGAATAGTTCCCTATTTACTCCTGTTGCTTTTGTTTTTTACTTGAACTAAGAATTTGTGACGTGTGTTTTAGGTTTGCACCTTGAGTACGAACAAATGGGTGTTGGGCTGAGTGCCAGAGACTGGGTGAGGTAGTCGGTGAGTGTTGAGAGACAGACTTTTCTTGGGATTTGTTGCAGATAAGAAAAACACAGAATATTGCCAGTCTTATCCTTTAATCCACTTTCCTCCTGATAGTTTCTCTTTACTATACAACTGTATTTCCCAACATGTTGACTTTCTAGACTCACTCTGGATCTATCTGGCAAAATGTCTGAAATCACATCAAGTTTGATTTTGATGTAATTTTAATTACACAGTGTAGTTCAAATCTATAGATACATTTACTCTATTACAGAACTTAAGTGCAAATTTGAGGTATTTGTGCCTTACTTTAGTCTTTTCTTTTTACAACTCTGCTTCTTCCTTCTTCTACTTCATTACATTTTTTACAGGGAAATACTGAACTTTACTTTTAGGATTTTTGCATTAAACATTTGAATGAGTAAAAGTACATCAGAAACGATTGATCAACAGAGTGAACCATGATATAATTTGGCATTTTTCATGTAAAAACAAGAAATATGAAGGGTAATTGTGACAGATATTATCGCATTTCCTGAATTTTGTCAAATCAAACAGTCAATCTTTTAATAGAGACGATAATCAGTAGCTGTAGATACAGAATCAATTTCAACCAACTACAAACAAAATATAAAATCCTGATTTTACATTAATGTATGTGTTATAAAAATCTAATGAAATCATACAAAATATATTTTTCTGCATTGATTACTTACTTGATTACATTTTCCTGATTAAGCCCGCATACTTTTACTCAAGTAACATTTTCAATGCAGAACGATTACTTGTAACTACCTTTTATTTTTTACAGTTAAGTTAAGGATCTCAATACTTCCTCCAAAACTACACATTTCTCAAGTTTTTGCTTCACCACTCATGACCCTATCAATGGTGCGCTTCTATCCAGTAAACAAAACCCACCATCACTCTTTCACCTCTCCATCCCTCTCTCTGACCCTCCTTTCTCCTCTTACTCCTCCTCTTTCACACACAATGAACTAACAGTGAGCAAACAAAAGTCTGATATCTCCTTCCAGCTGCTGTAAACTCCAAGTTGAAGTCAAACAATCTGACTTTTTCTAAAAGCACCCACAAACATTAACCTCTTTCAGTCCTCCTTTCCTTTCCTTTCACCTCTCCTCTCTTTTCTCCCTCTGTTCCCATTCTCCCATAAACACAAAACAATCCTTTCATATCCTGCGCTGGCGTGAGAAAACCGCAAGAAACATGACAAGCGTCCCCGAAAAGAGCCAGAGAAATGGTGTGAAAGTGAGAGTAGGGCAGAGGTCGTAAAGGGAGAAAGTGGGCAGGAAGGAAGGAGGGTGAGAGCGAGAGAGTGAGAGACAGAGAGCACGAGGAAAAGAAAGGAAAGGAAAGGAGGAAGCAGGTGTTTTTGAATAAACAAAACATGAGAACAGAGTCAGGTGTAGCACTCAGAGAGGAGGAAAGAAAGGCAGCAGATGGAGTTTGGGTGCAGATTTGAAATATTAACATCAATATTTTATTATTGATAAGTGTCTGGTTGAAGGATTTATGCCAACACTGGCTGAAAGCTGCAGGCATATTTCTGTCTCTGCAGCAAACTAGATCATTTTTATGTCTTCCTCTTCTGAAGAAAAAGGAGAACTTGTGATCTAAACTATGTCCAAACATTCGTCATACAAAATAGTCCACATAACCCGCCCCGTCTACCTCAACGTCAATCATTTACTTCACATCCAAGAATCCTCTTTCTCCGTGCTTTGTACCAACACATAGAGTGTAAAGGCAGAAATTATTAATCACTTTGATGATTTGAATCTTTCGTTTCAGTTCAGACAAAGAAATGTAGTCATTATCTGAAGCCACATTTTGACCGCAAGCGAACTAGGAACCTTTGGAGTAACTCAGTGTTTCCACCGCAGGGAAAAGAAATCACAAAAAACACAAAAAGTCCCTGCTCAGGAGAAGTACTTTCCAAAGAACAGGAACTTTTCAGATTGATTATCTACTTGCAGAAATATTTAAAAATAATTTGTTTACTTTGCTTCAACAGATCAACATTGAGACACAGAAGAAGCACATAATAGATGGTGTCTTTATGTTACATCATTATATGTTGTCACTGTATAGCCAGGTATGTTTTGTATTCCTTTTTTCTTGTTATGTTTGAACTCTTGTAAAATGTCTATTTTTATGTAAACTGTAAAAATTTCCATGTGAAGTCGAGTCCTCTCTGTGTCAAAGCCATCTAAAAGTAACACATGGTGCTCGAGATAATAAGGTGAACATTATTATTAAAGCATTATTCATTTCCTGAAGGTGAGCTGACGTCCACTCACCTTATGCATTCTTACTGATTCATAGGTTCTACTAACTAACTGGTACCGGAGGTAACTCTGACAGTATCTGAGGTGTTGGGTTTATTTTCTTTATCAGAGATCCTTTATTGATTTGTTCAAGAAGAGGGTTTACTCATGGGGAAAGAACTGAACAGAACTGATAACATTGCCAAAGAGGCTCTTCTCAATTTGTTTAGGAAGAGGGTTTACTGGGGACAGATTAGAGAAACCAAATTATGTCATAAACTGAATTTCTATCTTTTGTTGTTTATTGTTGAATCCCTGAAGGATGGTACTTTTTGTTAAACTCTGTAATCTTTTTTTATGAATATTATTTGAACTTGCTTAACCCTAACCTGTAAAAAAAACAACCCCACCAGGATAAAGTTAAGCTGCTGCTGGAAAATAGAAATACCTCTATATTTGATTATAATAATGTTATGTCAAGGCATAAAACCAATGATCTGTTGATCTTTACGAATCCAGATGTGATAGTCTAACCATAGTATGGCCATCAGTGCTGAAAAAGACATTGTAAATCTAACATTGAATCATATCATGACCTCAAAATCAAAAGACACATCGAATCACGGATTTGAAGAATCGTGACACTGCTATTAATGGATAATGAACCCCTACAGAGCATTCTCCTGTTTGTTTCAAGGTTGGATATTCATACCTGATGATCCATGTAAAAAAACGTCATTCACCCACTAGGATTCAAAAATTGTCAAACAACAAAACATTAGTTCAAGTTCAAGTCAGGCAATAACATTTTACAGGGACTGTAAATGTTAACAGCTTTTAACACAGAGCATCCTGCAGATATTTGTGAAACCATAGTGATCCCAGACACTGCTGAGATAATAGCAAATAAAAAGGCAGCAGCTTGTGCTGACTGCTAACTCTATCCCCAGATAACATTTATTCTCTCAAGGACTGCAAAGTGAAAGAAGAAGGAAGAGGGGAAGAGAAAGAAGTGAGTCATTGTGCTTCCCAGGAGCAAGAGATGGCGAGAACATCAATCACACAACACGCACATACGGTCTCTTAAGCAAATGCAGACGCAAGGCACACAAGCTGCACGGCTGCAAGGTCATCATTAACAAAGTGCTCAGTGTAGACTGAAAGTGATGTATGGCTGTGTGTGGCTCAGCTGGTGGCGAGAGACTGTGAATCAAATCAATGCAGAAAGAGGAATATGAAAAGTACTGTAAACACTGTATTGTTCTTTTTTATTGATTTGCATTTGCTTTTATTTTTTACTGAAAAGCTCTTTGTTTTGAAAGGTGCTATATACATAAAGATATGATTATTAATGTGTGTTTATCCTCACAGATTTTAAATGTCAGTGTAAGCAGCTTTACTACACACACACACACACACACACACACGACCCTGCGTTAGATTGAGCGGACACTTTCAGAGTCATCCATTCGGCTCATTTAACACTTAACAGGCTGGTTGCTGTCCACTAAATGTGTGTGTGATTGGGTGTGTGCATAGCGGTAAAACCCCCCCACCAACCGTCCTCTCTAGGCATTAAAATTGCATGAAGCCTGCATGTATGCACACACACACACACACACACACACACACACACACACACACACACACACACACACACACACACATAACTGCTTCCAGTCAGCAGAGTTATGTAACACCACTGCAGTAACCTCCTACTGAGAGAGAGACAGGGAGAGACTCATACAGAGACAGAAATTTAAAGTGTGTAATATGGTAAGCTCACAAATGTCCACATATTATTATTCAATCCTATTTTAATGCCTCTACCATATGTAAAAGTACATAAGAATTTGAACAGATGTGACTGACAGGAGGGAGGCTGACTGTGGCTGACCTATCACAAGCAGGAAGCTGCAACCGGCATCACTGACTGCTCTTTTGCTACCAAAGTAGCAATCAATAAAGCAAATCAGCAGCGATCAGTCAGTAATCTTATGTAACCATAAATACAGGATGTCAACAAGAATTCTCCTGATAACTGTGCGGTCTGGTGTTAATTCAAAATTGCAGAAATTTGGTTGGTTGTGGAAAACTCTTCAACATGATACGTAGATGTCATAACATCAAAACTGTTCTTTCTTCACATTCTGCTGATAATTTTAGTGATTTTCTGAATGTTTTCAGCTAAATTCTTGCATACTGCACTTTGAGTACATTGTATCTTTTTAAATAAAAAATAATGACATGGTTGGAAATTTTGTGAGCATAATACCTGAACTTACTACCTTCCTTTGTTCTGCTACAGGTTACTTACTGTGGCATTGTTGCTCCCGAGTTATTTTCCTCTAATATGAGACTCAAAGTTAGCCAGAACAAACATGACATTGGTCACTTTGCCTGCTAGAAGGAATGTTTTAACCGACTCGTAAAAATCAGCCCCTACTTTACTCGAAGCGAACAGATCATTTCTACTTAAATTACATCACCATTTCAGCTGGATATATAACTGTACACAATTAATCTGTCAGTATCCATCCATCTATCCTTTCAGTTATAGACTGTCAAAGCCAATAAGCGTCAGTGAGAGAGAGCAGATGTTTTTCTACTCTCCTTCTTAAACACACACACACATACACATAAAATAACCCTGAGGCCGGCCATTACTGCTTCTCTCTCCGGCTGCTATTAGACCCATCACGTGTGTGTTTATGTGTGCACGTCGTGCTGCTGGGATTTATAGATTTTCTAGCCAGCTTCACTGACAAATGCACTACACGCTCCGACTTGTCTTTTATGAAAAATAAGCTGATGTCAAGTGGAACATGGAAAACAGAAATTATTAAGTCTTTATTCCTTTTATTTCTCGACAGTACAATCCATTTGGGCCCAATTTGCTGGCTATTAAAGATTCTTTGAGCTCACAAATAATTAACTATATATTAACATAGCAAACATATATTTGATATACATTTGATAAGAAATGTATGGAAATGTCCTAGCTCTCATTTGACAGTTTGAAGGTCAGGATATGATTTACCATTTTAATCACGTGTTTAAGCCAAGTTATGCAGTTTAGCTCCCAGTATATAGTTTAACCAAGAATTCAACTTACTTTAAAATTGTATCCTTTGTGCTCATTTAACTTATTTATACAATGTTTTCATGTGCTTTGTATTTTATCCTGTGGTTCTGTTTCACTTCTGCACAACCAGTTGCCCTTTGGGGACTAAAAGAGCGAATGATTGATTTGCTATGGATTTATCAAAACAATAATATAAAGACGTTATAATGAAAAGAACTGGCAGTTGCAGCTTTAAAGAATTTGCTTTCCCTGATGTTTCTTTGTCCCTCGTCATCACCTGAGAGCTCGGTGGTGGTTTGTTTTTGGTTTGTTTTCAACTCCCTGGAGGGGGAGGGGTGGGAGCAATGTGCTGACAAACAAATACACACAGACACACACATATCCAGTTCTGCATTCCTCACATATCCTACACTAATAGCGCACACATACCTCGCTTATCGCCTGTTGAATGTAAAAACACGGACACCCACATGAACGCACATAATATGTCTTTGTCTTGAAGGCTAAAGTGGCTGCTGACTCTGCATTAACTTAACGTCACAAACACATGAATGTAACCTGTACCACAGTTTTTATTACGGTATAACCCTCGCAACAACCCACCCCCCGTGGTCGGCGGACCACAGATTGGGAAGCACAGGCATCAATTATCACATACTGGTTTTGCTGGTTTGATCACCCGTGCTTTAACACAGGTGATGTGAGCAGATACAGCTCTCAAAAACCCTTTTGTGTCTCCGTCTGTGTGTACACTGATAACAATAAATGAACAAAGTTACTGCAGCGATTATATAAAGAGCTATAAATAGAAAAAGGCTTTAAATAACCGACTGGACTGGTGTGTTTCTATCTCTCTCTCTCTGCAGAGACACAGGCAGAAGTGTTAAAGCATAGGGGAGGACTTAAGGTTGTGGTTGAAAGGTCTCGCTGGCTGGCAAGAATACAATTCACACCGTCACTGGCTCCAATTTCTCACTATTTCTCACTTATCGCATAGATGTTTTATTCTTTCCCACCTACTGATTTCATCTGCCCCCTTGATAAATGCTCTTATCTTGTAGTTACCTCACACACACACAACATTTTATCCATCAATCCGCCTACTCTGTCCTTCATCCACTCTGTCCCATGAATGACTGGGTCAGATTATGGTGATTACCGTAGTCGCTGTGTGACATCAAGCCAGTCATTTATATAACCCTGCATTACTCTGTCTGCAAGGTCATCTGCTAGATTAGACCAGCTAACATGATAGGATCACTCAGAGGATTAGGCTACCTGGCATGCTAGCATAAACAATGCAAGATCAAGTTCATTTGGTGCGAATAAATAACATGCAGCATTAAACACCGGGCTCTAAATTTTGTAGAATGCTGCATAAACTATTAACTATCAGTGTTGTAGTGTTTTAATGTGCTTTAACGTTTTGAAATATTGTTGTTGTTGTTGTTGTTATTGTCGGGATTGCTAATGTAGTTGTATGGTGAATAGGTAATATCACCAAAGGTGCACTATGTCACTTTTCAGCAACAGTTTTTGTTATATAGTCCTACTTTCTTGAACTGTAGGACTTGTATCATTTTTTGTTCTCACCATCAGCACCAAAATACAAGCTTGTTCTGCTAATTTGTTTACAAACAAAAATGGCTCTAAAATACATTTGAAACTCAAATGAATCATATAAAAACATTGGATTTGACAGCTAACATTGTAAGGATGCTACATCCTTAAATAAATGTAGCTGTAGCATTGCACAAAAGACAAAACGAGGTGGCATTAAACATGTTGAATCAACCATACAGGGTTTGTGTTTTTAAAGCCTCACATGCTGCTAGCAGAATGCCATTGGTCCACTGTGCTGCATGCTAACATGCTAACATTTGAAACCAGAAGAGTTTAAGTTGAGGACAGGGACCTGAAAAAGCTCTGGTTGTGTTTCTGGTGGATCAAATACATCAAACAAATGCTATGTGTTTAATTTCACAGACTATTGTTTAGAAAACCATCATGATCACAAGACAAGATGCATCAGGATCTGGGGGACAGCCTGCACTTAGCCAGTGCTGCTGAGTGGTGTGTCAAACAGTGAAAGGTTTATCCAAAGGAATCGAACAAAGTAAAGGTCAAGACACTAATACAGTGAGCCTTCAGCCACAGAACCTGAATGAATAGAAGGACATTTCCTGTTGGATTGTGGTAATCTCCTTTAGTAAAGCCAAGACGGCCTCCAAAGAAGGATAACATTGTTGCAGGGCTGCCAGGCCTGGACTGCTTTGGGTACCACATTGGTGGCATGGCTGCTGCTGCGTGCACAGCTAGTTAGTCAAACAAGCAAATAAACAGATTAAGAATGAATAAGATTAATTGTGAAAAATGTGGGTCACCTTCACACAGATTAAATCCCTCGAATCAGAATATTTAGGTTCCCTCCATATGACCTGAACTGGAAAGAAAATACCATTTCATCAAGTTTAGTTTTTTCTACTATTGATCCCTGAAAGTATTGTTCCTTTAAATATGTCAAAGGACCTTCATGTGCGATACAATTAATTCAACTAGTGGAAAAGACTGACGTCACTTTCTGCTCTACAACCAAGAAAAATTACACTTAAATCTGAACTACTGACATGATCGTCTGTATCAAAGAATAGCTGAAAATATCTCATCACACTTGCAGTCCTTTCATATGTTTAAAGACAGCTGACTTTTAAGATGTAACGTTGAACTAAATGACAAGATTTTCAATTAAATTCTTCACTCTACATTCAATTTAGTTTCACTCTCTACGATAATGGCTTGGCATTGTAAGCCTGCACCACACTTATTACCACCAAACCCTCATTTCTTCTACAGTAAAATTAAATTCACCTCTGTTATTGCCTGATGTATGAGGTATTTGATATCCATAAAGGGCTTTTGTGTCCCTAATCTGAGACTCGTGAATGTCCTAATTTTGAACGTTTTCATCTATAATTCCACTGTTCCTGCTGAAGATCTGGAGCTGCTGCACCCGAACATGCAATGAAGATATTTTGTCAGTTGTTGACAGTTCGTCTTCAGTGAGCATCATGGTGATTTAACAGCGTTCTCTGTGTCACTCTGAGCTCAGTTCTGAGAAAGCTTGTCGTTATGTAACCCGCCAAGCTGCTAACCAAAAAACAACGACTCGACACGCCGTCTGCACTCATCACCTCCTCCTCCTCCTCCTCCTCCTTGTTCCACTCTCTTTTCAAAAGCTCTCCTTCTCCTCCTCCTGCCTCTCTTTTCACTCCTTCCTCTAGCCCTTTATCGCCTCTCTTAATCCTTTTCTCATCATTGACTCAATGTCCTCTCACTCGTGTCTCACTTTCAGCTGCATTAAGTTGTTAGGGGATGCTCGTACTCAGGACAACTTTTTTAAAAAAGGCTGGTAGTTAAATAAATCTCAAGGAGATGCACAATAAATCCTAGTCACTACACATAAAGATGAAAATCTTGAGAAAAATGGCCCAAGGTTTGCCCCTTGTTTTTTCTCCCTGGTTTGAAACGGGGTGTTGATGTGATTGGTCCAACAGTCTCGTTACGTATTTCCCTGCCTTCAGTGTCCTTGTATGAGTGACTGCTGCCATGAGACTTAACAGCTCTGCATGCCCTCCACACAAGACCTTGTAAGGTAGAAGTTTCTCATCCTTTCTCTTGGGTTGTGTAAATATGGGCTCCTTGACCAAACTGTGTCTGCTGCACACACACACTTTCTTTGACCCCAGTGTTGTGGGGGTTACAGTACACACACACACACACACACACACACACACACACACACACACACACACACACACACACACACAATGGTTTCACTCAGGGTGAGCCAACCAGCCAGCTTAGCAGCTATCCAGCTAATTCCAGTAGCTACAGTCAGTCTCCAGCGTGCATGGAGCATTAACCACATGGAGGGAGGTCGATATTTGTTATCCCAAAACTTGGATCGCTGCCCACAGTGTTGGGGGGGGGGGGGGGGACTGTTTTCATCTCACTGTGGTTGTTTGTTTGTCTGTTACAATCTGCACAAAACCAACCTTTGTGGAAAAGTTTGGGTCACGGTTGGGTAAAGAGGTAGGGCTCCGGGAAACGTAACCTCTAATTAGATTCACATGACATTATCCGACCAAGTGAGCTGATCGTGGATGTAATGTGAGAAGTGGAAATTCATTTTGAAGAAAGTTGATCAAGACAGGAAGTAAAGTCTTTACAAAATGCCGGGGACAGACCTTAAGATGGCCTTAAACCTGCTCTTATCAATATGTTTACATTAAAATGGCATTAGACAACTTTTTTCTTTAACTCATCATTTTAAAGTAAAAAATAAAAATTACTTTAAAAAAATGATACCTCATGCATATTGAGCAGACCTCCTGTATCTTGTCACATTTCAGGGACTGTCAGCATCTCCTAATATACAACAAACTATTATGCAACTCAAACATGTTGCACTGGCTGTCTAGACAGCAACAGTGTATTTTTGGGGGTCTGCCATCTACTGAGTGCAATGCACTTTACAGTCATTTGGATGTGAGGCAATCCTCTCTACCTATGGTCGGCATGAAAGGTCAGATTGAACAACAGTCAATTAGCCCAACATGAATGGGTTAACTCCCCATATCACTAAGGGTGGTCCGATCAGGATTTTTGGGGCCGACCACTGATCACTGATTAGTGGAAGCAGTATCGGCCGATACCGATCACCGATCACAAGGACGATTTTTTACTTTACTGTCATCTATAGTTGTTAGTTATTAGTGGCATAGCTCCACTCTAAACTATTAGCTATTAGCTGTGTCAACGCTAGTTACAAACACCGGCTGGCTTCTCAGCGTGAGACCTAACGCTAGGATTGCTCCACAGTGTCGGTCCTTCTATCCCCTTAGTCACAAACGGCTAGCTGGCAGGACCTCACAAATATGTTGTACTAGTCAAACCAGGGCATTTAAAATCCATAATGATATTGACAGGAGGAGAGCTAGTGAGCTGTTAGCAGTTTGTCTAATAGGCTCTCATAAACAGGCTTTATAGAGACCAGACAACAACTTTTTATGTATACGTATATCGGCCGATAACAATCAGTGTCCGATCAGTCGGCACCCTAACATATCAGTGATGAATCACAGCTTGAAGACAAATTATCTGTCTGCTTTAGTTTTATTTCTTTCAGTGGACTAATATGCAGCAGTTGTGCCTCCCAGCGGCTCAGAAATCTTCTAAAGGAGGCTCAGACATACAAAAATAGGTTGGGGCAGCTAAATCAGAGCTAAATATAGACCAAAAACATGCAGCAAGTCCCCTGCTCTGATACTACAACTGCAAGAGACAAGGGCTGGTAATGGGTGACAGTAATTATGATCAAAAATACAGATTGTTTTTATGAATCCCACTTTATTAGAGAGTGCATTTAGAACATTGCACTCCTCTGCATGAAGCTGAAATCTCTTTTACTTCCAGCACTTGGCAGATCTCTGCACCGTCCTTTTAAAATAACAGAGAATTGGAACTGAAGTGTTTCAAAGTCTGGTTCCCTGTGGCGGCTCATCCCGGGTGAGCCAGCCAGGAGTCACGGTGGCCACAGAGTGACCTGCCACTCATGTGCGCCTTGGTTATGTAAGCTAGAAGATCACACTACGCCACTGTGGGGAGAAGGAGAGATTTACAGAGCAAAGGAAGCAAGAGAGAGAGCGAGGGGGTGCGGGGGGGTTACATGGGAAGTGACTTTGAATTATATACAAGGTTACGGCTGTTTTAAGATCTCCCTCCCCTCCTCTCCTCCTTTTCACTCTTCACACCCTCTCCGTCTCTCCCCTCAGGGCTCCAGTAATTCCAGACAAAATTGGACTGGCAAAATCTCAAAGACTGTCAATGACGACACTGGTCGCGAATGACAGTACACTCACTGCATCTGTCTGTGCGTGTGTGTCCTGCGAGTGAAGGCGAGCTAATCTCCTGGCAGATGCAGTGGAGGTCCGTCTGAACAAGGTGAACAGGAGGTGGGATACATTTAGAGACCAAGGTGTCTCTTTAAATGCCAGAACAATTTAAGGACAAACAACAAGACTCCCTGTTCCTGCTTACAAACTGTATAATGTTTACGGTCACTTTGAGTTATGAAGATTACTTCTTATTTTTTTGATATACTGAATAAAAAATGGATAATTCCTCAATTAGATGGTTGCAGATTCTCCACTGGAAGGATTTTCTCTTTTCAAAAATAACAAGAAGAATATCTGTGACTTTTTTCATCTGCTGGTTGGACCAAAAAAGGACATTTTCTTGAAAAAAACAAAACAAGTGCAACAATTAGGAGTTTGCCAGGTGAGATTCAAAATGCTGTAGCAGGTAGCAGGCAACATCAGGCAAGTTTCTTCTGGCATTTTTCACTTCAAAGGGTGATGGTTTCAGACTTTATATGTCATGAAGTCTTTGTTTTAATGTGCTGCACCTGTGTTTTTATGCAAATGCAGAATGTATGCGGTAAACCTGTGCGTATGGACTCTTCACTCACCTATCTGCAGCAGTACGGGTGTCACCAGCGCCGTCTCCATGGCGTAGCAGAACTCCCGGCCGAACATCACGGCACCGTGCATCACCCATCTCTTCAAAGGGATGCCTTCGAGCGAGCCTTCACTCGCCGACTCCTCCCCTCCTCGACCTCCTCCGCCTCCTCTTTTTCCCGATCCATCCGTCTCGCCTCCTGCTCCCCCTTTCTCCTCGTCCGACCCTGATGTCGTCGAGTTTTTGGCATTCACCCCGCCCACCACAGATCCGACTTGCATAGCGTCAGCCTCTGTGTTCTGGGGAGGCATGGTGGAGGGCATGCAAGCAACGAGAAAACAACCGCACCAAATCTGAGAAGAACTTGTAGCGACCAAAAAGAAATTCCCAGCTTCAACAAACTACTCGTATCGAAGTATGTGTAGGGACTATAAAACTTGTAGTGACGTAAACACAATCGTTACAAGTTACAAACTGCAACCTGTGGTTGTAACTTTCTGGCTATATAGTAGTTAATCTACTCAAAAAATAAATACAACTGTAACAGAGTGTCCCAGCATCTAAAACTGGGTGCTGCTAAAATCAAAAAGGCTGCGGACGCTAAAAAAATGAACAAAAACAATCAGCAATCAGTTGTCCTCTATACAAGTTGTCCTCCAAAAAACAGTGCAGCTTCTACACGTTTTAATCCTCCTTTGTTCCCCCAGACTTTGGCTTTCCAAAAGCTTGTAGAAAGATCCAGAAGAATAACGGAAGCAGTTGAATTTTCACAGGAAGAGTGAGCGATACATTCCAAGAGTGAGTTTGTGCGTTTGCTTCTTTCTGAGTGCGTCAGGTGTGTATGTGTGTGTGTGTCTGTGTGTGTGTGTGTGTGTGTGTGTGTGTGTGTGTGTGTGTGTGTGTGTGTGTGGTGTGTATGTTTATGGCTTTTTTGTCATTGAGGTTTTTTCCCCTCTTTTCTTTCTTACTGTCTATTACAGGCAGTAAAAATCCATATAGAAGACCATTCGGTGAGTTCCAGAGTCATTTTGTGTTTAGAGGGCTGGATGGAGGGCTGGATGATGGAGAGGGTGGGGGTGAAGAAGAGGCCACAGGAGGAGGGGGGAGGAGGAGGGCAGGCGACGAAGGTGGGTGGAGCTCCTCTGAAAATCCCCATCGAATGGCTGATCAATCTGGAGTAAACGAGTCACAAGGCATGCGTCCCATTGGTCAGGAGGAGCGGTGAGAGCGGAGAAGGTTGAGAAGAGAGGGGGGAGAAAAAAATGAAACAACAGAGTTAGAAACAGAAATTTAACTTTCACGCATTTATTGAGCTTTTCTGTATATGAACATGAAGCAACGCTGCATTTTTCCTCTCATGCAAGTATCTCAGCTGAGTCATACAGGTGTGTACTTCACTGTCAGCAGACTGTCAAATCAATTGGCATGCATCACTTGACAAAAGAAGAATTATAAGAAGTGGTGAAGATGCCAAGATAAATTGATCCTGAGGGCAAACGTATTGATAGGCATAATTGCTGTAAAAGAACAGCTGACAATCAGGCTTCTGCAGAAAACTTTATCTGTGGATGTTTTGATGCACAAGATTGACAAGCTTGAAACACGTTGCAACCCACAAAAGTTCACTCAAGGTCAGTCCAAGTCTTTTTTAGTACAGTTTTTATGCCATATTTAGCATTTTGTGTCAAACGTACTCACTTTTTTTGCATTACGACACATTTATGAGGTTTGTTGTGGATCATATTTGTTGGGTTCTGTTGCTTGTTGTTTTATTTTACAGAGTTATTGTTACCCGTTTCTCATCTTTATGTATTTAGTGTAGAGTTACTTAATTCTTTCAGGGAAGATCTATGTTTGTCCTAAATACATTTTCTATCGGGTACCCCACATATTTCTCACTTCTGACCTTTTGTGGTATCTCTCCATGTAAGAGTTGTGAAATTTTTGCCTCCACCCTAATACAATAGAGGTGAGTGTTATTATGTTTGTGGCGTTCACACGAGAAAAATACTTTTTAAACAATGGTTGTGTTGGAAATCACCTGCTCGTTCACTACTCCAAATGAAAAAACACTTTTGGACACCGCTCAGGTCATTTGTTTTCCCTCCAGCGCAATGCATGATGGGATATAACGTGTGGTTAATTCAAGCCTGTGAGCAGCACCATAAAAAAAGTCCAGTCACCTTTATTGTTGGACTGGAGGAAGAAATGTCAGCGATGCCTGAAATAACCGTGTGTGTGTGTGTGTGTGTGTGTGTGTGTGTGTGTGTGTGTGTGTGTGTGAGACCGACATGCTGACATCAAAACTCAGACACACACACACACGTGTTCTCTCCTATGAAAAGAGTCCATTTTAAGCAGCGTAATTGGTTTGAGCACATGATTCATCCCCGCACACACTCGGACAGTCTTTGAAAGTGGACGGGGAGGATGAAAGCACACAAACAGAGGGCTTGTGTGTGCGCAGAGAAAAACCGAGGGAGTCGTCGAGAAAGAGGAGAATAAGGCGTGAATGTCTTCGGCTAATAACACGCCTCACAGAGAGAGAGAGAGAGAAAAACAAGACAGCGTGGATGTTCAGTATGATTCCCCACAGTGTTAAATTCCAAAGTGTGTGTTTTTGTGTGTGCAGCGGGCCGCTGGATTATAACCCGTGGAGACGGCACGTTTCGTCACACCCAACACACACTAATGCTTGCCACGTGAACGACACACACACACACACACACACACATCATAACAGTGCTAAGACCCTCATCAAGCCTCTTAGGGAGAGACTGAGAAAGAAAACAAAACGAGAGAGAGGGAGGAAGGAGGGAAGGAAGGAGGGTGTGAGCAGGTGGAAGGTGGGAGGAAGGGATGGAGGACAGTTTGGAAAGCAAGGACGGACAGACAGATGGAAAAGGGCGAAGGTCAAAAATATTTATCTCTCCGCCTGTTTCTTACTGGTTCCACTCTTCATCTCTCCGCTCTGTTTTCAGCACTCTCACATGTCCCCATTAACATTCACCATGCACTCAAGATGGTCATGAATATTTCATCCTCACACACACACACACACACAGCCCCATACTCCCCACCTGACCTCACACACTGCAGCACATTACATAACAGCCACACTCCTTTACAGGCACACATATATACAGAACAAACACACAATAATTATCTTCTAAATTTTGTTAAAATTAGAGGGCAACCGCAGGCAGAACACCAGGATGAGAACACCATGTGACGGCGAGATGTGTCACAACAACAACAAAATGTTCAGATCGAGCTAACCAGCCGTCTCCACATGTTTCAGTGAGACGGGAACAAACTGTAAGTTGTGATTAAGTTGGGAATGATGGGAACACCCCAGCAGGGAGGAGATGCTGAAATTATGGGTTTGGTTTGTCGGATGGTACACACATTAATGTCATGTTGAACATGAAAAATGATCGGCTGTTACTTATATTTGATTGATACTTCACAAGTTAAAATATGCCCAGCCCAAAAGCAATAAAGTTATTGCTATTAAAGGGTTTTCTACATTTAATGGGCCATTAGTTTTACTGTCAAAGTTACACCAGTTCTGCATCGTAATTAGAGCTGCAATATGAGATTATTTTCACCACTGATTCATCAAATTATCAAGAAGATAATAAGCACAGAAATCGTCCATAACCCAGAAAAAAGGTCCATAAAATTCACATCATCAAAAACCAAAAACCTTGAGAGAATCAACCAAACTCGGTGGCTGGTTGATTCTTTCTGTTCAGCAGCCGAACCTCAAGTCTGAGATTTTGAGGTTTTCCACATCGCTGAACGCTCCGCAGTGACTTCAATAATGTAAATATAAGTGGTTGAGAGGAGCAAACTTTAAAGGAGGGTGCATTGTAGAGGGATCACTTGGGTGTTAGGTCTGATGGCAGCTCGAGTAGAAGGGCTCCTTAGCAGAATTTTGTTTTTGGCCTCAGGCAAGTCAGAACCGCCTCTGCTGATCGACAGTGAAACATTTCAGTTTGAGGCTGTTTTGAAAGTTTGCAGAGGAATTAAAATGCGACCCACCATTTTTGAGTACTTGACTGCAGATCTGTTTTCAGTGAGTCTGTATGTGGTGAAAATATGTGGCTCTGTGCTGAGAATGTGTAACAAGTTGTGACTTTTAAAGTAACAGGTCAAAGTAAACAAACAAGCCTTCAGTGAAGGCGCTGCTGCCTTTCTCTCAGCTGACAGGACAACTTGGCCTGCATCTACAATTCCTACAAAACACTCACACACACACACACACACACACACAATGCTATCTGATCAGCGGTCCATATACATGTAGAGCCAGTTGTCCTACTGTCTTTGTGTGTTTGTGCATGTGTGTGTCCGTAACATGAGCTCAGCTTATATTGAATTACACCTCAGCGTTTGTGGAAGCCAACCTAAACAACGTACAGTCTGAGAGAGGGGAAGGTGAGGTGAGGGTGGAGGAGAGACAGAGAGGATGGGGTTGAAGCAAGAGGGAGAGGAGGGAGAGACAGCTGGAAGACAGTCGAATAAAGTTGCAAAATAAATTAAAATAGTTTTTTTTTTCTATCCTCAGATGGACAGAGACAATAAAAAGAGACACAGACAGACAATACGCTGGAGAGAGGGAAAGGAGATGCCTGTACACACACAAGCTTTCTACTTCTGAAAACACACACTCTGAACACACACACAACCCAGGTCTATTTTAGTGAGTGTTTATTCTTGTGCCACAGACCAGATTACCTGTGACACCGGCATGAAATCAGGCCAAGCTCCCTCTTTCTCACTACTTCTACCCTCTCCATTTCTTCTTCTGTCTCTCTCTTACGTGAAAACAGGTAACATGAGAAAACAGTCTCATGTCTGCTGCAAGCCTGATCATGTATGAGACGAAGTGTCAATCTGCAAATAAGCAGTGACATGCATTGTAAAATGCTCAGCATGTTCTCTTGTATAACTGTTCTGACTGACTGATACTGTCGGTGACATGTTACAGTCCTGCGGGGTGGGCTGTGGTACATGTCGCCATCTTATGAGTCATCTTAGGCCAAAAAATGTATGTAAGTGTATTTAGGAAAATGTTGGAGAAGTGACAATGTTCAGAGCAAACTGACCAGGATGTAAGTTTTGGTATATTTTGATTAGGGTTAGTAGTATTCGTACAATCATAAAAAGGTCCTTGCAATAATTGTTTAAAAAAAACTCACCCTCGTGCTAGAACTAAAAAAATATTGTCGTAAACATCGATCTGATGATTGTTTTCTTTATAAAATTTCAGAAAACTGTGAAAAATGGCCATCAAAATATCCCAGAGCCACAGTCAAGTTATTCAAACTCGTCCTTTGGCCGTATAACAACAGAAAACCTGAAGCTACGCAATTAAATATCACAGAAGATTTTAAAAAAGTAGCGCTGCATGATATGGTAAAAAAAAAAGAAATACTGTATTCTTACATCTGGAGAAGAAAATTTGGAGGCCGGAGTATCTCTGCAGCACTTTGGCACTTAATTTTAACGCTGTTTTGTCACACATTTTATCTTTATCATAAAATTGCAGTTTCTGTGAGTTGGTTTTCAACTTGGGCACGTTGCAATAGCAGTAACATTTCAATTAATTGTGCAGCCCTATAAAAGCTTTAAAAAAAAATCAAAAATCTAATTCGCAATTAATAAAATCTTTAATCATAATCAAAAGCAAAAGGATGAAGACACTAAAAAACTAATGGCTGAGGATTGAGGACCGTATGATACGAAACAAGCTCCAGATGTAGATGTTAAACTTGAACATGCAGTTTAAAGCTTATAGTTTAAATAATTTGATCATTAATTCTCAAGGTCAAGGTCTGGCTCCAGCTTCTCAAAAGTAAGGATTTTATGTTTTTAACTGTTTTATATCATTGTAAATGTAATATCTTTGAGCTCTTTTGGGCTATTTTCTATACTTTTCTGACATTTTATAGACCAAACAATGAATCTAGAAAATGCTGAATAATGACAATAATCTTTGGGTGCAGCCCTGGATGTGTTTCTGTTTGTTTGTGTGTCAGGACTATGTCCTCGGACTTCTAAAACACCGTCACTATTCCATCAATTTGTATCTGGACATGAGTCTTGGTGTCCACACCAGCGAGGCACGAGAACACTCTGCCAACAACAGCACTGACCCATACAGAGCTGCATATAGATTACAAGGCTGAAGATGTCAGGATCAAGTTCTTCATACTGCTGTGGCCTATGGAAGTTTGTGTGTTAGACGTGTTTGTGTGTGAAAGAGAAAAGGAGGGAAAGAGGGGCAGACAGTGAATGAAAATAAAGAGAGGAGGATTTTGTTACCGTGAGAGAGACACTAGACAGTGAGAGACGGTTTTCAAGCAAAGGCCAGACCCAATGACCTGATCTGGCGCTGTACTCGGTTCGATTTGGGAGTATCTGTGCGCTCGAAGCGCCCGTGAAATCCAAGAAATCCCTTCAGGTAGAGCAGATAGGTTCACATCAGAGGCACAAAAGCTGGAAAATAATGTAATCTGGTTTTTTAAATTGCCGCAGGGAGTTATGAGATGTCAGCCCTCTATCACCAAACATTTCAGCTCAGTCTGGTCAAACAAGAAGCTGCTCTTCATTCACTGATGATGGAGCATTTAAACAATTCTTTAGTATTTTTACTGTCTGATTACATCAGCTGGTATAGTGTGTGTACAGTATATATATATATATCTCAAGATTTACTATATGTGAGAATCTGCTGCAACATAAAAGCTTCTTTTGTTTGTGTGTTTCCTTCACATACAAAATCCATCCAGTGATCGTGACAGCAGAGAGCCAGTGGCTCGGCCTTGTCACGTTAGCTTGGACCTCGCATGCATAGCCAGAAAAAACGTTCTGACGTGCTTGTACTTCTTTAAACTAACCACAATCTTGTTGAGTAGCACTAAACCCAGGATGCAGCGAGGGTGCTCTTGCCTGCAGAGTAGTGTCAGGGGAAACTTGTTTTTTGGGGGAAACCCCACAAAAGAATCAATCTATTTTCAGCTAGATGAAGGGAAACAATAAAAATCTAGCTTCCAGCTAATTTTTCTTCCTCTTACTGGAAGTTTAATGAAATATAGACACTTTCTGCATTAAAGGGTTGTGCACAACTTGCGAGAAAAATGTCAAATAAAACATAAAACATAAAATGATGGTGTCTGTATGTACTGTATATCCTTCTATACAGTGCTTTTATATGATTATCATCTGCTAACTGGTGAATTCCTCCTCTTGTCCTGTTTATGTTGTCATTTCTACTGTTGGTGCTCAAGTTAAATAAATAATAATAATTATAATGTAATTGTATTTTTCTTTTTCATTTACTCTCTAAAATCTGATAGTCTTACGTATACATAGCTATTGTATAAAGTTACTATGACGTTATATAAATGAAAGTTTGAATAAAATGTAACTTGTAAACAATTACATAAAAATGTGTCAGGGGTTTTTAACTGGATGTAAAAGTTAAACCACAGAGGAGAGTCCAGGACGTCTGATGTCAAAGTGACAGACACACCTTTGTTGGTGGCACATGTGTGTGCGTGTGTGTGAGAGAGAGAGATCTGAGAAGAAATTCAGCTAAATGTCACTGACAGATGTCTTTTCCCGCGGTTGGAGTGACTGGAGTACAGAGACTCTTCAGTCTTTAGTTGCATACTCTTTCCCTGTCACACACACACACACACACACACACACACACACATGAATATTTGGCAGCACAGAAGACAGTTTCAGGACATCTACACCCACAGAGAAACATGTAGGCTCACAGGATGCCCTGCAAAAGCAATGCATGCACAAAAACACTTCAACGTTCCCATGCTGTCAGTGATATTCCCATGAAAAATAACCATATTCCACGCTTTGGAAAGCAGATGGCAGGGATAAGCACTAGAAAGTGAAGGGGAGAGGAGGGGGTGAGTGAGGTAAACAGAGACTGGATGTGTGCATTATGGTGCAGTGCTGCTGCAGTGCAGAGAGTGCGGGGGGTAGAGGGGGCACATGTGTATCAACGTGCACTAGCGTCAGTGACAAATCCCTTACTCATAACACAGGGCTTATATCACTATACTGGCTGGTATGAATATGACGTAATATACCTGCTGTTCACATGCATGTACTCTTTCTAAAACATTTGTGAGAAAGGATGAACCTCTTCCACTGACTCGGTTTTATCCCCCTGACACCCTAACAGCGCTAAATTAATCTCCAATCGTAGCCTCACCTGAACCTCTCAGCTGCCTCCTCTCAAAATAGAAGATCCCTCACTTCATACTTTCGGCGCCACCACTGATGAAATGACAAGAAGATAGAGCACGACATTGTTTCTCAGTCTCGGGTCAATGAAGGTCAGTCAGTGACAGGTTGACCAATTTTGACGTCTCTATCTACCAGAAAAGAAGATGGACTGATTCAAGGTTTCTATAAGTCTTTAAAAGGTCAATAGAGGTGACGATCTAACCAGCTGATTTTCATGTGGCAACTGGAACTAGCAAAGTAAATTCACCACTTTGTTGTGACACATTAAATGATGTAGACATGTTTTAGTATCATGATGATTTAAGCCCTTTTAAGTACCTCTCTGAGCGCACTGTGCTCTCTCTTTTACGAATGAACTGAGCTACAACAAAATAAAAACAATGGTGTTGTTCAATTAGAAATTTAACTGGAATAGTACGATAATATTTAATAAAAAATATGAAACATGTAAAATGCTTTTCTTGTGTTTTCAACTACTGGCAAAAATTCACAATAAAATGCATTGTCGTCAAAATATCAGTATAAAAATCCTGTTTATGTTGTGTGTTATCATAAACGGTTTGTGCAAATTATCTTTAAGAATCTTGAGAAAGTCAATATATGTTTAATTAAAAGGTGCAATACGTGAGAATTGGCCACCTGTCGAATCCACACTAAAAAACAAATAGGGGGCACCAATCACGAGAGTATCTACTTGCTGCTAACTGCTGCTGCTGTTAGCTAGATAGCTGATTAGCCATGCAGCCAGCAGTACGGACTGTGAGCTTGGAGCATCAAGGGAGTGTTGGTGCTTACAACACTAGCGCGGGAGCTTTGGACCAGGACTAGCCGTCCTAGCTGGTTAGCATCCTAACTTCAGTATGCGAGATATCATCTCTACATTGATGTTGTAGTGTCAATGTGAATTTTCAACCTCAGCAAAGCTAGCACAGGGATCCATTGTTACTGTTATTAAACTTGGCCAAGCTTCTTCGCACTCCCTAATGAAGTCAAGACTACTCTATGGTTAAATCAGGTCTGGATGTCACCTCGGACCAAATGTGGCTCAGGCCTATTTTTGTGGTTTTCCAAAACAGGTTCAAGACATTTTGTTAGCTATGCTAGCTTAACATTTGCAAAAGTTATTGGAGAAGAGAGGACTCTGCTGTGTGGTGTGTCACCTAGCTTGCAGCTAGTAATAGCCCACTCATCCTTGTGTTTATTTATAGCTCAGTTAGCTAGTTAGCACTCTGACTGGCCCACATACACGCCACAGTCAGTTCACACCCACAGTCAGTTAGCTCATGTTGCTTTTAGAAGACAAATCTACACTGACTTTGAGCTTTTCCTTTAGCCAGCTTGCTAATTTTCTCGCTAGGTTTCAGGCTAACCCAAAAAATAGCACCTCTGTGCCCATGTCCAGACAGATTGAAGATGACAAGATCTTATATAGAAAAGTTGTTCGACATTATTATTCGTTTGTCAGCAACAGCAGATTGTCCTGGACACAGAGGCCACACATGCAAACATGAACTATTAATTTAATCCTGCTGATCTGAGCCTGTCTAGACAGCTGATGTCAATGTAGTGTTTGGTGTCTCATAAATTTAGTTTCATTTTTATGTAATCTTCTGACCCAGATGCTTTGTTTTCCTCCCAGAACTAGCATGCAAACAAATAATGATCACAGATTTCTAATGTAAAAAAAAGCTGGGTTGTTGTTAACTCCTGCAGGTCTGAATTGTTGTACAGTCAGGGTTTGACAAGCTGCTGACAGCAGCCTTGGCCTACTTCTACACTGGAGTCACGTTACTGGCTGTGTGTCACCCTTACCACATAACCACACACACACACATACAGGACTGAAACGCACCGCCTCAAACCTCATTTGTGCCCCCTCTGACTATAGTACCCCCTACCCAACATCACATTACAGAACCCCCCACTTGCATCCTGCCTCGGGGGGGGAAGGACTCTGCTTGTGTGTGTTCGTTTGTGCGTCTCCTCCCCCTTACAGCCCCCTGAGGCCTTTACCCACAAGGGAGCAGTGAGCCAAACAGGAGATAGAAAAAAACTAAAAGAGAGCGTGCGAGGAGGTTATACAGATCCTCTTAATGCACCGTGTGGGTGTGTTTTTTTGTCTTCTTTACAGACATTGGTTGACCACACGTTGTCTGTCACGTCTCTCTGATCAAAACAAAAATACGACCCTAAACCTGCCTCTAAATTTGCTCGAACCTCATTACGAACGCACACATGTAACCCAGAGCCGCAGCTAAATGCACAAATAAATAACAGCTGAGGTTTTCATCTTGTAACAAACAGATACAGGTTTGACAACAGGCCAATAGGGTCACGGCTGCCTGCGCAGACATGTACAGGATCGTATGAGGCCTAAAGATGTTCAAGTTTTAACCCAGCCCACACATCTAATGGAATATTCCACCGGTTAGCTGACACACCACGGACGAACACACTCCTAATGCACACACACATGGTTGGTGCTGATAAAGGCCAAAAAGTTTGCATTAACAAACTGCTTGATCTGCATCTCCCTCGCTCACACACAGTAGAGTAAAATCATCACAATGTGAGAATACATGCTAATTATCATGCAAACAAACCACACAAGAGCAGCAACGATGAGATACAGACATAATCCTCTTATAATTATTGCAGTAAAATTTTAATAAAGTTTTTGTCGCAGCATTGCTCTGGCTTGGCACTGGCACAGCTATAACCACAGAGGAACATCTTGTTCCCTGTAATTTCCTGTTGTCAAGCTGGTGAAAACAAAACACGCCAATTATTACACGAGAAGTTGTTATGATTGGGCAGGAGCTGAAAGTCAAGTTTTTTCTCTTGTTTTGTTCCATGTTGTTTTTCTGTCAGAGCTGGACAGGAATGAGGATTGGCACATGGAACTAATTTAGTTTCTGGTATGACACAAACCAAACTGTGTCCAACGATTTCACCAAACCTTCAGCTGAACACTCGAGCAGACTTTGCCTATAAGCTGCAAACACACACAGGCACATTGTCTGTCTGACTATTGGCAACGCGTCAGGAGATCTGTGCCAACATGGCCCACGGCAAACTAACTTTACGGCTCCTCAAAAAAATTGATGTTGATGGTTTTTCAGCCAGCGTTGCATTGCATAACAGTGTGATAAAACTTTGATGAGATAAAACTCATATAGTTTATGGGTCAATAACAATTCAAATGCAAAATTCGGCAAAAAAATTGCGATCATAACATAAAAGATTTTCACTTTTCACTACGGGGTTTAGTCCACTACTTAACATTTTACAGCCCACTGTTCTGCAGATTAGACACAATGACTTTGTGCTTAAGAAGTCACATGGGTATGAACATAAAATATACATTTATTGATAGATTAAGCACTCGTTCGTTTTAATCATTGTGGTTATATCACATAGAAGGCCCCGTTGTAAAAATAACCAAATAAATAACATAAGGTTAAACTGTTATAAGTGCAATGCCTGTTCAAAACATGCTGTTCGGTGCAGATTATCTGGTAATGTGAGAGTTTCATAGATCCAATCTTTAGTCTGATGATTACATCGGTACTTTCTGAGCTGGACCACACCAACCAATAAGAGAGTCATCCCGGAGCATCTGACATTCTAGCCCCTGAGGCTATCTTACCTCCGGTTCTTGCTGAAGAAAACCGAACCCATGATGACCGCGTCGCCTCACTCATCCAGACTCGTTTAACTTTCTGCTTTTATTTTTTTCTCACTGCAATGCGCTGCTAAAGGAAGTTGTTGCACCATGCAAATCTCCAATTTGTTTATGTCTGCTTCCCCATGAGTTCATGAGAGAGAGATACAGACAGACAGAGATTCTTTGTTTATAGTTGGATGTCTGACGGATCTGTTTTTTGGTAATGATCCAATAAATGCTCGTATAGATACCAAAACAAGACACTTAGTAGTTTGACCCTTAAAAATATGGTGTCTACGTAAATTCAATAAAGTCTGACAACGTCAGAAATCACTGGAAATGTATGTGCGAATTTCAAGGGTCTAACAATCAAAAGTAGTCCATTTGTTGTAGTTTAGGCACACAAAGGCGGTGCCGAATCCACAATATAATCCAAAATGTATTGAGTAATGCATCAGTAGCTTTTCACTGACTATAGATAATATTTTTTTGTCTACAGCATCGTCAATGTGATGTTATGATTGGCCTCAGGCAGGCTGTGGTGACTCAATCATCCCTGACTTTACCAAAAACTTGTCACACAATCCAAAATCAAATTTCTATGATTGGGCCACATGGACACACAGAGTTGATTCAACCATTTGGTGGAGTGTTTAAACTGAACCACTTTAAAATACAATGAGTGCAGATTCATATCTTTGGGAGGCCGTGAGAAAACCTTGTCACTCAGGCTGCATTCATTCCCACTGACAAACCAAAACCATATCAAGCCCGTAACAAGACAAACAGAGAGAAAATATGAAAGAGGAACAAAAACTGACACACTAATACTGCTGCTTTTCCAGTTTGATGTTGTGGATCAGGCACAAAACATTTAATGTGCTGAGGAAGAACACACAATCCACCTAATGCCTGTTAAACTATCAGTTTGTATAATAAGCTGCTTCTGTGATCAACTTCTATTTGTAAAAATGCATAAAAGGGATGCCGTGCTCTTCTTTCGGAGTTGGAAAATCAGCTCAAAAGTGAACAAGTTTGTTGCGTGAGTTCGTGTCCATTACTTTGAGTGCAGTATTACTAACAGTGTTAATGACATTACTGGCACACAGCCAGCTGTCGTCTCTCCTCTTTCACCCCAGATACCTGACTACCTGTCTGTCTGTATAGCCCCTTTCAGACAGTAGAGTCTGTAAACACTCCCATTTTACATTAACAATCTATAGATGAAAAAAACTACTTTGATAATTGGTGGCTTTTTTTTTTTTTAGTTTCCTTTGGTCCTTTGTTGGTCAGACAAAACAAGCAATTTGTAAATTATATAACCTTTTTATTTTTATTGACCGAATGGTGATCCAATCGAGAAAATCACATTTTTCTTTTTCTTTTTCTGTGCAGCTCAAATAAATAAATCTCAATTAAAGCTAATAAAAGGCGCACACAAGATTAGGTTCGTACGTCACTACATGGGGAATGACGTACAAACTAATTACAAGAAGCTGTGGCTTGACAATACGATTGGGAAACACGGTGATATACTGAATACATTTGGGCAACTTTGCAAAAAGCAGGACATTTTTAATGACAATATTGTATTTCTTTAAGATTTTTGTTAAAATGTCATGAAGGTGTTCAAATGTTGGATTAGAGAAACAGGACATCACAATACAAAACTTGCAGTAATTGATCTTAGGCCTTCATTCATATTGTTCTCCCTACTTTAGATAATGCTGGAGTGGCAAATGTGACAAAGAGTTTTTTGTGATCTACACAGGATACACTACTTTTATAAAAAGAAAAAGGGGAAGACATTGACTTCAAAATGAAACACGGCTATGACAGGAATTAGAGAGCACAACAAAGACAACGTAAAGTGCTTGTTAAACGCCAAACGCCTCTTGTTAGTTAGCACTGAAGAATCCTGTTGGACCTGACTGACAACTTTCATCACCATTCCAAGAAACGGTGACCTAGCAACAAAATATCACAGGGTGTCGGTTACACTGCCTGCCTTTCAGACAACTACAAGATCAACACAATACTACCTTTCAACATGCCATGAGGGATATGTAATGCATTCCATATGCCAGCAGTGTCACTGTGACACAGCAAATACTTCAGATATAGGTTGTGTGCTGTGCTTTTACCCAGAAAGACCCAAAGATGCATCACCAAAAGCAAATCTGACTCGCTGCCAGTGATCTCTTTGGTAATTTAATTGGCATCAGGTTGTTCTTGGACATTTCCTGTTGGGATGAGTAGGTGAAGATGGGAACAGTGATTGGCGAAAACCCAAAAAGACATCAGAGTTAGAGTGACTTTTCATTATTTGATTTAAAACTGCAATGCAAAGTGACTTTGGAGAAAACTTTGATGACGGACTGCAACTTGTCCACTGAAGAACTGGCCTTGAGTGCAGATGTTTTACATCACACTACTGCCCTTAAAGTAAAATCTTACCTTGACCATAACCTGGTGCATTTTAAGGGTTAAAACTGCAATACGAGCCCTGCAGAAGTTTTTGTCTGCTGGTCCAAATCTATTAATAGCAGGGAAAATGCAGAGCAACTAGTCAGATTTACTGCTCCTTTAACAGGTATTGACACTTGCATTGTGTTTGAAAAGGTCCAGATTTGGGTCTTACTGGTGCTGGCTTTGCCAATCTTTCTACTTTGGAGTTGAACAGCATTGTTTCCCTCTCATGTGATTATGAACAGACTTATAAACAGGATTTCACACCTCCAAAAACTGCTGAAAAACACAGGCCCATGTGCCAGCTCATTGTTTTGTTCTGACAGCAATGACTCGCGGTACAACAGTATAAACCTTCTGATACTGGCCAGCTGTTTTCTACACAAAGTACTTTGACCAGAGGTGACCTTTAACTGTTAATATGACAAGTGGTCAAACAGAAATTGATTAAATGCCTCTCCACTGCTGATAAAACAGTCCCACAGCAAGGTCCATTTAGCAGCTGTTCTGGAGCCTTCAATTACACCACATGATCTTCAGCAGCTGGCAACCCAGTCTAATTAATCTGTACAAATAACACTACTTGCAGTGCATACACTACTTCTTAATATTAACTTCTGTAGAGAGCAAATCCATTGTCAGGTGCCTTTCATAAAACATCCATACTTAGGTGTCCTTCATCATTGTAGTAACCAAACTACATGGTTAGGTTTAGGAAAAGATGATGTAAGATAAAACATTAGGTAAGTTGCGAGCGTAAATTAAAACAAGTAAACACTGACTTTTGTTTTTACACAGGTCACAAAGTCTTGGGCGAAAGTACTGTGTTTGTCTGACCCATTTATCAACCCCAACCTCCACCCCGATGGAATTTCTCACTCATATGCATGGTATTTGGAAGCATCTGTTTTCTACAGAACTTAAACGCTCTATATGTGATTTCTGCCACGAGGGGTCTTTCTATTGAAACAAAACAAAAGATGTTTGCGGAGTGTTGTTTTGGGAGGGCAGAGCAGGCTAGCTCTGAGAAGAGAAAGTCAGGTGCAGAGCCAGACCTTCTGGAAGGATAGAAACTGCTCTGATCCAGAGCAGTTTACTCACAGGAGGAGAGCTTAGACATTATATTTAACTTTTGGGATTCAAAAGTGGATTTATCTTCACTCCCATTTATCAATTTATCTTATGTAAACATACAGATACAAACACCCTCACTGTCTGTCAAAGCTGATTCTTCACCCTGAAAACTGCAGTTGGCAGAAATGACAACTCCATCTGCTGAGGAAGATCTTGTAATATAATCAGAAGGAGTTGAAGAGCTACTCTGTGGACCTTGTGGGAGCTTGCTTTGTCAACTGCTGTTTCCAAGGTCACAACTAAGGTGTACATCAGCCAGATTTTTCCCAGTGTTACTTCTTAACTGTGATGAGTGACGAGTTCAAACCACCTGAAACAAACTATAGAATTGAAGAGGCAACATTGGAGCTCAAGCACTGTAAAAATGGAAACAAAAGTGAAACATAGGAAGAGAAACCAGTAAGAGAGAAACAGTCTGAAAAAAGAGAAACGGAAGACAAGACTGGGAGGAGGAGAGCTGACAAGAGACCGAGCAAACAGTGGAAAATCTCTATTCTTAGAAGACGTTTTGTATTATTGACAACCTCTCAGGCTTAAGAGAGTATCTGCCTGTGTGTGTGTGTGTGTGTGTGTGTCCTCTAACTCAAAGCCAAGGCTAAATACGGTGCAGCCATCTGATATTGTCTTTGATAACAGTCCTCCACCACCAGAAAACCATGCATGCATGAGTTGTTGATATTCGCCACCCAAACAAACACAACTGGCTGTTGATTCATCACAAACATGTAATAGAAGGAAGAAGGAAGGAGTTAATCAAACTGAAACATCTCTTTTCGCTTTTTCCGCAACATCAATGTTAGTCCTGAAAACAACCCTCCAGACTTGTGAAAGACTCTATAGTATCCTTACTTTACTCACATCACAATCTGCTAGTCGGGTAACAACATGTCAACAAAAAATGTATGTAAACAGACCAGCAGCAACCTGTCGTCTTTTTCCCACAGCTGTTGAATACTACAACTACATTACAACATAATTTATAGCTGCAACAAGTGTGTGTGTGTGTGTGTGTGTGTATGTGTGTGTGTGTGTGTGTGTGTGTGTGTGTGTGTGTGTGTGTGCGTGTGTGTGTGTAAGATCTGGTGCCTTTGATGTAAGCGAGATGACAAACACACACACACATAAACACACAGTCCTGCTCTCTGATCAGAGGTGGGAAAACATAACTCGCTTACTCTTTTCTTCCCCCTCTGTCTCTCTCAGGTTTGTGTACAAAAACTTCACACCAGTAGGAAGTGGGTTATCTACACACGGGATCAGGGTTCAGGATACAAAGACGGATCACACGGCGAAAAGAGACAGCATTAGGGAGGTTGCGTTTCTTTAAACTAAATCAAATTTAGCAAAAAGTTGAGTTCTGAATCAAAAAGTAGAGCTGCATTTCACTTTGATGGCTTCAACTTCTGGTCAAACAGTTTAGCTAGGCTCAGCTGTTGGGAACTTATCTTTACTTTTTTGTTATTTTGATGACAATTGGTTATTTTTGTTTGTTATTGTGGCTTTTATTGGACAGTTCTGCCAGTGAGTGAGGACCAAAGACTTTAGAATAAATAGTAGGGCTGTCAACTATGGTTTTCAAAGCCTCGTGTTTGGCATTACGGTGGTCAACATCTTGTTTTTTTGGAGCCAGAAGTGACCATACTTGGATGTGATGGGGCAGGATGCGAGGATATCCTGATTTGATCTGACTGAGACACGAGGACACAGTGCGGTGGCAACTTGTCAATCACAATCGAGCCACGCTCTAAATCATTGCCTGCTATATTCTCTATTTTACTATAAATGGGAACATAATGTACAAAGTGAACACCGTGCTGTATTGAAGACATAAAACTAAAGACTGAGACCATGAACTCATTTGGAAACTGCGTAATGAGTTAAAAAAAAATCAAGTGAGAAGTAGGGTAATTTTTTCATAAGCTTACATACAATCTGACCACTTTTTGCAACCAGTGGAGTCACCCCCTGCTGGCCACTAGAAAGAATGCAGATTCAAGGCACTTCTGCATTGGATTCACTTTTCAGACCTATAAAGACCGTCCATTTATTATAATTGGGGCTTGGTTTGACTCCCTTAAAAGTCCCCTGTTCCGGTGGAAAAGCCCCACTTGGCTATAGTGAGGGATGTCAGGGTTGCATCTGCTCACATAGAGTCTCACAAGCTTTTTGCATGCCGAAGGGAAACCATTAAACCGACAGATCTGGAGTTGCATTGATTGTTGTCTCACAGCAATTGTTTTTTTTTGTGTGTGTGTTTGAATCACAAATCAACCTCTTAAAACGTCCATTTTATAGTAAAAATCCCACACAAGACCTCAACTCTGTCTTCAATTATTCATCATTAATTTAGAGTGTGTTTCTGTGTGTTTTAATGGATGGATCTAGCAAAAGACTACCTACAGTAGTGTGTGCAGTACATGTAGAGAGCATTAGAGCGGAGACACAGGCTGCACGCTTATGATCTTTGCATTATTGATATGTTGTTTATGGAAATGTGATCCAGCTCTGCATGCAAAGTATCAAAATATCTGTATGTGTGCAGACGATCAAAGGCCTTCTTTTGTGCATTTATGCATTAGTCTCTGTTTGTATAACATTAGTACATTTAGGTGCATGAGTGGTTGAGCTCATGTGACTATCTGCGTGTGACCAGCCGTGTCTGGCTACATATTGTGCGCTTGACTGTACGGTAATAACCCACTGCTTACTCAGCACCAGTTGATAGTCAGCACACATTTCATCAAGAGGAAGTCGATTGCTTTCACTTCAGCTGAAGCAGCCGTTCTGAAACCAAGGCGGCATCAACAGCAAGAGGCTGACACAAAGAGATTGTTTAAGGAAGACGTCTGCACAGTTTGCCTCTGTGGGCATATTGCACATCTACTCTGTATTGTTCTGCTCGTGCTGCTTGTGGTTTTCAGCAGAATAGAAACACAATTACAGACGATAGAGGAAGAACATCTGTTGGTCATTTACATCTCTATTTGGGACTTTTTGTTATGTTTTTGTGCGCACCAGACAGCTAAAAAGTCGCCACAAAGAGGATTTTAAAATGTGTGCGAGTGTGTAAAAGTAAGGTACCTCCTCTTGAGTGTTTTTGTGTGCGTGTACTCACCAAAAGGCCTTGAAAGCTTCATAAATGTCGCTGAGACGTTGTCGTTTGGTCCAGGCTGCAATCTTAAGCCCTGCAGTCGTACCTGAACACATGCAAAACAACAAGTCAAGACCCAGCACGCAGACACATCTGCAAGTCAGGTTGAACTGTAGGTTAAATCAATACAGCAAATACGCACATTCGCACTTACTCTCCCGTGTGCATGAGCATGTCATTAAATCAGCTGTTGCCAATAATAAATCAGCACCAGTCATTTGACGGGGCTGCAACAGTCCAACACGGAGATATTTAAACACTATCGTAGACAGAAATGTGTGAAACATACTGTATCAGACACAAACAGTAGCATCAAATGGATGTACGTTGAAGAAGGATTAATAAAAATAAAACACAACGTTTTCTGACAGCAAATAAAAAGGTGGAGAAGCTCTGTTTTTGATTAAACTCTGACATTTACATAACCGCAACTAACGACCGGTATATTATCATTTTTATCTGCTGGTGATTATCTGGATAAATCAAGTAATAGCTTGGTCTGTAGCGTGTCAGTGACTAGTGAAACCACAGCCTAACAGTTTCCTAAACACAACACAAGGTGACGCCTTCGAACTGCTTGTTTTGGCTTGATCAAGAGTACAGTGGCCCTGAGAGTCATTTCAGATTGTTTACCAAAATGTTCTTGTGTTTTGTGAAATATAGTTGTGTTTTCTGAGATGTTGTTATTGTGTGTTGTCCATCAGGGCCACTGTACCAAGAGCCTAAAATGCAAATATATAATACTTTTTATAATAAAACATTATGAGTAGCAGCAAATGCTCACATTTGGGATGCTAGAAGCAGAGGTTTCGACTAATCTTTTCAGCCGGGAACAAATGTATTTTAATATTAAAGTCAGTGAGTCAGTGGCAAGTGACAGACAATCCACACACAGCACAAAGTGACACCTGAGAACTGCTTGTTTTGTCTGACAATGAGGATAAAATGCAAATATATTCAATTTCTTATGTAAAACATTAAGAAAAGCAGCAAATACTCACATCTAGGATGCTATAACCACAGATTTTTTTTGCTACTTTAGCTTAAGAAACTACTGTTTTCTGTCTTAAACATCACTTTGTAATACTGGAGTCAAACTGCAGGCTGTGGCATCACACCTACATGCACCTGCAGGCAGAGATACTACAAATACGGATGATGAGTTAACCACAACGCAGGACACTCCTCATATTTTTCTTCATTTGTAATTGACAACCCCAGATTTCCAAGCACAGCAGTACCTGTTATGTCACAGGTGTGTTATTCACCACAGAAACTGCTCCTCCCTGGTTAATTACCAAGTCATGATGCAAATGAAGCTTCTTCTTCTTCTACGAATGTCGTCAAACTCTCAACAACAACAACAACCCTGAGCGTCTTCTGATTTTAAACCCTCTTTACCTGCTCTCGCTCGGAGATGCTAATTATGCAACACTTTATAATTAGAGCGACCTAATTATGGAAACCTGTCCCGGGGCTGTCTGCACCTCCAGCCTCTCCTCTCTTTTTTGTTTTTGACACAGGCCTACAGAAACTACTGTAAATGCCTCCCCCCACCTCTCCTCCTCCTCCACCTCCTCCTCCTCCTCCTCCTCTCTGCAGCAGCAACCTGAGATGCTGTGTACTCCGCCAGCCGGAGCCGACCGACAGCGGCTACAAAATGTTTAATGTCAGTCCCCTCTTGTCGCCGGACAACGAGCTCACCTCGCCCGGTCGTGTCAGCCGCCGGCTCCGTGTCTGTGTCCGCTGAGCGGTCGGAGAGTCGCTCGGCTCTGCGGCAGCTTTTGTTGCATAGGTTGTCCGCTGCTCCTGCAACTGAAGCCAGGGCTTTAAATACGCCTTTAAAGGAATATCTGTCGGAAGAGAGGCGTAGCGCTGGCTTCCGCCGACGTCACGGTCATTTGCATAAAGGGGCGGGGCCGCGGCGGTGGTATACAAAGAAGCGAAGGGGCTGGATTTAAAGGGAAATACCGTCAAAAACATGCTGTTACAGAAAGTACATTCAAACTACTCAGCTCAGGTTTGAAGTACATGTACTTTACTCGAGTATTTCAATATTCAGGTACTTTATACTTCTACTCCACAGTGATAGAATGTTACTAAGTACATCTACTCAAGTACTTTACTACAATTTTGATGCACTTGTTCTTTACTTGAGTATTTTTCATATTCTGCTACTTTATACTTCTACTCCACAGTGATATAAAGTAACTAAGTACATCTACTCAACTACTTTACTTGAGTATTTCCATTTATTTTCTGCTACTTTATACTTCTACTCCACAGTGATAGAATGTAACTAAGTACATCTACTCAACTACTTTACTTGAATATTTCCATTTATTTTCTGCTACTCTATACCTCCACTCCACAGTGATAGAATGTAACTAAGTACTTCTACTCCAGTAGGTTGATGAAGGTTCTCAGTCATCCAGGTCATGGTAGATCTAAGTGCTGTAGGCAACTGGACTTGTTTCAGTTTCTTGAAGACGTCTCACCTCTCATCACTGCAGGGGAGTTACAGTCTTTTAAACTCTGTGTGGGAGTGTCCTTACAGAGTCATTAAGCACAAGTGTGAGCTCCGAGTTTCAGAGTCGTTAGGGCCACTTGTTGGACGGTGACCCAACCGGCCTTCATGTGGGTTGCTAGGGCTAGGTGAACCCAGGTGTGAATGGTTGTTAGGCTGTCTGGGGAGGAAACTCAGTACTGTATTGCAGGTGGGTGATAAGTCATGTCTTAAGACTACCTCCTCTGGTAAAAGCCGGTCGTTCCAGTTTGACATAGATGGATTATTTTACTCCTCTTTCAAACCATCTGTCTTCTCTGGCCAAGATTGTTTGGTTGATTGTTGTCCTCAAATGACTGATTCTACTTAAGTACTTTATTTGATTGTTTCCATTTTTTTGCTACTTTATACTTTTATTCCACAGTGATAGAATGTAAGTAAGTACACCGACTCAAGTACTTTACTTGAGAATTTCAATTTTCTGTTACTTTATCCTTCTACTCTGCAGTGATAGAAGGTAAGTAAGTACATCTATTCAAGTACTTCACTTAGTTACAGTTTTCAGGCACATGTAGCCTACGTTACTTGAGTATTTTCATTTTCTGCTACTTTATATTTCCTCTCCACAATATTTTGGAGGTAAAAATTGTAGCATACCTTTCACTCAATACATTTATTTTATAACTTTAGTAACTATATACAGATTGTAAACAGAGTATTACTTATTCAATGTGGTAGTGGAGAAAGGGGAGGGTTTAATGTATTCTTCCTGCTCCTTCTCGAACATGAAGACTCTGTGTTAGTGGTGGTAAGTATTATCAAACAGCTTGCATCTGGTGAAATTATGGTCTGTGGCTTCTGGGCGGTTGGCTAACACGTGGTCATAAATTAATAAAAATAAAAACAGAGATTTAACTCTGCCAATTCTTTTCTCAGTTAAAAATCAATATAACCAGGTATCATCTTCAGTAAAAACAGTAAATTCTTCAAAAAACTTCAATTATGAATCAATTATTACATTTTTAATATATAAATGTTTGAATCATCGACTCAGTTCTCAGTTATGGAGTCAATCTGGAACTTGATCACACAACAAACCAGCTCAAAAGTGCATTACACTTTAAAACACACTTCAGTAGTTATGTTCATCAAGGCCTTCAGCGATCAAACTGGAAGCCAACAAACTTTTATCCTCGCAGGTCACCCTATGACCTTTAATGTCTTTAATTGTGTGCTGTCCCTGTTAAAATAAACAATTAAATAAGAAAAACATATATAAAATTCTATAGAGAAGCTAACAGCAAATGATGTGTTTGTTTGCTTGTGTGTGTGTGTGTGTGTGTGTGTTAGGGGGTAGACAGGACTCAAAAACAAGACAATCTACTTAAATTTCACCTGTGGGGTGCACACTTGAAGCTCTGACAGATGTGAGGCACCTCCAGGGTGCATACCTCTGTAGGCGATGACCTCCAAAATTCCTCTGCAGCCCAGGTAGGCTGAGCTCCTTTGGACTTAGTTGACAGTTATGATTCGCATGTGCAACATTGCCCTAGAAAAACAGCACTCAAGAGCACACAACTGTGGCTAAACTGCTTTTAAAGGTTGACAGCCTGAGGGCTCTGGTCCTACCTGTGCTTGACTGTCCATAATGATCACAGGGTGTGGCTTCTGAGGCCTCACCTGAGGAGCAGCTGACGGTGCCAAAACACAGACATAAATATGAAGAAACAGAAAATAATATGCCATTTAAAGAGCAACAGAGAACTGTCCAGATGTTTGCAGCATCTACAGTATCACTTTATAATAACTATTATTAATACATGGTAAATGTGTAGTTGTCACTGTTTACAAACAATGAAAGGCAGTATAAATATTTTATTTAGCAAGTGTAAAGAATTATAAACATCAGTTGCAACTTTGCAATATACAATTGCTTAATAAATGTTTTATAAAGCATTTAATTGTTTGTTAACAGTGAAAGAATTGTTAACTTTTTGATTAACTATATATCAACCATTTATTAATGATGGACACGAAGGCGTTTTCACATAAATATCCAAAAACATCATCTTTAGTTGAAAATCTGAACATTTTTATGAATACAACTCTTAGTAATTCTAATGCCCTCTATGATTTGCAATGCTCAGGAGGACGTGGTATTCTTCTTCTTCCTTCCTCTGTCATAACCTGCATGAATGCAAAACAAATGGCATTAACATGAATTTGTCAAGAGCACTGTACTGTCTGGCTAATGTAAATACTCACAATGCTCCAAATGTGTATTAATCCTCTGCCAAAAGTAGTCCCCAGTAGTTTACTATTTGCTCCTGTTTGAATAATGTTTGCCAAAAACTACAGTGCCCAGCTGTTCTAAGAAATGACTGTGACTACAGAGAATTACTGAGACGTACAGAAACATAATATTTTCTGTTTTGGAAATTTGACATGAAATGATTTCGTATTTGTTGTTGAGTGTTAAACTCTTAATAAGTAATAACTTAAGATGGTTTTCCACAAACTCTGTCTTTGATTGTGTTTTTCACTGATATATTAAAATATGTAACATTTATGTGAAGTTTTCAGAGGCTTTAAAGATTTATATCCTAATTAGCAATAAATAGGTTTGCGGCTGAGAGACGAAGACAGGGAAGGGAAACTAGAAACTGCATTGTGGATTTTGGTGTTTTAAGTGCACTTATTGACAGGAAGAAAAATACATATTAACACCATTGTCATCCTTCGATGAGAAGAAAAACGAACCTTGTAATTTTGTCTTTTGTTTCTTTCTAAGCAACAACAAAGACTCAGAAAAACAAGGAGCAAAAATGAAGTGGAACTATCTTTGTGCCTCTGTTGACTCATTACTGCTTCACCACTGATGAGTTCTGAGCCTGGTTCTGAGTTGCAGCACAAACAACGCTTGTGTTTTTATTCCCTCTTAAATAAAGCCAATGCTTTCAGCCTGTAATAGTTTACGGATTAAAGGAAACTGATAGAAAACAACTTATCTTCCACCGCAGCTGAGGCATGACTCGACCTGCATGGTGAGAGATTAACAGCTGCTTATGGCTTTATGTAACAAAACAATGTACAGCGCGCGCGCACACACACACACACACACACCACCTAAAGGACTCGAAGGGAGTTTCAGTGCAGCGTTGTATTAAAAACACCTTGACTGGCTCCACAGGGAGGTCAGAGGTCATTCACAGAGCATCAGCCCAGCAGGGACTGAGTGTTTGGCTCAGTGTTTGAACACCTGATGAGGGTGGAGCCAGTGTGTTTTAGCTTCATGTTATATCCTCAACACCCTGCTACCCAGGCAGAAGAAGCAGAAGAGTCAAACAACTTTCATGTTTTGCCAAACAATTTCTTGCTTCATCTTCTAAAATATGATGAATTGCTGATTTTCTTTGACATGTACGAAAAAAACCTAAATATTTTGGCGTGTAAGACTGACAGTCAGATGGAAAAAGGACTTTGAAGATGCCACCTTGGGTTTATAACAATTATAATGTTTTGCTATTTTCTTACATTTATAGACAAAGCTGTTAATCACTTAGCCAAGAAAGTAACTGGTAGATAAACAAATAAAGAAGATGTGAAACTGACCTTTCATCAACTCTCAGTAGCAAACCTGCTCCCACTTTAACTTCTCTTGGTATAAAAGAGCACCCTCTTCTGGTAAAGTCTAGGAAGTGCAGACAAATGGGGCTGGAGTTCAATTCTAACTCAACTAGAGAAAGTAATTTGCATACAGCATGTAGTTGGATGGAAACAGTCATAAATGTAATTTTATGCAATGGAAATTATAGGCCAGTAAATCTGACATCTGTATATCTGGAAGATCAACTACACTCTAGTTTCTCACTCTTCTTGATAAGTGGTCATCAGCTTGGGATTGAGGACAGACAGTTGCATATATGGACTTCCCAAAAGCCTTTGGTACAGTCCGTCATAAAATACAGCTGTTAAAATTAAAATTGATTTCATGTTTTATCAGCACTGCCTAGTTTTTACACTTTGATCTGTGTCTTGTGAGCCTGTTGAGTTGTGCTGGATGTACCTGATAGACCAGTCAGAGCAGCAGAACTTTGACTGACTGGTTTCCAGGCCAGAAATAGAGTTGTAGACTGAAATGAACAACAAGCAGAAGCAGTTGGTGTTCCACAAAAAAAATATCTCCATGAGGTAACAATGAGATATTTCTTAATTGCTTGTAAGTAGAGATAATAGGTTTTACATGACATGACAAGCCAAAATGCATGGATGGTTTGTCATGGTATTTACTGGCTGTCCGCAGTAGAGAGGTCCTTGGTGTTGATGTATGATGTGACAGCCTGAAGTGTTCTGATTTTGAAGCTGACCTACTTCTTCCACTTCTTCTGTTTCTTCAGTTGAAAATTGTCCTATTATTATTATTATTGTTATTACCACAGAGTGCCACAGGAGTGTCAGACACTCTAAGTCGACAGGAGGACTGGACTCTCTAATGTGCAATAATTAAGACAAACAATATGCAATAACCCATATTTCAACTGTAGCATTATTTATTACACTGTATATATGGATTTATTCTAGTAGAATGTACATTTCTTGTATTTTTTGTTCTGTTTTTGTTGTTCTTGCTTATATATAGTTTGTATTTTTCCGCATATTTCTGGGACTTTGAATGGGAGCAGCTGTGACACAAGCAATTTCCCCTCGGGATCAATAAAGTATTTCTGATTATGATTTATTATTATTTTTATTATGCTGTACGACATTATGGCTATGACATAAGACTCAACGTTAATTTCCATCATTTTTGACTCTACAAAGGCAAATCACGGCAATTTCTTTTTCCCTCACCAGTTTTAGTGCTAGTTTTCCAGATTTTCATTATCTTTTGGTTTTTTTAAAAGGCGAATGCCAGTTGGTGAACCGGAGCACCCGGCGAAAACCTGTATGAGACATCCAGGGAACAATGTCACTCAATGATCCCCCCTCCACCACCATGCCCGCCCTCACGACATAAGTATTTGGTGTAAATACCATGACAAGCCAAAGTGCATGGTTGGTTTGTCATGGTATTTACTGGCTATGGGCAGTAGAGAGGTCTTTGGTGTTGATGTATGATGGCATATGTGACAGCTTGAGTTGTTCTGATTTGAAGTTGGCCTACTTCTTTCACTTCTTCTGTTTCCTCGGTTGAAAATTGTCCTGGTTATGCAGTTAGTCCTGTCTAAAAGGGAGGAGGTTGTACATGCACTCGTTTGCCGAATTTGGCAAGGATAAAGGAAGAGATCAATGTACTTGCAGTGCTGATGGCAACTTTCAAACCTATTTTCAGTAGACCTTTAGCACATCTGTACCACAAACTACTGGTCTGAACCTCAGCAGCTTGTGGTTCTGCAGGTGGACTCTCCAGGAGGTCGTCATCTCTCAGCTCCTCAGATGAGCCTGGGTTTTCTGTATTTTCAGCCAAAAGCCTACATTCCTGACTGAAATTCTCAACACCAGCCAACACCTCCTCCTCCTGCCTTTTCTCTAACTGGTGTTTAAGTTCACGGAGTGATTGTTTCCCATCGGTTCTTTCAGTGACAAGCTCCCCGACCAGTTGCTGATTGTACTCAATGTGACGGTCTTGCTTTTTTATGAGCTCATCTTTATCAAAGATTTGTTGCTCAGCCGCATTCAGTCGGCGCTGAAGCTCTTGCACAACCGTTTTCAGGTTTTTGTTCTTTTCGATGTGGCTCTTTGTCAGAGACTTATGTTGAGACAGCTCATCGACCATGCTGTCATGCTGCTGCCTAAGAAAGTCTTCATTTTCCTTAAGATCACGCACTGTGGCCATCAGCTGTTTATTCTCTGCCTGGTTTCTCTCATCTAGACCTTCAAGGTCGTCCATCTTAGCAGTGAGATAGCTGATCTGCTCGTTCAGAAACTTCTCTTTGTTCTGAAGACTCTGCAATGCCACCCTCAGTCTTTCAATCTCTTCTTGTTTCTGCTCCGTCAGAGATTCAAGTTGGGCCAGCTCAGCAGTCAGACTCTGGTTCCACTCATGTGTTATTTTCTGATCTGCCTTTGTATCTTTTAACTCCAGCTGAAGCGCCCTAACTTGTGATTTGAATGACTCCAGCATTTCCTCCCTAAACTCCACCCGACCATGAGAAGATCTGGAGGGCATCTCCAGCCCAGGAACCCTTCGAGGCTCCTGTGATTCATGTGAATCTTCCATCTCTGACACAGAGAAGCGCCGCGATTCCACTGATGACCACGAATGGGGCCGAGCAGCAGATGTGTCTTGAAACATACTCAGTAATTCAGCTGTTCACAGCCTCTCAAACGAGAAAATGTATGTATGTAAATTCAGTGAAGATTTAAAACAATCCTTGCCTGTGATTACTTAACTGCTTTCTCGAAATCCTTTAGATGTCAGCTTAACAATGTTGACCAGTTCAAATAAATGTTAAATGTATCAAGAGTGACGTCATCCGTGCCTTTGATGTCTGGTGACGTCATCATGATCAAAGGAAAATGAAAGAACTTTAGCCTTTGATTATTATGATCAAAGGCAAATGTATTTACTTTTAAAAAATAGAAAAGGCCTAATAATGACGTCACGTCGTTTGCATAAAGGGGCGGGGCCGCGGCGGTGGTATACAAAGAAGGGGAGGGGCTGAATTTAAAGGGAAATACCGTCAAAAACATGCTGTTACAGAAAATACATTTAAACTACTCAGCTCAGGATTGAAGTACATGTAGTTTACTCGAGTATTTCCATTTTCTGCTACTTTATACTTCTACTCCACAGTGATAGAATGTAAGTAAGTACATCTACTCAAGTACTTCACTTAATTACAGTTTTCAGGCACATGTAGCCTACCTTACTTGAGTATTTTCATTTTCTGCTACTTTAAATTTCCTCCCCACAACATTTTGAGCATTTAGGCAAAAATTATAGCATACCTTTCACTCAATACATTTATTTTATAACTTAAGTAACTATATACAGATTGTAAACAGAGTATTACTTAATCAGTGTGGTAGTGGAGAATGGGGAGGATTTAATGTATTCTTCCTGCTCCTTCTCGAACGTGAAAACTTTGCACATCATACACACACACACATCACCTAAAGGACTCGAAGGGAGTTTCAGTGCAGCGTTGTATTAAAAACACCTTGACTGGCTCCACAGGGAGGTCAGAGGTCATTCACAGAGCATCAGCCCAGCAGGGACTGAGTGTTTGGCTCGGTGTTTGAACACCTGATGAGGGTGGAGCCAGTGTGTTTTAGCTTTATGTTATATCCTCAACACCCTGCTACCCAGGCAGAAGAAGCAGACGAGTCAAACAACTTCCATGTTTTGCCAAACAATTTCTTGCTTCATCTTCTAAAATATGATGAATTGCTGATTTTCTTTGACATGTACGAATAAAACCTAAATATTTTGGCGTGTAAGACTGACAGTCAGATGGAAAAAGGACTTTGAAGATGCCACCTTGGGTTTATAACAATTATAATGTTTTGCTATTTTCTTACATTTTATAGACAAAGCTGTTAATCACTTCGCCAAGAAAGTAACTGGTAGATAAACAGATAAAGAAGATGTGAAACTGACCTCTCATTAACTCTCAGTAGCAAACCTGCTCCCACTTTAACTTCTCTTGGTATAAAAGAGCACCCTCTTCTGGTAAAGTCTAGGAAGTGCAGACAAATGGGGCTGGAGTTCAATTCTAACTCAACTAGAGAAAGTCATTTGCATACAGCATGTAGTGGGATTTATGCAATGTCATAAATGGAAATTATAGGCCAGTAAATCTGACATCTGTATATCTGGAAGGTCAAATACACAGTTTCAGTTATACAGTTTCTCACTGTTCTTGATAAGTAGCCATCAGCTTGGGATTGAGGACAGACAGTTGCATATATATGGACTTCCCAAAAGCCTTTGGTACAGTCCGTCATAAAATACAGCCGTTAAAATTAAAATCTTACTGCATAGACAACAAGGTACAGATTGGGCAGAGGACTTTTTATGTAATGACGTCATATGAAGGGAGGTTAAGAAAACTACAATTACAAACTCTAGTATACAGGCGACAGAGAGGAGACCTGACTGTGGTTTATAAGCTTGTTCATGCAATATCAATGTCATCCACTCTTAAATGAATAAGTATGAGCTAGGAGGGAACTGCTACCCGCACATGTGTGGTACCAAAGCATGGACCTGGTTCCAGAAGATGTGATGTCGGCTCCTTTAAAAAAATAGAACGGATAAATTTTGCTCAACATATTTTAAACATGTATATTGTGGCATTTTCCTCTTTTTGTTGTTGTTGTTGTAAGGTTTGTTTGTTTTGAGTTGTAGAGTCTGGTGTGGAGGATTTACATTGTGTTCCAGAAAACGTTCAATAAATCAAAATAAATGACGTTAGACTGTAAAACGACGCATAAAGCTGTGATATGCAATCATTTTGGTTTGTTATCCCTTAAACTGAAGCTACATCTACTCATGACTGATCATCACCAGTCGCATTATGTATACAAGTTTTGGGCAGGTCTACTACAGTATATATATTTTTCTTTTTACAGTTTTATTTAGCTTAAATCATTTTCCAGTAATTCTTCCATATAAATTGAGAAAATCTTCTGTGTGACCTCCAGGTGGGGAACCACTGATACAACCTCGCTCGCGTATAAAATACAGACAAACAGAAAACTTCCTTTAAAAATGTGTATTTGCTTTGTTCACTGTTTGGTTAAACATTAAAAAATCTTGTTAACAGTTAACAGGAGATATTTCACACTTTCATGTGAAGTCTTGTAAAAAAAAAAAAAAAGGGAATGACAACAATATTCATAAAACAAAACACAAAATTATATCCATGTCCTCCAGTTATATACAGTGTTTAAATACATTAATAAAAGATAAGTTGAACCTTTGAATGAACCAGAATCATCCCACTTTTAATGCTTTTTGTCAAACGTGTCCCAGAAAGAGAACTTTTATGGAGAAAAAAAAGAGCTGTGAAGAAGAAAGAACTGAAGAAAACTTCAGTTTGTCCTGTTTCACTCTAATAACACCATTGTGATAACAACCAGTTAGAAATCCTTTCAAAACAAACAGGACGCAAGTGTCTGCAGATGATAAATACATTCTAACATATGAGAGGCAATTTAAAGCCTTAAAATTATAAACATTTTAATATGCATAAGGCATTTTTCACATGTTTTGTCAGTCTACGTATAAAAAAACATTTTGCATTTACTTGTTAAAACCAAAAACACGGATAAAACTGATCTTGTAGGCAAATAAATACAGAAAACTGTAGAAACTTTGTCTAACAATGAGGTAAGTATCTGGTAAAGAAAAACAACAAGTGTGAAGCACTGAGGGGTCGCCTCAGTGGTCGCCGCTCCACTGTGCATTGTCCATTAAACTATCAAAATAAGGGGTTTTTTCAAGGCTTTTCTCACAGCGAGGGGTAGTTTGACTCCTGTGAGCTGGAAGAAACACAGTTTGAAGCGAGGCTCAGTCACACACTGTTTCCACATAATACTAGTGTGATCAAACATTAAATACTATAAAATGTAGAAACCTTTATTAAAGCGAAGCACTTTGGATTAAAACAAAAACAAAAACCCATGCAGCAGAACTTTACATCTTCATTTGTCTTCCATATTCCTGATAAAACATGTTAGTACTCTAAGTATTTCTAACTGCAGATCACCACTTCATAGCAGGCAGGAGAAGCTGCTCAGTTGGTGTTGTTAAATGTAAACACGTTGCTTCGCGTGACCGCTATGACGATTCCTTTAAATCTTGGAGGTGCAAAGTCGATCTTCACTCCGATTCTCAACCTGGGGTCCAACTTTGACATTTGTCCATTGTCCATCTACTCCACCTTCCAGATGGCGATCTTTCCGTCATGTTTCCCAGCTCCACTGAGGACGTAGCGGTCCTCAGCAGAGCAGAGCGCCATCACCTTGTCGTTGTGGCCGTGCAGCTCCTTCAGGACCTGGTGGCGTTCTGCGTCCAGGACGTAAATCTTCCCTTTGGTAGAGCTGCGGCCGACACCGCCGACCCACACCTGGAGAGAAAGAGGAGGAGGTCACTGCCAGGGTTCTAAAGCTTTAAGTGAGATTTAGAGATTGAAGTGTGTGCGTGAGTGCTGTATATTAACCTGGTTTTTAACTTTGATCATGCAGTAACATCCGGTGCAGTCCTGCAGAGCCACGCGGTGAAACGGTTTGCTAGTATCCTTAATGTGCCAGATACTCACTTCACCAGAGTCCACACACACACTCCACAGCTCCTCCCTCTGACACACACAAACACAAAGGGTCAAATACAAGAAAAAACAGCAGACACCAGACACATATACTCAAACTGTGTGTGTGTGGTACCTCAGGTAACAGCAGCACAGAGCTGAATATAACTGTGGAGTCTTTTTGTTGCTCTGGCAGATTCAGACGATGTTTCACTGAGCCGTTCCTCCACACCTCCATGATGTTGTCCCTGGAGCCTGGAGAGAAAGACAGAGAGATTACTTCATTTCCATCATCGAGTTTTTTATTTTCATGCTCCATACAGTGTGAAACTTACAGCACCAAAGTGTTCCGTTACAGCTGGAGACCGACTGCAGACGGTCGCAGGAGAGACGAAAGTACCTCTTCACCTGTTTGATACAAACAATTAAGAAACTGGAGGATAAATGGAGGAATGGATCTGACCAGTACGTTCATCTTACAAATTTTAATCCTTGAACTAAAATTGAAAAGTTCTAAAACCTCTAAACTATTAATTCAAGATTATTTTGTTGTATTTCAAAACAGAAAACCAATAAAACACAGTCTACATGTCCCAAAGTGTTGTTTTGAAACTGACCTGTAGTGTCGAGATGTCCCACACCATGACGCTCCCCTCAGCACTGCAGGAGTACGCCACCTTCTGACTGAAGGACAAAGTCAAATAGTACGAGTTTTTTTTTTTCTTTATGTACATCTGAGCAATAACATGTCACTTTGATCGAAAACTGATTTAAACACTGCAAAAAGTTCTGTGCTTGCCACGACTTCCAATCGTGAATTTGGAAACATGAGATTTTTATTTCGTTTTGAAAGTTACTTACTAGTTATCTATCTTTGAATCCATGACATGTTCTTTAATTGATAATGGATATGTCAAGTAATCAGGAAAGTCTTAAAGTTGAGAAATTAGTCACTAAAACAAGCTACTTTAGATAAAGTGAAGCTAAATATCATCTTCTTTTTAAATTAACTTGTTTCAAGTAGTTAAACACTCCACAAGTCATTTTCCACTTATATTAGTAATGTTTTTCTAGATCTTTGGCCTTAATGTTTTCCAGTCTGCTTGAAGTAAAAAAGCAAAAGGGATAATTAGGAATTATTTGCGATTATTTGTTGTATTTATTTTAGCAGGTATGATCCCAAATAATTTGATCTAAAAAACATTTTCCACTTATTTCAAACCTTTAAACACTCATCAGAGTCAACGCATTTCTAGACTGAACCCACTTCTTTCAACATTTCTTGTCAAGTAAAATCATCTGGCAGCATCTTGCTTTCATTTTTGCAGTGCACACACATATTGTCAGGGACTCTCTCACTTCAGTTAAATTAAATACAATTTTATTTTCTGGCATGAGAGCTCAGAAACAATACTGCAGAAGTATGAAGTTAGAACGCAGTTATAACATTCAAAACTGCATTTAAAATCACGTAAAATCCAAGCGAATGCATTTCCATTGAGAGCATTATTTTCTGTATCAGGAGTGTATTATGCTGTTTGCACAATTTAATGTCTTTACACAGTATATGGACAACAAAAACATACCGAATGGACACTTGGTGAAATAATGTTTACAGAGAGCTTTAGGTTTTGTGACATGACTTTACATTTTACTCGTTACCTGTATTTGTCTACGTCGAGCGCCAGTCCGGTGACCTCGGCCCTGTGTTCAGTCAGCTGTCTGTTACAGACCATGGCCACCATGCTGATGATGTAAATAACCGAGTCCTCAGAGCCCATCCAGACCTGGTCCTTATCAACTCCCAGCATGCAGTTCTGCAAACAGAGACCGGAGTAGGAGTCACACTACAGCTGATAACGTTACAACCAGGTTTCTACAAATAAATCTCAAGTTTTACATACGCTACATATATTTTACATCAGTGACACCAGCTTCCTCCAGAAGAGGGGAAGTGGTTAGCAGGGGCAATAAATCAAATCGCTACTTATTTGCACAAAGCTGCGTTCAGCTGGATTTCTCTTTGAAGGGAAATAAAAACCAGATCTGAAACAATTATTTAAATAAGAAAATCAGTCAACTGGCGGAAAACTAAACCAACTATTTAATAACAAAACATTTGCTGGTTCTGGCTTGGAAATTATTTGCCTTATGTGATCGTAAATTGATTATTTTTGGACTGCTGTTCAGACAAACGCTTTGCATTTTTCTACAGTGGCAGTGAGAGAGAACATACATGTCAATGTGTTACAATGAGTTATTCTCTCTCGGCTGCCGTTCTTTTCTCTTTCTGTTTTATTTTTGTCATTTTATGGACCAAACAATTCACTGATTAATCAAGAAAATAATCAGCAGACTGATATACAGTGAAAATAATCATTCATTGCAGCTGTGGTAGAAGGATGTTGGTTAAACATTTAAAGGAAAAGTTCACCCAAAAATGAAAATTCGGTCATTATCTACTCACTCCCATGCCAAAGGGAAGTCGAGTGAAGTTTACAGGGTGTACTCTTAACACTTTTTGCTGTGCAGCTAGTTACAGTGAATATTTCCGCTTTAAAAAGGGTGTAAATAACAAATATTATGAAACAGAAATAAAATAAATGCTGCAAGGCTGTTTTGCTGTGAAGCTCCAGAGAGGTTTTTTGGACTACGAAACTTCCCCCGATTTTCCATCAACATGAATTTTTCATTTTTGGGTGAACTTTTCCTTTAAGTGTAGCAGGTTTGTGTAAAAGTAAGTAGATTAAACGCAAAATGCTGAGAGTTTATTGGGGAGGAAATTCATTGAGCAGTACTGAATTTCTCCACCAGGCGGTAGCATTATCTTACAACCTCCTCTCAACACCAGTGCATCTAATATCATGGTCTATTTTATAGATTCAAACTTCAAACAACAACGTTCTGCCACCGCAGAACGTTGTCGACTGATATTTCAATCATCTGTCAAGCTTAAAGTCACTTTACTGCAGAAGTAAGGCCACGATCCAGGTGTTTCACATGAGACCTGTTGGTGAACTGTGCAAATATTATGGTTGAGTCTAGAGAAAACACACACACCGTCTCTCTCACACACACACACACACACACACACTGGTTAACATATTTCATGTGACTGTGACCTGCATGCCTGGAGTTGAGGTCAGTGATAAGAACCAGTCCTGAGAGGTGCCTTAACCTTAACCTCATTAACCATGAACACTCTCCACAAAAGCTTTGAGGCGTTTCTACTTTTTTATTTTGTTATGAAAGAAAATGCGTTGGTCTTCAACCTATTCATAACACAATGTACACTCCCTCAAACATGTGCATGCTAGTCTGAAGATAATACCGACACTGTTTGAAGTGAAGCAACATGAGAAAAAAATCAAGCTGAGGAAAACAGTTTTATCTGTATCTGATGTCAGTGGCGTGAATGAGCCGTTTATCTGCTGATTCTGTCCACTGATGTGAGGCAGTCAGACATCTAGTGACGGCCAAACACCAGGTTCACTATAGCATTATAATTAGCTAGCACAACTCTTTTTCAGTATCTTACTGTAAGCAACATAAACACGTTTTGTTTACAAATGGTTTTTCAATTAAATGACGTCAAAGTTCTCAAATGCATCCATGATTCATGTTGTCGTCTTGACGCAAGAGGCTTTGTCTGAACCAAGTCAAAAATTGTGGAAAAGATACAAATTGAAATAAATGAGGAAGTGAGAGAAATACAGCTTATTTCACAGACTTGGAGAAAATGAAATAGTTTTGTTATGACTCCTTGACAGAACTTGGAGCAAAGACTCTTGCTGGAGAGACTGTGGATCATACTTGGTGGACCAAACGCAAGCAGCAACCTCCGGGGCCGGAGAAATGCAGCCAACGAAGTAGCTGAAAAACCAACAATTGCAGTTGGCTACAAAAGCGTGTCGACCGCAGAAATAAACAAACTTTTTTTGGTCCAGAAGCCCGGAGCTTCTGGAGGAATAAACGCCCGGAGCCGAGGAGAGAGCAGAGTTTGTTTTTCAAACTTTTGGGATCAAAAAGTGGATTAATCTAGTTTCTCTACCTGACCGTCAAGTCTCATTTCAGCTCCATCCGTGCTCCACCTCTTTAGCCCAATTTTGATTAGCCGGGTGTTTGGCACTGCCCAGATGGCGACAGAAGAGTGAATTTATTTCCCTAATTTATTTGATTTTATTCCAAGACCTTGTGAGACTTTTTAAGGAGCTGTCATGTTGGTGTGTCTGCCGTGTTTTTTCTTTACCAGTCTTGCATTCCCAACGTGACACGTGTGTGTAAGAGACCAGCTGGAGGCGTCAAACACCATCACCTTCCCTCCGCTCACAGACACCCACAACTGACCTGAAAGACACACACATGCACATGAAATATTTATCAGTTACTTCTCAATAGCTTATCACAGTCTTGCGGCTTACAGCTGCCAGTGTTTACTCTCTCAGGGGCTACATAAAAAATGTGAATACCAACCAACAGCTTAAAAGGAAACGCTTCTTTTTCAAATCTATTTTTCTGCTGCCTGACTCTACCCCGGCTTCAACTAACGGTCAGATTTCCTCTAACGTATCTGTTGCTATTTAAAAGCACTGCTGACGGAGAGAAACAGAAAGTAACATCCTGTATTTCATTGGAGGAGAAAGGGAGAGGGACAGTGAGACACAGAGGGGAAGGAGAGAGCTGGGTGTAAAAAGTGAGGGAAAACAGAGAGAGAGAAGGGAGTGGAGAGGGGAGAGAGGGGTGGGAGTGAACTGGACACACGCCAGGAATTCAATTCAGTGACCTATATTCAAACCAGAGAGTCAGAGAGAGGCAGAGAGGATCTGAATGGACAGATTTGTTCTTTTCACCAACAGAGCTGACTGCTGTGGAAGAACTGAACAGTGTGTGAATAATGTGGACATCACTGAGTATGAGTATGCGTGAGTGTGTTACTGCTGGGGGTCAGTCTGCCACCAGCCGGGCATCTAAGTGGCCCCAGATGTCCGGTCCACTGAAGGCCACGGCTTTATAGTTCTTTTTAAGCTGCTCCCTCTCAGTCTTCCTGCCATGTCATGGAAAAGTCTGACTGCCTCCCTCAATAAACTCTGTATAGAAAGGTTAAACAGCAGTAAACAAGTCTTGTGTTTTAAGATTAAATCTGATGACTGGGATGTCTTGATGGATGACACAGTAAAAGACAAACAAATATAGTGTCCGATAAAGTTTTGGGCCACCACAAGCTGCCAGAATCCTCTGTGAACTTTTCCTCCAGTCTCTAGTACCTACCAGAGGGATAAATACCTTTTTTTCCTGATATTCGTTGGTCTCTGAGGCTGCTCAGTCCCGGTCTGGCTACTGGGTCCAGGTTAACTATAGGGCTGACAGCTCCATGGCTAACTAAGTCATGAGGGAATTAGATAGTGGTAGCTAGCTACAGCCAAGGATAGCTAGCAAAGATCAGCTGTTGTCGATTACTCTAGTGATGTGCTTTCCCCTATATTTTTGGAGCTAACTTCGAATTTTGGCCGTATTTTACAAATCAAACCTTTAAAAGGTCCAATATTGTAGAAAGCGAGAAAGCGTTTTTTTCTTTTTACTACAAAACAGGTCTAGGTCGTGTAGGTGCTATATAAATACTGTGAAATGCTCGGTCCACAAAGAAATGCACACAGCCCATATTAAGAAACTGTGCCTTCAAACACGCCTTTTTCCTGTAAAGGCGACCAGGAGGTCTGCGGCTTTATGACAGTCTGTCTTTTTTACGTTGGAGGGAAACAGAGCGAGTCAGAGATGAGAGAGAGAGAGAGAGAGGGGTGATGACAAAGCAAAGTTCATGTGTGTGTATTTGTCAGTCTGTGTGTGTGCGTCGGTGTCACAGTTGAAACTCTGGATTGTGAAACTGCTCTGAGAGAGAAACCTGATACTTTGTCGTCGCAGCAATAATCTGAACACTGAAGGGACTGCTTGGATACGGGACTCACACAGGAGCAATATATGTGTGTGTGTGTGTGTGTGTGTGTGTTTGTTTACCTGGTGTGTACAGAAGTACGTCTATGGCCTGAGGTGCAGCCAGCTCCAGTGAGGGGTTAATTTTATGCTTCAGCGTCTCTGTGGTTGTCTTGGGAACCATCATCGGCACTAGAGACACACACACACCGCTGTTAAAAAGGGATAACTAACCTCTCACAGGTGGTGACGAGCAGCGAAAACCCAGTGAACAGTAATAAACCCCTCTGATGAATCATTATGTGCAGAGGAACACAAAGTTTCCAGATGTTCTCAGACCTATCTCAACTGAGTGTCTGTCATATGCAAATAAGAGCAGAAACCAAGTCATTAATCTCCACAGCAATTCAGAGGCAATTTATCAAAGCTAACTGAATTCATAGTGTGAGCTGGTTGCAAAAGCAAAAGGAACCAAAGTCAGCAACAATAATCATCATCATCATCACCGTCCTCGTCTACCTTCCATCTTGATGCGGTCAAAGTGAGCCAGCTTCGAAGCAGCGTAGATGGCCTTGCTGTTCTGAAGGCTGCCCACAACGGCGTCCATTAACAAGGCGTTGGTCAGAGCCTGCTGCATGTACTGGGGGTCCTGGAGACAAAGGATCCTTTTATGATTACATTTAAACTTATTGTAAAGAAGTAGACAGAGCAGGTGCTTCACTAAAATAACATATAGGAGATATACTTGAGGTTGAGCCACACGTTTGCATAGACAAGCGGCTACGTGCTGAACGCAGTTGTTCACATACTTATACACTTCGCATGTTAAAGGAGGATACCACCGGATGGCACAAGTGAGTTTGTTGTCGGACTGTTGTCCGTACTGCCGCTGACTTGCTACCTGACTCTTGACCCTGTCACATCCCCATACTGCTGCATACGCTCCAAACGGACGCAGGATACGCGAGCTTGTTTACTCTAAAACCCCAAAAAAATAGAGTTTAAAAAGAAATGGGGAGAACATTTTCTCTAGTGATGAGTGGGACTTTTTTCCTTTTGTGTATTTGTTTTTTTTGGGGGGTCTACATTGCCACGCCAAAAGAGAGATATGAGAGTAAGAATGAGAGAGAAAGGAGAGGGGTGAGAGACAGGGATGTTACAGTTTCATCATCTGGTTTCACAAAGGAAACCCTCTGTCTTTGTTCAAGTGGGTCTATTTAGGTTCATGAACGCCTCATGGAATTTCAACCACACCTACAAAGGTCACATGAGTTCACAATGACTTGCACACACACACAAAAGCTGATACAGAGATAAGGACATATTATGAGTAATAAAGTCACATAATAACCCACCAAATCTCATGCATTTATTCCTCTCTTTTATGATTCTCTCTTTCCTCACACACATACACACAACACCCTCAGTGACATCTTTACCTTGTGTTGGTCGGCCATGTTGCGGCCGGCCCACATCTCTTTGACCATCAGGTTCCACAGCTCTGTCTCTGTTTTCAAATTGGCTTCAAACGCCTCCTTTCGGCCCCGAACTCGCAGCTTCAGGCTGGGGATTCGCAGGAGCAGGAAGGGAGCCGAGGACACCTTCACCTCCTACAGGAATCAACAAACTTCAAGTCCTGATTGCAAGCCCCATATTTCTCTCCTCACAACCTTTCTTCTGCTCACTTTAATCTCACTTCAGTCTCATTTTGTCTTACCTCTAAATCTCGGTACTGTGCCACCTCCACGTATCCCGGTCGTCCGTCGGTCAGCAGGAAGAGCCGTCGCTGCGTCATGGCGATCTTCCCCACGCCGCGGCTCGTCTTCACTGAGGAGGATACCTTGAAGACGCATTCGCTGGGCTCAATGTGCTCCAAGACAGATGCCGGCAAGCACACCTGAAAATCACACAGGAACAAATCAGCTGATTTCAAAGAATGTGGCTTTTCATTATCCTTGATTAGGCTATTGTTGAAGTGCTTGCTAACCACGTTCAGCTCAGTTACCACAGATTTCAGATGAACTTCTGGGTTTAAGGGTTTGAACTCAGACACTAAAAAAATCTGCATTACTACAATAACACGATTTGTCTAACGTTTACTAAAAATGCACAGAAATGCATATTTAACACCCTGAAAAGTTATTATGAATCAAGTTATTCTCTTTTTATCCTGACTATTTCCAGACTCTCTACATCTTGCAGTCAGATCAAACACTCAGGTCTGCTTTGACTGATTTATATTTTCTTTTTTTCCTCAATATAAATATATCTAACAAGTATTTGTATTTGTAAGTGTGTGCACCAGCCAGATTACCCTCTCAGACGCAGTATTTCATGCATGAAACACCAGAAATTTAAATAATTTGCATCTTTGCAGCGGGAAAGCTTCCTTCTGCAACACAATCTTCCTCTTTCACAGACTTTACATTTATAAATAAACAAACTAATACAAGGTCTAATGCTGACACTGATGCTGTTTGTATGTCTGTAAGGAGCAGGGGTAAAATAAGCTTAGAATTTCAATCGTGATCAGCTGACAAACGCAAAATGTTGATTTTCCATCTATATGTCACACTACCCCTGAATGTTGTGGATGTGAATATAACTGCAACTCATGTACCACTACTGTATATTCAAGACTTGGGCCTCTCAGTTGTGTGTTACAAGCAAAGCAAACATACAGACCTCCTGTGCCTCGGCCTCAGTCTCCTTCCAGATGGTGTAGAAGACTCTGAACAACTCTGGACCGACCTGCTTCTGATGACCTGCAACAAATAAAACGCTTTCACAGTGAGGATGATTTACAGCATTTCTGATTTGTGACTCCGATTAAAAAAAACTGAGAACTGGCTCTTTCACACACGTAGAAACATCTGGTATCTGACTGGGCCAACTGATTTTTCTCAGTCTAATCTGCCAGCATGCCTGCAGTTGGGGGTTGTCATTGTTACTGTATTACAACAATGACTACATACAGTAGAGGCTGTGTGCTCCCTCCAGCCAAACAACATCCCATACAGCAACACTCATCTGCCAGTGGCCACCGAGGCGCAGCGAAGTCACAAAAGCCTTTCTTTTATTTTCTTTTTCTGTCTTTCTCAGCTGCTTTGGCGTTTAGCAATATGTGAATTTTCACTTTTATGTCTTTTTATAAAGGGAATATACTGTATCTTTCACTTTTCATAAATGCTTTGATGACAAATGTATATGTTCTTGCAAAACCTGATAAACAACTTAGATATATATACATATATTCTCATTGTGTTGTAGGCATACATAAAACATCCAAGAATTCAAGAATAAGGAGTCCCCATGTCACAGATCGACCTCTTTGTTCAATAGGTAATGCAAGTCAAATGAATTACAGAAGCGAAATTCAGTTTCATTCTGTCTTCAGATAACCACATACATACGCGACTCCACATTGTCAGGAAATGTCTGTTTAGCTCCGTCTTACTCAAACAATATTCCACCACAATAGTTTTTGGATGTTTCTGATAATTCTAGTTTTGACAACCAAAACTATGAACTCTCTGTATCTGTTTCTCCAGCGTGTGTCAGAATAGGAAAGGAAAAACTGCAGGATGTAAATGCCTTCTTCTGATAATGTGGAGGGGAAAGATAAGCTCTCAGTCCAAACTCTCTTCCAGAGGAACGATTTCCAGCAAATTTGGTCAAAACTTCAGCTTCTGAAAAAGTACCTCAGCTCCTCCCTTCCTCCCTGATGTCTTATCTTAAGTTCAACACAAATATCTTGACACACGGCTCTTATGACTCAAATATCTTTTCCTCGCCTTCCCTCTCGATCAGAGATCACAGGAATGTCACTGCAGCTCTCACAATGGCTGAATAACTTGTTACTGACAGCTTGTACATGTTTACTGTTGTGTTTGATTCTGCTCTGAGACAGAGAGCAGCATCTTCAACGTAAATGAATTTAATACTAGGTTAAAGAATGGCTACCAAAGGGATTAATAGTGACTTATGTAGCTATTTTCATCAGGATATGCAACTTTTTAGCCATAAGCCTCCAGCTAAATGTCCACTGGAGCCCTGGTTACACCTACAACACCAAACAGCTCTGTGACAAACTCTCCTTCTTCAAGAAGAGGTGAGGTAATGATTAACCCGGGGAATAAATGTTTGCCTGGAAAAAGGGACGAGGAGGGGTGTAGTGGAATATTTTTGTGTGAATGCATGTGTGTGTGTGTGTGCTGAGGCTGGTCAAACGTGGTGGAGTTCGTGAGAAAACTTCTACAGCTCTGACAATTGTGCATTTACGGTAAATAACACAGATCTGACTGTATAAATGTATGTGTATGCAGTATACTACGCTACTTACCTACAGTTAGAGCGTCAAAGAGTCTATGTATAGTTCCTTGGTCTTTTACGATGCCAGACTCCTGGATACATTTCACAAATTCCTCCAGCTGCATGTATTTTTTTGGCAGCTGGAAGCGCTTCACGGCGCCGTCCTCATGCCCGTTGTCATGGCGCGAGCGTTCCCTCTCCTGGTCCCTCTTCACCCGACTGATGAGCCGTTTGAGCTCTGACCGTCTGTCCGCCTGTGGAGAGATATTGTCAATGATTCTTAATCACTATGACAGTTAAGGTTTCTTTGCTAGATGATATTTAATGCACTTAACACCTCAATAAAATACAGTTAGACAGATACAATTAACAGAAGTGAATCTCGATAACTAGCAGAGTAAAACACACTGTCTTTATTCATCTTGGCCTGTACTGACTTGTAAGCGCTCAGCTTCTGGCAGAGAGTCAACCAGTGACTTAACCATCTGAGAAGGGAAGATATCTGAGTCAGTCTTATAAAGACTCTGGAAGTCTTCCAGAGCATCCAGACGCTTGTTGGACACAGTGTTCACCAAACCACGCAGGTAGTGATACCTAGAGAGAGACATTGACATGTTTGGGTCACCTAGTTGTCTACATGTTTGATGGTTTACATGAAATGCACATAATCTGTGTGGAACTTTAGTTATATTCAACTAAAGGCTTCAGTCTGAGTCAGTAACTTATTCCAGAAATGTTGTGAGATTAGCCCGGGGCACTTCTCACGACAGTATTAATAGATACACGAGGGCTGCAAATAATTATTATTTTCATTATTGATTACTCTGCTGATTATTCTCACAATTTATCAAGTCCAAAAACCCAAAGAACTGTAGAAAAAGATCATTCAGATATGAAATGTTGTTCCAGCACCACAATTAAATGATCAGATCTTTCTAGCTTGCACATAAACATTTTCTCCACTGTCTATCACTTTCTTCTCCTCACAGTACCTGGCGAGCAGAGCAGACTCTTCAGGCGGTGTAGAGCTAATAGCCTTCCCCAGGGAAGAAACCATGTCAGAATAATAGTTCTGGACGTAATGATAGGCCAGCGGGGGGGGGAACTCTGGGAGGCGGAAAACTTTCACTGCTTTCTGCGGAAGCTTTAACCCTGAAACGTGAGAAAGGAAATAAGAAAGAGTTCAACTCTCAATCATTTTAATTTGTTTCCTCCACCAGTGCTGACCTGTGTCCGGAGTCATCTTCCTGAGAGAGGCCGGTCTGTTGGAGCTGATAGCGGTCACAGTGTCATTGGCAGGGTGCTCCAGGTTCGGCAGGCTGGCTCCCAGCCTCTTGCTCAGTCTGTCGCTGGGGCTGGTGTAGCTTCTGTAGCCCGTTTTCGACAAATCAGACATGAGAGGACGTCGAGGAGACTCTGTCATCGCACGATTCCTGGAGAAAGAAGAGTAGGAAGAGGCAGCAGAGGTTGAGGTTGAAAAGGAGGAGGCATTAGTTACAGTAGTTTCCTTTATCTTTGTCAATATATATTTTATTCCAGACAATCTCATTTGTATTCATTTATTGGGGTCTTTGCGCAATAAACCCAGATGATTCATGTTTATAGCTGTGGGGACATCCTCCATTCCAGTTATTCACTACATGAGTGTCTTTATCATTGGAAAGTCTCTTCCTTCTTGATAAGCACCTTTGTGTTTCCTTCTCAATTTCCCTCTCTCAACATTACAGGCAGAAATGTAAAAAAAAAAAAAAACAAACTAAAAGCTGTGTTTTTTTCTTGGCCTTTTTTTTATGGGTTCATTGACAGGACAGCTTGATAGATGACGGGAAATGGAATTTGCAGCAAAGGGCTTCAGCTCGGACTCAAACCCTGGGCGGCTACAGCAAGGACATAGGCTCTGCACAGATAAGGCGGCTTTACCAACTGAGCTACCGGGACACCCTTTTTTCTGGTTTTAGAGCTGCAACTAATGCTTATTTTCATCATTGAATCATTTAAAAAAGTGCTAATTAATTTCCTGTTGATCAAGTATTAGTTTCTGGTTCACCAGGTCTAACAAGTATAACAGGTTTGGGGCAGCCCTCGAATTGGTGGCTGGCAAAGGGCTGGGTTGTGCTAAAATAGAAGAATTGTTGGACTACGTCATCAAAAGTGTTTGTAGTTTCTAGCCACACTGGCAGGTTGACTAAAAAGTTAGCTGTGTTCCGTCGCACATGGTTGTTCACACTAACACTGACAGAAATGTTTGTGTTACGAGTGAAAAAAGTGAGCTACAGAGAGAATTCAGACCCAGGCTCCATTCTTTCTTTGCTTGCACTTTGATCCCCTCAGAGTTGCCTGTTTTACCTCTGTCCCTCAGTTATGACATCATACCTGTGGGCGTGGTTACGAGTGTTCTGCTCCATGCGACTGAAGGTGTCCCGTTTCCTGTTCAGCCTGTCTCGCAGAAACGAGTGGAAGATATGCGTGTCTAATGCCTGAGAAGAACGACAAAGGAGAAACATGCAGCACACATTGTCAGAGTGTTGTGTGTGTTTACTAAGTGTGCATATCTGTGTATGTAAATATGTGAGTGTACCTTCTTGTAGAAGGACTGGTCTGCGGGCTCTCTGGTTCTCAGGAACTCCTCACTGTTAAAAACTCTGTGTTCGTAGTTAAGAAAGTCCTGGACGCCTCTGACAGAGTGATGAAAACGACAGAAATAGAAGTTTAATTTAGAATCGGTTTAGTATATCTTAAACAGGTTTTAAATTTAAATCTACTGACCACTTCACTTCCCTGAATTACACAGCTGTGAGCAGAGTGTTACCTGAAGATGTTGACCACCAGTTCCAGAGCGATGTTTTGTATCTGTGTGTTGAGGCGCGTCTGCCAGTCTCTGCGTTGGCCTCGCAGGGCATTGGCATCAGTACCCGCTCCAAGATGACACATCTCCAAGTCATAGTGAAGCTGGAGACACTCTGCCCTGCACACAGAGACAAGCCATACAGGACTTTGATCTAATTCAGTCATTTAAACTGCGTTTCCTTTCTAAATTTGATTTGGCAGATATTTAGGGGGTAGATTAAAGCACACTAAGCATTTAAAGATACATTTTCAAGTTTCAAAGAAGTCAAATTGTTAATCCAAACAAAGAATGGTTTTCTCTGCGTCAAATCATGGCTAGGCTCCGGCTGCATGATTAGAAAGACCAATAGCGACCACGCCATTCAAAGGATACAGTCCAAGCAATACATCAAGCTTAAGAAACTTCATCAAAGATGTAGACTTAGCTAAATAAAGAACACAAGAAACCAATTAGCACAAGTCCTGTCAAAAGAAGGCTGTCTTGTAGTGGTCTCTGGGGACTTCTCATGAGATGCAACAAGGCCAAACACTTGTGGTTTCACAGTGGATGACTGAAAAAAGTCCTGTTTACTGATGCATCCAACTTAGATTTATGGCAGTAACAGGAGGGTGTATGTAAGGAGACAGACAGCAGAGACAATGATACCGCAGTGTTTCAAACCTGCAGTGAAACATGTTGGAGGGAATATTCAAGTCTGGGGTTGTTTTGCCTCCTCTGGACAGAATTGACTCCACCCTAACTAAGGAGAAGTACGACTCCATTCTTCAGAGACATGCTACACCCTCTGGTTTGCTTGATGGCATCCTACTGTTTGTGTGTGTGTTACCTTGAAATAAAGCTCTCAGCTGCAGCCAGAGGGATAGCTGGCAGGTCAAGGTTTTCAGACCATGACGACTGAATGATGCCGTCATCAATGTTCACCAGGATTAGCTCCTCTGTCTCCTATACACAAACAAATAAACATGAACACACATATTGTAGGTACAATGGGTACAATTCATTACACTGTGCCCTGCTCTGTTAGACTAACAGACAGCTACTGTTAAATATGTGAACCGAGCTTCTGTAACACACTGAATAAAGATGAATGCAGTGGAGAATAAACAGCTATTGTTACAAACTGTATGTGTGCATGTCAATCAAGACGATTACAAAACGACTTGTCATTTGAATCACACACACTCACAATTTAAACAACACTTGAGATTAACCTGATGGTAACTTTAAGGCTGAGAGCTTTATGCTTTCTGAGAAATGGCCGAGACATTATGAGGAGGAGTTGAAGCAATAATTGTTCAGATTTTATGCGTAAAACATGCATTTCTGTTCAATAAACAACGCAATACTCTGTCATAATCATAATATGTCCTCCCTTTGGTATGGAGGAATAGAAGATTGGATATGAACTTGAGCCGAAATCTCAAAATATCCCAAGTGGCTCCCATCATCTTGGTCAAGAAAAGTCAGATTTGACTTTAATCTTTGATGCTGCCTGAACAGAGACAGCGAATAATCGTACTCACTGCTGCGACCTCTTCAAAATGACTGATGTGGCAGCCCATCAGGAAGGCTGTGGGCGCCATGAGAAAGTCCAGCATCCCTCCAGACAAGACAGGTACATATGGCTGCTGCCAGGACAGAGGCTGGAAGAGATGAACAGAAAACAGATGAAAAGATGGATGAAGGAATGCTGCAGGAAGTTTCGGAATATTTTTTAAGTTAAGTAGAAAATCAAAAACACGATATTCCTCCTCCACTGACCTGCAGGTACAGCAGCAAACTCTCTGCGACCAGAGTGAGTTTGGCCCAGTCAGCAGAGAAAAATACCAGCCTCTGCTCCTGGAGAAGGCAGGACAGCACCTAGAGAAGCATTTACGAGAATAATTACATAAAATAAAAGTCGTACTGCCACTGCTTCTGACTGTTTCTACCGTGCCATCCAGAAGGTGCTGTCCATCTGCCATTTACCCTTCCACGTGAATGCAGCATAAAAAAATATACTTCAAATCTCTTTATGACTCGTCTCATTGTTGTGCATTACCTGGAGCAGTGTTGTGTGAGTGAAACAGAGGAAAGGTAGATGCAGGTCGATGTCGATAATGGGGCTGTCCTGATCCTCCCTTGATGGAAGAACCACATGGAGAGGACGGAGGCTGAAGCACTAACACACACACACATATACACACACAGTATTATGTTACTGTAAAGATCTAGCAATTGAAACAAGCTCCTTTTGTAATCATTTATAATAACCATCATTAATAAATGGTAAAAACACAGTTTATAAACTTCGGTTTTTTAGTTATTTCACTCTTAACACACTTTACAAACCATTTATTAAGCATCTGTTTATTGTAAAGTTTCAACTGATGTTTCTAAACCTTTACAGTTGCTTCATAGATTTTTGGTCTAAATGTTGCCCAATCAGAACGGAACTGGTTCCATATTGGTTGAAATGGAGCAACAGAAAGACAAAAACAGAAGCAGTGAGCGTGAGCGAAGAGAGATGTGTCAACAGGAAAAAGGTGTTTTCTGACCACATGTAGCTGTCCAGGAGGAGGTAAAGGGACCAGCGACAGCTTGGCTGAAAACTCCTTTATTGTCTCCTCAAAGTCAGATTGTCTTGCAGGCCGCAACTGGACCAGGAGACTGAGAAGGTGGAGACGGGGATGAGAAGTACAGAGAGAGTGTTTAACATGTCATTAAATCACCGTCACTAAGGTCAGGCATCAGATTAATGTATAATTATTACCATGACAAGCAGTCTCTCAGAGCGTTGTAGTAGGGGAACTTGGAGATGACACACACAGCAAAGGGCGTAAAGAGACGGGACTTTGAGGAGTTCCACCTGTGCCCGTTCTGGAGAGCACCTTCCTGATAGGACTGAGAGGTTAGACAGCCAATTAGAAACAACCGTTGGATTCAACATGTTTTTTTTCATGTTTGTGCGGGAGTATGTGTGTGTGTGTGTGTGTGTTTGTACCTGTACTGCCCTGTAGTGCTGCACAACAACTCCATGGGTTCGGTTCCCAAAAAGGTCAGTGAAAACCAGGAAGTGATAGCTGTCTTCTCTCTGCTCATTGGCCAACTGGAGACCACCTAACCAATGGAAATCAAGAAGTCTAAAGATATGCCACAATCCAGAGTTGAGGTCTATGCCACGTTCATGTCACAGAGGAGTTATTTTCACAATGACATCAAAGACGTTGCAATGACTGGGAAATTCAAAATTTTCTGAAAGCTCCAATACACTGTATATCCAAGCATAATAAAACAGAGGTGCCAGAACATGCCCCACGTGAACCAAGTATGAATATAGTGCTGTTTTGTCAATGTACAGTATTTTTTTTGTTAAATTAACTTCATAATCATACTTGACTCGTCACCATCCCTATCTCTCCCATCCATATGACACAAACACAACATTACACACCTAATTAGATGAATACGTGTATTAATAAATTCTAAACATGATATGTTCAACACAGAGTAAAGGCACTATACCAGGGAAACAGAGCTGTGGCAGGGCGATGAGGTCCAGATCCTTTGGAACACTGATGTCCTCTGTCGCTGAGGACACTTCTGTACGACTGGCGTTGTCTCCATTCGGCACCTCTGCAGCACGATCTCGCCTCTTCTGCAAACAAAGAATGTGTCACATAGACACATAGACATTTTTGTTTTTTCTGTCTAACACTGACCATGAATGAATGAATTTGTATTTATAGTTTCAAATAATTGTTTTTGTTTACCTTCTTGATGAAGCTCTTCCTCCTCTGGACACGACTGAAAGCTGGACCAATCGACTGGCTGGAGTTGGTCTCCTTGGAAACAAAGGGCGGGGCATGGACCTGCAGTACCTCAGCTTCCAGCAGCGGGAGTTCGTTTAACTTACTCTGCTGATGAAGCTGTGACACAGTTTGGAAATATTTAGGGCTATAGGTTTGGCAACCTAGCAGTCAGTGAAGACACTAATACCCAATGAAAAATCTATTCTTACGTCTTAAAATGTATTCATGGTATACTATAAGCCATTTCAAAGAATGTGTCTCATCTGTTAGATACCATGTACAGCATGTGTTTAACATGTTCTTGCTCTTCATAGTGTTAAAGGGAGATTCCAGTATTTTTAAACCTGGGCAATAAATCTGCATGATTTGGTGTGTGATTCAAGATGATTCATACTTGCCAAAAGTTTGGGAATCGGTCCAGTAGCTTGCCTCAACTAGCAGCCGTAACATGGCTGCAATGTAACCATTTAGGGCAACTCTGACTGTCAAAGTGAAGTCATCTAAACGTGTTTGTATTTGCCACCGAGAGGCTGAGGTTGCTACTGTAAGTGTCTGTTAACATGACAGAAACGATTCCTCTGGAGACCTTTGTTAAATAATAACGTCCTTTTTTGTAACCAGAAACTCAAGTCTCGCCCGAAGGATAACGTTGCAGCCGTGTCGCGGCAATCTACTAGACCGATTCCATAACTTTTGCTAAGTATCTATCATTCACACACCAAAACATGTAAATTAAGGGCCCAGGTTTAAAAATACCAGATTTCCCGTTTGACTGAGTCACAGAAGAGGTGAAAGAAATCCGATAATCCCTAAGTAAACCGTGTGTTGACACAGGACTCATGCAAGGTGTAAACGCTCCTGTTACTGCGCACAAGGTTTTGATTTTGTCTTTGTGTATGAGTATATTCTGTATCTACCTGGTATATGTCTCGAAGCTTATCACTGGGGGCTCCAACCACTACACATGCCTCCAGCAATCCAGACGGGAGCTCTGCCATCACACACACTGCCAGGAACAGACACACGCAGAGAGAAGGTGCAGTTAGATGAAATCACGATATAAATTTGCCTTCTTGACAGTAAGATTTCTTAGCTACTGAGGAAGCTATCCCTGTAAATAACTCTGGTTATATGTAAATGCAGGAAATGTTACAAATCTAAGATGTAAATCTCGGTTCCTTGTTTATTTACATATTTAATTCAGTGGATTATTATGGAAAATTATCTATGAAAAAAACTTTAAATATATCACATCCACTTACTATAATCAAGGAGAACCACTGGTAAAATTTGGCAATATTGATGATGACAATGGCAGAGTGGGCTGTGGTGATGGTTCAACAATTTTATATTTTGACCATGACTCACAAAAGATTCCCAAACCAGATGTGATCTCATCTGAGTTTGTTTAACAAATGAAAAGCTAGAGCTTGTGCAACCTAATTTGTAAAATATAGCATGAGCTAAATACAAACCAGCAGAACCTCAGGTCTGACTTCAAGCGTTACACATCCACACACACAGACAAACCTCTTTTCCCCGCAACCTCCTCCAGATGTGTCCTCACTCACACACAGACACACACACACACACTCACTGAGGAGGGCACGCACAGACACATATAAACGTCTAAGTCACACACACACAGCAGATGTTGGGTTAGGTCACTGGCGCAGTAAAGTAGTTTGTCATCAGACTCCCAGATGGGAAATCTTGGTTACCATAACTGAATCTGAAAGTAAGGCTGGGCGATATGGCCTGAAAATTGTATCACTGTATTTTTTAGGCTCTATCCCGGTACACGATATATAAATCTCGATATTACAATTACATTACAATATTTTTGACCAAATACCCTCTCTGATGGGACCACATTGCAGGGATGACACACATTCTTTCACAAAATATTGACACAATGAGATTGTTGATAAATAATTGCCAGTAATGTGGATATAATGGCTAAGTCAGGTAAAGGCAAGTATGAGAGAAAGTATAACGGACTCTAAATTCAGAAAAGTACAGCACTTTACTGTAACGCAGCCTTTAAAACCAGGAAAAAACACCATATATGCCTTATCACGGCATAACGATATCCAAAACCTAAGTCGATATACAGTCTAATACCTTGATAACGATATAAAATCTTTATATTGCCCAGCCCTACCTGACAGTCAATGAAGAGGAAAACTTTGTCTTTAGTCTATCTGTCTGGTCTTGGTAAAGCAGATCTCAGAACAAACATCTGACTTGCATTAGTTGCAGCTACAGGCTCAGGGAACTGCATTCTCTTAAATTGTCCTCTTTTTCCTCAACCCTCTCTTTAAACTCACCTCCTCTTTCATTTCACCTCCTTGCTTCCCCTATTTTATCTACTTTTCACCTCCTTCATCCCATATTTGTTCCCTCTTTTTGTCCTCTTCTCTGTTTTGCCATTTTCTCCCCTTTCTTCACCTCCAACATGCTGTCTTTCTTTCTCTTTCTTTCTTTAGGCCATTCCGGCCTCTGACTAACTACCCTGCTGTGTCACGGAAAACACACACGCACAACCTTAAGTAATTTACTCCCTTACAAACCCCCAATTTTGGAAACCCCATGCATGTACGAGTGTGTGTTTACACTTCTCATAAACTCAACCAGTGTCCTGAATCATGGGGTTTTTATAACGATCTGACACAAATGAAGTGGCAGGATAGTCTCTTGAGCACAGATACACAGACTCAAACGCTTGATAAAATGAAGACACCGTGCGAGACTGAGAAAAACAAAGACAATCCATGTGGAAGTTCATTTTGAGTGCATCTCTGAGTCCTTCATTTCTTAATTCCACGTACAATACAAAGACTACTGCAGCTGGGAGTTTAGCTTTGGGGAGGCAGCCTCCTTGCAGACACTGAGAGGCTGTCCAGGAGCTTTAACAAACAAGTTTGTCTTCATATATTTCAGACAGGAAGCAGCTCTGATGTTGCCGACAACGATTTCACCGAGCAGTAGCTGGAAAGCAGGTATTTTATAGAACTGAAAAGGTGTGTGGAAGTGGTGAAGAGAAGTACTTACACCCATTTAGAGTAATGAAAGTAACTTTTGGGAATTCGCACATGGGATTTCTGTGCCCTCAGACAGCTCTTGCCAGTGTCGACCTTTGCTAAATTTAGAAATCAAATTAAGTTTTAACTTTGTAAACTGGCACAGTCCAGAGGTCAGTGAAGGGGTCACTGACTTTGTTGACACAATATCTCCCCCCTTGTATTTCTATTTTGTATTAATGACGTTTCCATTGTTTGGTTGAGATGGTAGATTTTTAGCTTCAAACTGGAGATAATGTACTACTCCTCTGCATTTTCACTGGAAATGAAATCACACAAGTGTTTACTGAGCTCTTCTGGAACACAGGAAGAGTGTCAACTCTTAAAATGGGTGGCATGCACCTTTAATGGGGCACCAGCCAACATTTACTAGGTTTTGGCAGGTTTGTGAGAAGACTTGAACTAATCATCCATGATCTGAACCAGGAGACAACATGAAGAAATGGATAGCAGTGCAGCAGTGGGGCTATTTTAAGTACTTTTACTCTTTCTTCATTGGATTTAAAACTGCCATTTGACGTGTAATGCTCACACAACCTTTAACCTTACTTTTCTTCATGTGTAAATACATTCATTGTTTTGGGGGGTGGGTGGAAAAGTACTAAAAAAAGTGAGCAACGACACACATCCCTCAGGTCCATCATGAAGAAATCTGTTATGTCATGTTAACCCTACATGTATAAAATGTCCCCAACATGTAAGTTAACGCCGAAGAGCTTAAAAACTGACCGCTGATATTATCGTAAAGTTAGTAACAGGACATGAGACTGACTCCTTAAGACCAGTCGAGCAAGTTTCTTGACTCAGCAAGACTAAAGAAAAAAATAATAATAAAAAAAATCAAAGACTGACCTGAAATCACTCGATCATTTCCACCAGCCGACGTTTAAGTGACACTGAAGAGGAGTTAGCTAGCTCCAGCTCGCCGCCATGTATCTGATTAACAGCTCAGGTAGTCACTTCAATGCTGTCTGTTAACTTTTACAGTAAGCTGAGATTCAGTGGTGTCTGACACACACACACAGAGAGACTCACACATTGTGTTGGTTTACCGCTGCTCCGTCAAACTCGGCGCAGCGCCACGGTCAGTTACACTTCCTGTATAGCACATTTCAAAATAAAAGCCCTTCTTCGCTTTCAGTTCCGGAAGCCGCGTAAAGATAACAATGGCGCCATCTGCTGTGTGTTTGGTGTACTGCTGTTTAAAGAGAAGAGGATGAAGCAAAGATAGAATACACAATAGTGCCAAAGTATTGCGTTGATTTTATTGGCAATCAGATTAAAACAACAACAACAACAAAACAGTGATTCAAATTATTAGAAAAATGCTGAATATCAGGTCCAGTAACTAAACAAACAGGCCAATAATCGGTCAACCTATAGTGGGCTGTATAGTTCCTAAAATTAAATATACGTATAATTTACTTTTACTTTAATACTTAAGTAAATGTATTGCCAGAAAATGACTTTTGATACTCGAGTACTATTTGTAAAGGTGACTTTCACTTTTACAAAGTAATATTTGAACATGATATCTTTACTTTTACTCAAGTATGACTTTGATTACTTTTTAAAACACTGCTCATTTCACTGTTTTGTTTTTAAAAGAAATGATAATCTGAATCAAAAACATGCAACCCTGAAGTGCAACTCAATATGCGATTGATATACATGAACACCCAAATGTATACATAACCGTATGCACAGCACTGTCCCAGGAACATACGCACATATGGGCCAACAGATTAAAATACATATCACATGCTGACCTGCACATTACAATGACCTTCTCATGTACACACATGAATACATAAATAAACACACAAACACACACATAGAAAGAAATGTGAATCCACCTGTAGATTAGAAAAAGGGATTATGAAACTGTGGCTGGATGCAGATTAAAGTAGACTACAGAGTCAGAGGCAACAGATTTGAATCTAGTCTTTATGTAATTTATATAACATGTTACATTGTTTTATGGAGGCTAAATATATTAAGGTGGCCTCTGTCTGATATGCTTATGTTGTCTGATGTTCTGCACCTGCTGGTCTCTCTCAGTGGGATTATGTGGAATTAAACAAACACTGTAATCACCTCTAATCCAACCAAATTCCACTTAATTTATTATGACTTTTTTTGGGGGGCGAATCCATAAATATTGAGCTCCGTAATCATTTTGTTCCAGTAGTGTGCTTATTTTGTAGTTAGTAGTATTTCACTCTCACCCCTGTTGTAGAAGCCGTTAAAACAGTTTTGTTCCACTCTCTATTGTTACTATGACAAAGTGACTCAGGGGATCAACCTTATCACTCAAAATAAAGATCTTGCATTTTGAAGTTGTGTTTTCTCATGTTTGCCTTGCAGAGAAGGACATGACTTATTTGCTGAATGAATGAAACAGTAGCCTATTTTTGGAGGAATGAATTAATAATGTTTGCTTATCTGAACATCACTAAATGGCACCCATGCAATATTTAACCATTTTATTTGTCATACAACTACAATCATATATTCTGTTTCCAGTACATAGCTGTCCTTGCATATACAAATATCGAGCACCCTGGCTCTCTGGTGAGTGCCTCACATGTCTGGGGAGCAAGCCGTGATCGTATAGTGGTTAGTACTCTGCGTTGTGGCCGCAGCAACCCCGGTTCGAATCCGGGTCACGGCAGACTGTCCTCGGTCTGTTTTGAGACCGTCTCATTAGACAGAATGAAAAATGAGAGTTACTCTTACTTGAGATTGGTTTGATGGCTTACATGACATGCAACAGAGTCTATTGTGTGTTTGAATTAAGAAAAATGTGATCCTAACTCTTCTATTGCCAAGCAGGCTTTAACAAGGTTGATGGTGTTTTTATGCGTAATAGTCAAAATGTATTAAATAGAAAATACCTGCAAAAAGTAATCTATAATACAAAACAGAAATTTACAATAAAACTATGTAGATAATATTTTCTCGACTATAAAGAACTGTATAAGTGGCGATTTGTAGGCTTGAAAGTATTATTTATACTACTATTTTGAGCTTTTTCTACCAAATTGTAGACATTGTTTGATGTATATGGGAGCCTTGTTCGCCAGCCGTGATCGTATAGTGGTTAGTACTCTGCGTTGTGGCCGCAGCAACCCCGGTTCGAATCCGGGTCACGGCAGCTTTTCTGAAAAAAGCCTCTGTGCTCTCTGTCATCACGAAACTTGTAATTGAAAGGCTTAGCTTATAGTGACCACTTCAAAATGTGCATCCATCACATACATGATGCTTTGAATGTTCTGTGTTTTGTAGGGAGGGACAGATTGATTCAAATGCATAGTCGTGTCTTAGGTTTGTGCTGCTGTTTAATTTTGTTTTGCTCAGTGGATCAGCCGTGATCGTATAGTGGTTAGTACTCTGCGTTGTGGCCGCAGCAACCCCGGTTCGAATCCGGGTCACGGCAGACCCTCATCGTTGAGGGGACCCACATTTAAGGGAGAGGTGGTCTTTAATAGTTTTAAGGCCAGAATTGTCACTGTCAAGCAAAATAGAAGTCATTATCCAATCTGTCCCTTCCAGTGTAATCATGGCATAAAGCTTTTCATATATATATTTGATTGGAAACACTTTATAATAACCATCTTTTTATTAACGAAACAAAATTTTAGTCAATAAGTATTTCACTGTTAAAAAAACAATGAAATGCTTTAAAAAAACATTTATAAAGCAAGTGTTCAGTGTGAAGTTGCAACTGATGCATATAATCGTTAATAACTGTGTTCATCTATACACATTATTTGTTTGGCCGCTATACAGTTGTGAAATAACTATTAGCTAATCAGATATAATTTTACCATTTAATAATGACCGTTATTATAAAGTGTTACTGATGTGGCTTTGCACACCATGAAAATCCAAAACAAAAACCAAATGTAGGCCTACTGATGATCTTTGGCCCTATGGAAAGATAGACAGATCACTAACATTAGTATTTGTCCCACCAGTGAAAATGAAAATGAAAATGGAAAAAAAAAATGTCCATATGGAAATCCATACTCTTGGGGCAACATGTAAACCCCAAAATAGTGCAATAACAAGACGAGGCCACCAGATGTCATTTTTGATCCTGTGCACAGAGGCGCAGCACATCTTTGCCATGGATACTTGGCATTGACATGAAAAGACATCCCCCAGGCTAACTCCAGATCAACTGGTTGAAAGTCATTTGATTAAATGCAAATTTGTCAAGGAATTTCCAACACTAAAGTACAATTTCATCTAAGACAGATCATAATCTTGTGTCCCCAGTCTAGAAGGAGCCCCATGTAAAAAAGGTAGGCCTTTCTATTAACTACCACCTCATACTTTTATTTCCCACATCTATTTCCCATTTCCCATTTATTTGACTGCCTTGTTTACTTACTACTTTGCAGAGTCAGATTATTGATACAAAATAAAATCAACTGTCATATCTAGATAAGACTCTATTGATCCATGGGGGTGAATTCACAGGCTTCTCAGCGGGACCTTATTCTATTGGAGCCACATAACCAGAGCTGGCACGACACAATAGGACACAAAGAATATCCCTCTAAGGTGATGATTTCTCATTGGATAACAGAAAACATGAGGGGGCAATTGCAGAAGATGACGCTGAAACTGCTGGGACATGCATAAAGTTTTCTAGGGCATTTTCAAGAAGCTATTTGTAGTGCAGTGCAAGGAAACTCACAGAAATCTAAAAGGTGTTTTATTGGGATCAATAACAGAAAAAGATTTCCAAATGGGAACGTGGAAATCTTAAAAGAAGACTCCCTGTAGGATTTTCAGACACGTGTGGGAATCAGTGATTTGATTGGAACCCGTAGAAGAAAACAGATTTCCAATAGGACTCTGAGAATCCTGAAAGCTTTTTTAGAAATTTATGGGAATCCTAAAGTATTCCATTAGAAAAGTTGAAAATCCTCGGTAATTTGTCATTCTTGGAAAAATGAATAGTCTTCCAAGAGATTCAATCGTGGGGAAACAAAGCAATATGTCTGCGAAAGGCCTGTCAAAACAGAACCAAACATTTTCCAGTAGGCCCGTGGAGATCCAGAAAGATCCTAAACCTCTTCATCTAGAATTCCTATGTGATTTTTTAGACAATTATAGGAATCCTAAGAACTTTTATTGGGACCCATTGGAAAAAAAATCCTAAAAGAAACAAAACCTTTTCACTGAGAATCCCCATTTGAATTTTAGAAACTTATAGGAAGAACTTTACTGTAAAAAGCTGAAACTCCTTTTGGACTTTTTGACTATAGAGCCACTACTACTACTCATATAAATGCCTGATAATACACAAAGTATGTACACACTGATTCATTCATGGGTTGCTGTTTGCTGAGCCTGAGGCTATGCTTCCCTCACAGGGAGTCTCTCTCTCTCTCTCTCTCTCTCTCCTGTGTCTCTCTACCTCTCTCTCCCTCCCTCCCTCGCTCCCTGCAGCAGCCATATTGGAATGCTGGATGTGGAGAGGGGAAGCAGGAACAGGCGACGAGAAAGGGAGAGGGGGGAGACAGGCAGGAGCGAGAAAAAAAAAAAACAGTAACAGTAACTACTCCTGGCTCTACAGCTGAAATAACGGATTATTTACCGACTCTTAACAGCTTCTCCTGCCGGAAAAGTCAACACGAACCCGCCGGACGTCCCCTGGAACAAGTCGACGTGAGTGATGTTGCGTTTGTGGGATTATTTCAACAGCTAAAAAAGAAAGTATGGGATGCGGTTGGTTCAAAAACGTTCGTCCTGGCTGCCTTTAGCTGTTTTCAACCACTTTTTTTTAAATAATTATTCTTTTGGTTGTGACTTGGGAGTGAGTGGTACATTAGTTTAGCTTCAAACCGCTTCACGACCAGGTCGTACTTTTTCTTTTCTTACGGGTTAGTGAGTTGGAGCAGTGAAGAGTGACACACTGCCGCCGAGCTCGTCGCCACAGTCACATGGAGTGAATGTGGAGTAACATTAACTCAAACGGTAAATAAAAGCACAGGATTAACCTACATTAAGCGAGCTCCTAATCTCTGACCGGAGTAGTTTTTTTTGTTCCCTCTATCATGGACTCAAGGCTGTGTGGTTACCTTGATGTGCCCCTGGATCAAACTGAACTCTTCCTCTCTGTCTTAATGGGGCCAGTTTCATTTTTCAGTCGTCTTAAACCTAACAAATTGGCCTAGAAATGTAGGTTTATTGGCAATTATAACATACTGAATTTATTGATTTGTTTATGATGTATGATATCATGTGCCTGCCCAGGCTCCCTCTCATTCTGCTGTCACTAGTAGCCTAATATAGTTGATCAACTGCATTTAAGCAATTTACAGCTGTTCGTGCACAAATTTAAAGGAGCACTTAACAAAAAAAAAGACAATTCAGTCATTATCTACTCAACCTCATGCCGATGGAAAGTCGGGTGAGGTTTCGTAGTCCACACAAAACATTTCTGGAGCTTCACAGCAAGACAGCGTTGCAGCAATCTCCTTAACAACCAATTTTGATTTATATAGCCCAAAATCACAATCACATTGCCTCAGTGTGCTTTACAAACTGTACAGTCAAAGACATCCTCTGTCCTTGGACCCTCGATTCGAGTGAGGAAAAACTTGCCATATTGAGAAAAAACCCTTTTTAACAGGGGGAGGGGGATGGAAGAAACCTCAGGAAGAGCCACAGAGGAGGGATCCCTCTCCCGGGACGGACAGACATGCAATAGATGTCGCATGTACAGAACAGAATAACAAAATCACAATTTACAAATTGCATTGACAGAATATCTGATACAAATTATATATAAAGTGTGTGGATCCAGGAGACGACTGAGGTGCCTGGGCCACATGACCTCCTCTCCACCGTGGTGACCTGGAAGAGGGCAGGCCACACAAAACACACAAAACAACCTTAATAAAAAACATAAAATGGCATCATACAGCTTTAACTGGTGTAATCGAAGTCTATGGAAGCCCAAGGATCCAAAATTGATTTTAAAAGATGTTATTTACGCCCTTGACACTCAGTTGAGCTCTTGGCTCTAAATAACGTCCTTTCAAATAAATGTGGGATCTCTCTGCTTCTGGAGACATGGATTACGTCAGACAAGCTGTATGGAGAAATTTCTTTTCCGGTTGATTTTTTTTACGTAGTAAAACAAGTCCCCATCTACTTCAGTTGTTTAGGAGAATGCTGCAACGCTGTTTTGCTGTGAAGCTCCAGTAATGTTTTGTGGACTACAAAACTTCACCTGACTTTCCGTTGGCATGACGGTGAAAAGTTTTGGGTGAACTTTCTCCTTTAATCTTACAAATTAGAGCTGAAACAACTGCTCGAATGGTTAAAAGGTAATCATTTAATCAAGCAAAATGCCAAATAGTCACTGGTTCAACCCTTTCAAATGTTAAAATGTGCTGCTCTTTTTTTTTTTTTTTGCAGTTTTATTTTATTTAATATAAGTTGAATACCATTGTGTTAATTAAAGACATCACCCAGACTCTCAGAACCTGTGATATCATTCATCACATTTTAAATGGTAAAAAATTTGCAGTTCATTTCTATTTCCTTGCAGGTTGAAACACCTTAATAGCACTGCTTTTACAACATGTTTCCCTTAATTTTTAAGATAACAAAATTGTTATATTGAACTGACTAAATCCAAGTGAAAAGGCTCATCAACACGCTGCCCTGTGTTCTGTATGAAAGGTAGCTGGAGCTTGATTTGCTTCTACTTCATATTCCAGATGCAAGAAAATGCTAATGAATTGCAGTATCCTGAGGCCACTGAGGCTTCCGACCCACAGTATACTAATAGGAGTGCTGCTCTGCACCCTTATATTTGCACTTCTGTGGACAAGCTAAACCTTTGTGTATGGATGTGATCCGTGACTGAAAGTGTGGGGAAAGGAAAGTTTTGGATACAGCTGTTTATCACAGTCACAGTTTGGTACATTGTAGGTACAATATGTAGATATTCTGAACCAAACGGGCTGCTGTTTATTGGAACAAGCAGAATTCGGTGGTTGTGATGGTGTGACACTAAACTCTGAGAAATTCTTGTCATCTGAATAATGGCTGTAGTGGTGAGATGAAAATTTGTGTGAGGATGATGAAGCCAGTGTTTTAACGGTTTCTCTCATATGTTTCTTGCTCAAAACACGCAGCCTTAAACGCTGTCAGATGTAAAACTAAATCCCCTCACCCATCTTTGAATTTAAGTGTAATTGATTGGAAATGACATTCACAAAGCCTTTTACAGGCTTGAGGTGGTATTTCTGAATTAGCGAACAAGGCTGCTAATTAGTTTATCCACTTGATTAGCTTGTATTTAGTGCCACTTACCGTGACCAAGTGGGGAATTTGTATGGACAGCGACAACTTACTGTGGCTCTTTTGCCAATTCGAATCAAGAAACTCTGATTTTATTACATTTAAGTTAGTCCCATCCCTGTTTGTTTGAACCATGTCATAAAATACAGCTTCGGTCTGCTAATTTGCCATCATAGGATCTAAATGATTGCAGTGGAAACATGTCATTACCTTCAGCGTGTGAAGCAAGCAGAAGACAACGTTGTTTGGCTGTTTTTTATAATTTCGTTACTGTAGGAATTTAGGCTTTTGTGATAGATTCACAGAGAGTAGAGGTAATAGCTACACCTTTTCTGACAGGATTGTTCCTGTGGCTGGTCTACAGCAGGCTAATACAGGCGTGGCAGTGGTGTGTGTGTGTGTGTGTGTGCGTGCACACTAGTGTTTCCGTGTGTGTGTAAATTGCAGAGCAGTGCAGGAGGCCTATATTTATAGAAACACTTGACTACACTTAGAGATCTTACAGGAGCAGTTCACCACATTGCAGAGAACTCTACAGTTTGTATTCTGTTTTAACGTTTTCTTTCCTGCAAGGTTTTGCTCTTTGTTTAACTTTTCGATTATTTGCAGTAATCTACTATATATTCTACTCAAGTTTGTTCTATTCTGGACAGATGGGCAGAAAGAGTAACTGTGGAGAAAGACAAGGGGTAACAAAGCCTGCAGTCTGTAGTGTCAGTCGATTGCAGTATGTGGTGTGACTCATAATGACTCTAACAATGTGATAGCAGTCATTGCAGAGACATATTGTGTGTGTGGAGGTATGTTGAGGTCCTGAATAAGAGTATGTGTGTCCTTAATATGTGTGTCATGCGGAATTCATGACACCAAATGAAGTAATTTGTCTTGGAGGGGAAAAAGAACGACTCTATTTTGCATTTTTTTTATTAAAGTTGTTTGCTGTTGACCTAGCAAACATGGTGGCATTTCCCCCCCCCCAGTGATTGGCCACTTCATCCCTACTGTGTAAATACTTGCAGCTGTGTGGAGGTCAAAGCTGTTTTCTTACATTTCGCCCAAATGAATGAGTGCTATTTGCAAACTCACCTCAGGAAGGAAAAAAGACATGAATGAACAGTTAAACTAAGCAAATGCTTCTCTTTGTTTTGCACCAGTAACTTCATCGGGAAGTATGACTAATTTTGTGTGTGTGTGCGTGCAAGTGCTGGCATGTATGTGATCGTATGCGCCCTGGTTCTGTAAATTTGGCCTCTATCTTCCTGGGGACTAATTCCCCTGCATCCTCCTGCATGTGGTTTCAGCTGCGAAGGAAAAGGAACGTGTGTGTGTGTGTGTGTCTGTGTTTTCGGAGGCTGAATGGAGGTCCTTTCCCTTTGCTTCTGGATTGGTTGCATTCAGGAAGGAGCCCCCACACCCCTCCATGCACACAGACACACACACACACACACACTCACACACACACACTCACAGAGCACTTACTGTACATCCTAAAGCATGCTGTGTCCCTCAGGAGCCAAAAGGAAAACGCCTTCTTCCTCTCAACGCTGCTCAGATCTCTCTGAGTGTTTACGTATGTGTTGGTAAGTTTGTGTGTACCTGTGTGTGTGTGTGTGTGTGTGTGTATGTGCATGCTTGTGTGTTGCTGCACTGTGATAATGACTGTGTTTACCCAAGATAACACGAGTAAACGTAGACTTGGCTTTGTCAGTCGGAAATACTTTTGTACTCATCATTACTTTAGTTTCCCGATATGTGTGGGCCTTCCAGTGGTTGCATTTGTGTGTTTTCTAATTGAGGAGGAATTTTACAATAAGACAGTAATACCCCGGATGGTTGACACCTGTGTGTAATTGTGCATAGTGTATTTGTTGTTTACAGCAGGAGAGTGTCTATATATATATATATCAGAGCTGGACTGATTAATCCACCAGGCCAAGATCTATCGGCCAATATTGGCTCATTGCAGATATGTCAGTAAGAACATGCAGTACAGAAATGCCAAAGTAGGTTTAGCAATTTATAAACATCTTAGAAAATATGCAGAACATGTATTTCACTCCCATGCCCAGTCATTATCAGTTTTGCCCTATCAGCCTACATTAGTCTCATGTTACACCCGCAAGATCCACATTTTAATGCCTTAATGCTTTTATCTATGTCATCTTTTCTGTCATGTGAAAACAGCAGATTTCCACGCGGTCAGAGAAAGTACATATGTTCTTCCCGATCGTATTTAAGTTGTGAAATCAGAGCACACCATGCAGCGTATCTCCTGTTGGGCTGCTGAAAGCACTCAGAGAGACACTCACATTGTCAATCACATTCCCTCAGATCATTTTCCCTCCAACTCCAACATTGAATGTATTGATTTAATTAAGGATGCTAATTAGAAGATAGTCAGCCATGTTGGTGATAAATAAATCATTAAAAGAAATGATATGCAGAGCAGGGATGCATCGCAGGATCCGTACTAGCACTGAGACTGACCTTGTTAAGCAGATCAGCAAATGGCCATGATGTGACCAACAAACCAAGAGAAATATATAATATGTAAGATAAGTAGTTTACAGTAGTTTGCAAATGAGACTAAACTTAATCACTACTGCAGTCAAGTTGATAAACAGGAGTGAGTATGAATCCACATCTTTTTATCCCAAAAGTTAAAATTAATCTCTGAGCTTGTCTACGGATGAGAGCAGAGGTCGATGTGACTCCAGAAGATCTGGCTCTGCGCTCCTTTATGGGTGGCCTGCTCTGAGTCCACGGACTCAGTTTGTAGTCACACAGTAATCTATAAGAATGACTTCCACACGGTAAGATACATAGATTTCAAAATTGGGAAAGAGACAGCACTGGTTTGAGATTAATGCTCAATATTAGTATATCACATAGCATGAGTTGAGTTGAGGTATCAGTCATTGTAGGCCTGTTGGATGGAAGGCCTGATCCATTTCCTATAGAGTGATTGTGTTGGGCCAACGGTAAAAAAATCCCCATTGTGCTACTTTAAAACAATAGACAACATAGTATTAGGAAGTAATGAGTTACAACATGCTTTTGAGAGTCTGTATGTCAGCTGTCACACTCCCCACAGTGGGAATTTCCAACACATTTTGAAAGGAGTACTTACTTGCTTGTGCATACATGGGCCAGCTATTTCAAAGGTGAAAGTTCTGTATTCTGTGTTCCCTAATTATTTTTTATTATTTATGTTTTTATTATCTATATTTAACCTCTGTAGTGTTTGAATCCCCCAGAAAATGTCACTTAACGATTGTTATTGAGTGTGTGTAGTTGGATAGTGTACAGTATTGCATATTTCTGCAGTCGTGTTTAAAAACATACATGAGTTTAATGGAAGACATTATATTAGCAGGTTTTTCTGGCTTTTCCTAATACAGTTCTTCTAGTGTGTGTATGTGAATAGATGACCCGCTGTGTAGTGTAGCATTCTTACTGTGTGCACTGAAATTTGCTACAATGGCAGGAAATGACATCGTAGTTAATGGCTTGTCCCTCCTTGGGGCATGCACACACACACACACACACACACACACACACACACACACACACACACACACACACACACACACACACACACACACAGAGTTAGAGCTAGCTACCTTCGGTCATGCAGGTCACTGGTGCAGCATGTCAGCTTGTGATGAATGAAACTGGAGCACAGAGATTCCCTCTGGTATATATTTATGTATGTGTGTGTGTGTGTGTATGTGGGTTTGTGTGTTTGTGTGTGTGTGTGTGTGCATGAATAAGACTGACTCCTGGACTCAACTGACATGACTCCACAATCTAATGACCGCTCTCTTTTTCCCTCAAAGCGAAGCAGTGACTGAACTGCAGTCTAGAGAAGAACAATTACAACCACAGATATTGTAAATAAGTCGCCCCCTCTCCCTCTGAGTGTGTGCGTGCCTGTCGGGTTTGAGCGGACAGTCAGTGTAATTACATCGCAGTGAGTCAGAGGGAGAGAGAGAAAGAAGTAATTGTTGGGCTTTGTCATATAGAGACAGAGAGAAAAGAGGTGGGAGGAGGAGAAGCCTGGGTTGAGAAAAGGGAGAGAAAACAGAAATAGAAAAAGATGAGGGAAGAAGACTGGAGGGGTGAAGGAGATGTACTACTGTATATTCCCACATTTTGTGCATATAAAAATATGTCAATACCTCCTGGACACAAGCTTCACAGGCAGCCTGTACTTTCAGACAACAAATGCGCTTTGTTCAACCAGTACCAATATATAGTTTGAGCTATTTGGTGAAGCTGTAGTTAATGGAACACTTCAACATTTTGGAAATACAATTACTTGCTTTCTTGCAGAGAGTTAGATGAGAAGATTTACGAAACTTTCATGTCTGTAACTATGAAGTTCCTATGAAGCTCCTGCCAGAAGCTAGTTAGCTTAGCATAGAGTCTGGAACAGGACGAAACAGCTAGTTTGGCTCTGTCCAGAGGTTACAAAATCCACCTATCAGAACCTAAAAGCCCACATATCCGAGTGAACACGCTAAATTCTGACGTATTTCCCACCGTGCAAAGTGATGATGTGTTAGCAACATCCAGTGGTGGCGCGCAAATAAGGAAGGAATTTGGGATGCGGTCTATTGTTGTTTCCTCTTCTGTTACAACATCCGCCTTCATGCTGCCTACTGCTTGTTTGTGTTTACTTTAACTGGTGTTGTTCCCTGTTTCTGGCGCATTCGTGACATGAAACGTGACGTCAGTGACGTACAATGTAACGATTTAGATAAAAATCACAGATGGGCTGCCTTACCTGTGGGAAGTGGGAATGGGGTCAATAGATGATCTTTAGCGGGTTGACATACCTTTAATTTTCAAAGATCCTTCAATTGTGGAAATGTAATGGAAACAGGATATTTTGTGGATATCGCACAACATTTACGCTGATACTGATATATCTGTGATCGATATCCAACCAGATATGTCGGGCTCTACTATGTGGTTTTACTGGGGGTGACATGCTGTCTTGGCACAGTAACTTCATGTTAATGGTGGTTTGTGAATGGTAAACAGGAAAAAGATATGATGTGTTTATTACACGTGATAACTCATCATTCTAACAGATTCAAGATAAATGAAGGTAACAAAATGTAAATCTAAACCCAATCCCATGTCTCTGATGTGAAGTTTGACTGTCGGCAAACAGTGAACACAACGTATAATCATTGGTTAACATGACTTTAAACGATTAAATAACAAGACAGTGATATCGATCTATCATTTCTTGTGTAATCATGTATAGAGTGACTGGTTTCTAGGTTAAATCAAGCCAAGTACTTCACTGAGAGCGAGAATGAGACCAAGGCAGACATCAGTGTCTGCTTGGCCAATCATATGACCTCATCCCTTCTCTCATGCACAACCACACACCCACAAGAACACAAAAAACACACAGTCATAATAGATCACGGCAGAACACACACACACACATTTACACACACCCAGAGATCAGCAGTAAAACACCTGGATACGAGCCATAGGTATGACATCACACATATTCACAGACTGGTGTGCTACCATAAACTAGTGTTGCTGAGGTCAGATGTGGGTATAATGCCACAGTGTGTGTCTGGCTGTGTGTCAATGTATATGTGTCTGTCTGTGTGATTAGTCACCAGCCGTCACACTCGTGTAACAAAGGTTCATTGAAGAATTGTCTCGAGGCTACCCCCCTGTCTGTCTTCCACCCTCCCTATTTTAATCTAAGTGTTTTCTTCTGTTTTTAACATATATGTTTATAAAAATAATAGTTACAAACACTAGAAAACCTGTTACACCTTTCTCAAAGTGTAACATATGTATGGAATAATCTCATTTTGAATCATTTGGATGTACGGGTGAAGTAGAAACTTACTTATTTACCGTTGCAGACCCAGCGTTAATTGAATATTTAAGGACAAACCATGCAAAATGACAGCAGCAGGGTTGTTCAAAGACTATTTGACACATAATTGACCACTAGAGGGCAATGCTAATACACCAACTCAAGCAAAGATTTATAGGAGGGAGGGAGGCAGAGATAGAGCGACAGAGCTTAGATCCACCCTCTAAATGAGAGTTGGAGTATACAAGGGGCTGTGATCGTGTGTGTGTATATGTATTTGTGTGTGTGAGTGTGCGTGTGCGTGTGTTTGTGTGTGTGACATCTTGGCCTACTAATCCAGTGGCCCATTAATCTGCTTTACTCCTGAGCAACTCTCATCTTGTCTGTCTATCTGTTTGCTTACTTGTGTGTGTGTGAGAGAGAGTAAGCTTGCCTCTGCCATGGCTCATTCATAGGCTTTGTCTTCAGTGTCAGTGTGATGAGAATTTAGTGTGACCTCCTGGATATGATATCAAGACTCAGTCACAGCCATGGGATTTTATGGCACTTTGAGCCCATCTTGTGACACAAATTATGGAAAAGAGAATGGAAAGTTCCAGATTTCTGCCTTTTGGGCACAGATGTTCATGCCCTCAAATGCTGACTTCTTTTGAGTCTTGCTGGCACATCAGATGACATCTCTAATACACATTTGTTTTATCAAATAACATTGTCTCCCAACGTTAAAATCCATTTTATGGGCCCAGACACACCAAATCAACATCAAAGCACTAGTGACAACGAAGGCTGACTGTTGCGTTGTCTCATGTCGCCTGAAGAGACTACAGCCGACAGCCAACTACCTGTGTGAGAGGAAATGCCTCTCTGCGGATATTCAAATTGTTATGATAAAGCTGCGTTTTTTGACACCACTCTCGCTAATATATCTGCATCTTATTGAGAATATGATTAAAAAGTTGCAAATGCCATTGGCGGAGAGGCAGAGTTGAAAAATAAGGAGAAACCATGCTAAATGGGTAAATGAAAGCCACTACCAGCCAACTACATACGGTATTCATTATTATTAGCCCTGGCAATTTGAGGTACATAATTTTCTCCTCCCTTTCTGGCACCAGATCAAGTGAAACATTTCTGAAGATCAAGGTTGAATTCTGCTATTATTTATTGCAGAAACCAAAGCAGAACTTATACTTCATCTGCGACGCTGCGTAGGTCTGTGTAACATAAATCTAGTCGTCTGCCCATGTCAAGGCGGGGGTCTGCATACGCTCCGACAAATGTCTGCAGTATACAGTGGCACATAACACTAAAGAGAGGTAACTTCGGACTGTATTGGGCATTTCAAGAGATGGCAACAATCAACCATGAAAACATAAATGAATATTGTAACAACTCCTTAGTATTTAAATTTGTAACATTAAAACATTATAGTCCGATTGCTAATTTCCAGTATATTTAACTGAAGTAATGAAGTTATAGTGAGTTAAGCCAATAGGTTGAGTAAACTATTTTCTCTCAAAATAATCTCAAATTAGTTCAGGGTGGGTGTACTTTCCTCTCTATCCCCGGCTGCATGTGATTTGATTTGATTAGGGTATAAGTGGATTAAATGTGCACCCCTTACAAAGCAAAGTCAGTGGAACAATTGATGGTTACTCCATGTGTCTCCCATTTTCTGTCTTCTTTTTGTTCTGAAGATCGATGATTTCTGTGGGACAATGTTGAGTTGAGAACACTGGGTTATGACTAATTGAGTAGCTCCTCGGGGGTGCATTTGTGTCCAAGAGGCAGAATAGCCAAAGGCAACACACACAGACACACAATGTTTAAATAACCGATACTCCTCTCCCTCCCTTGTTATGTCACTCTGGGCTCTGCTGTATTAATTTTCTTCTCACTTTCTCTTCTTTTTACCACATTCTTCCATTGATGTCTCTGTATTTGCGCCTCTTTTCCTCACTTTCTTGTCATCAAATTGTTCCATCATTTCTCTCCATCTTTCCTCTCGTCTTTCCCTCGTGTCTCCTGTACATCTGGCTCCCTCTCTCCCCCTCCATCCTTCTCCTGGGACACAAAGACGCCCCCTCCCCTCCTCTCCCCCCTTATTCCTTCCTCCTTTTCTCTCTTCCGTCACCCTCCCCCGCCTACTCCTCCTCTCCCCTCCCTCCTTCCCTCTCCCCTCCCCTGCTCTACTCCCACTCGTGCTGCTGTGTATTTGTGTGTCAGTTGTAGTAGTAGAGTGAGGAGGAGGAGGCTGGGTTTGTAAGCTTAAGCCGACATTAGCCATCATTACTGAGTTAGCCGGCTAGCACATCTCAGCGCCAACCCAAAGACGACTGGGATTTTGGCTTTTCCCAATTAAGCTGCCTGTCAAGGGGGGAGATTACACTCTCTTCTCTACTCTTCTTTTTGGGACTTTGAATGGAAGGGCTATACCATGGTAAGGAATTCAACATACAGTAGTGTGTAAGTGTGTGTGAGTGGGTGGGTGCATGTGTGTGAAATTATGTTATGTGTGCATTTAAGTTTATGCATGTGCAAAATTGTGTTCAGTGTGTGTTTGAATGTACATTCATTGTGCAGCCTCTAAACTCAAAATAAGTGTTCCTGCGTTTGTGTGTGGTCTATAGATTTATATGCGTCTATATCTGAACATACTGTATGTATCAGGAAGATTTAGTTTGAGTGTAGTTGTTGATGTTTTGGCTTAAGTAGTAAGTATAATGTTAATTGCAGTTTTGTGGTAATTTTAAGAAAGATGATAAGTAGAAGATGAAGGAAGAAGTATAAGATGGAGCCCAAATGATATTAGCTCATCACAGATCAGTATTGGCGTATATGTTGTCCAATATGTGCCGATATGGAAGCTTTTCATTTTTTACAGACCATACTGCAGAAAAAGATGCCATAGGGTTATGTGAAGTTTTTAATTTCCAGTGAAGTTTACTGTTTCACTGCACTGATGTCATTTTTGGACACTATAGTTTACTGTTAAATTGTGAAATACTCACTTTGTCACAGGTTTTCGATAACCCCATTTGAGGGATCGTTGCCAAAAATGTGTTTTTTATTTATCTGTGAATATGTATTCTAAAAGAATATCGGCCGATATATCAGTAGCAGAGGGTTTTACTCCCTAATATCGTGATCGGTTGCAAAAATTGTTCGGCTCTAGTATAAGATTATGTTATTAAGGACTGTTGATAAATGCAGTTTTTCAGAAGTTGCTTGGTTTGTTTGGCAGCAGGATTACACAAAAATCACTGAACGGATTTCCACCAAACTTGGATGAAAGATGGCTCTCGGCCCAGATTAGACCCCATTAACTTTTGGTCTAGATCCGGATAAAAGGACTATCTTTCTAAAGACTCGATCTTTCTTAACATTGTGAGATAAGGTGTTTTTTGACATTTTTGTTAATATCTCAGGGATGAATGCATGGATCTTGATTAAACAAATCCGTCGTATTTAGGTGGCTCGTATCTATGAGTAAGGACATTTTGATGTGGATCCTAGATCTGGTGAGCTTAAATTATGGATAAGCCGTTATGGGTGGTTTAAGAGTTAGGTTAATTCAGGGCTATTGAGGGGACTGTTGGCAGAGTGCCATCCTAGTTATAAGTGTGCTGATCTCGATGAGGAAGAGTACATCAACACACCTGCAACTGTGCAACTTGAGCTGAAACTGAAAATTTTAATAAGTGATTAATTGTTTTAAGTAATTTCTTAAGCAAAAACATTTTTTGGTTTCAGATCCTAGAACGTGATAATCTTTGTTCTTCCTTCTCTTTGTTTTATATCAATGTAAATTAAACATATTTCAAGAACATATATTTGAAGGTGTTAACTTGGGCTCTTTGAAGTCATAAGGGGATTTTCTTTACTCTTGACATTCTGTAGATGATAACCCATTAATTGAGGATGTAAATGACAGATAAATCGTCAATGAAAGTCGGCTACTTTCAGCCTAATTTCTATTCACTACCACTCAGTTTTGTTTTCCATCTGCCATCCTCATGATGAAGGATCATGTATGTGTGTGTACTGTTTGTGGAAAAAAGGACATGCAAGTGTTTGGTTGCCTGTACGGTATGTAGGAGGCTTCAACATGAAGGGGGTTAGAGTCTCCTGTGTGTATGTGTTTTTGTGTGTGTGTGTGTGTGTGTGTGTGTGTGTGTGGGAGGAAGGCAGTATGTGTGAGATGATATGTGTGTCAAATTAGTGGGCTGTGTTTGAACACAAGTGTGCATCCTTATGTAGAGTGTTGCCCACATGGCTTTTTGTGTAGGTGTAAGTGTGTATTTTTGTGTACATTTGTGCATGTGTGTGTGCGTGCATGTGTGTGTGTGTGTTGTTAACGTAGGCATGAAGTAGCAAATCCCCCAGCGGCGTTTTGTTTCTAGGTTATATCATCTATATTTTAGTATGTTTTAATATATTGATCTTGTTTCATAATTGATGAAAATTTGCTTAACACGAAGCACACACACACAAACAAACACACAGGGCACTGAACCTTTACCTTCTGTTACATTCAAGGGCTTGACCATATGAAGAATTAGTTTTGTGTTGTTAACCTGTTTCAGCATAGTTAATTATACATATATCCATTAGTATGGTCCAGTACGACTCAAATCTAACCGAGCATAGAGCGGAGCTAGTAAGAATTTGTTTTCACTGGCCAATCAGAATTGATTATTAATTTTTAGCCTTGTTAACTTGTTCCCTACTGATTTCCCTCATAAAAAGTCAACGAAGAATTAAATATTTAACGTCACATTTGATTTCCTTCTTACTCAAAAATCATGTTTTCATAGGGACGGCAAGTGTAAATGCATGCTTTGACCCACAACTGGTCCTGTAATTTAATTGGTCATTGATGTCAGATGTATTTTGAAATTTAAAAACCTGGTATCGTTTAAAAACACATTTAAAGCTCAAGCCATTTAACCGGTTCACTCGTCCTAAATCTGCTGTGATGAATTATACATCGTATCTGGTCCGAGTGTGATACATTAACATGCGTGCCGCTCCAGTAAGCCAGTTAGCTTCATCACAGCACCTGAACTATACACACTTGAGTGAATGTGTGTGTCACAGTGTGTGCGCTTTTGCAGATAAATGTCTATGAGCAGTCATGCGTTTATGTGACCTTATTATGTTGCACGCGTGTACGACTTATCTGGAGTATGCATCATCTGTGTGGTGGTGTGTAGGCTGAGTAACTGTGGATGTTTATCTGAATGTGAATAATGAGGAAGTGCGTTTTGTGTTTCTGTTCGAACACATACAGCTCACAATGGCAGTGTTTGGAATGTTTTTCACTCTAAATTGAGTGCTGAAATCACCAACTTGTCCTCTATTGAATACAATTTGTCCCTGCTTTGATGTGAAACAAATTATGTGTCATTTTCAAAGTCAAACCTGCGCTAAAAACCTTTCCCTGCTAAATATGTTTTCAAGGACAAACACGTTGCAAGTGTGTGATTGTATGCATTATGGTAGTGTGGCTGGCAGGTGTGATTGGTGCCTCAGGGGTTATGTTGTTGCATCGTAAGGCCGCACGCTCCAGTAACACCCCATTGTCCAGAGGGACACACACACACACACACACACACACAAACGTGCGCCTGCTCAGCTTGAAGTTTAACCATTAGACACAGAGCAGCGATGCAGAACAGCTGACTGCTCTCATCAGGTTAATTCATTTGATTCTTACGTGTTTTATTTTTTATGGGTAAAAGAACATCTGCCTCTCCTCCTCCTCAGCCAGTCTGATCTGTGACTGTTGTGTTGAGCTGCTGCACACAGTTTTGTTAAATTTCTCTAACTTTTACTTCCATCTACGTACACAACAGCTGTTGTTGGTAGTCATCTGCTGCTTCAGTCTTTCTATTTACATGTACATGTAATTTTAGAGAAACAAAATGTCTAAAGTCTGGACATACAAAAACAATGATTTTTAATGGAAGCTAAACAGGAAAAGAATTGATAAAAAACATCTGGTTGTAATGTTTAACACAATATTTTGCTCTGATAATAGCAGTCATTTGATTTTGATGATGGGAATTTGCTCTTCAACAGAGCAGGAACGTTTTTCTTCTTTTGTTTTGAATAACATTATGTCAAATGCAAAACAAAAATGAACTTTAAACTCAGTTTAAGAGGGTTTTGTCTTTAATTTGTTTTCATCACTTCCCCTAGCAAAGAAAGCTGCATTACTCTTTGATTTTCCTCAAAAAAGGTGAATCTGAGACCAGTAGTTTAGACATCATTGCCTGGCAGACTCTGTCTTGATTGTTCTGTCTAATTACTGTTAGCAGAGAAACTGTGGTTAGCACACAATTATGCGCACACAGCTTGCAGACGTGGAGACTGTCCACATTGTGTGTGTAGATATCTGTCTATAAAGGTGTGTTTTCTGTTTATGTTTTTGGTACCAACATACTAAGCTTTACTAACGCAGGCTCTTGACAGAAGTGTGAAGGGGAGCAGCAACATGTGAACAAAATCAGGTTGTGTTGACTTTAAATCATTTTTTCAGCTAACAGAGCTGTAACTCAGAGGGCAAATGCTTGTGTTTTTGGCATAAGACTGCCTGAGCTCTTCTATTTATTTTGCTTTCACTCCTCCACATAGCTTGTATGTTTCACAATCTCTCAGTAGGAAAATGGTTGGCTTTGAGCAACCAACTTACCTTCAAGACGAAAGAGCTGTTGTCAATTTGACAACATTTACTTGACAACAGTAGATATGAGTCCCAGCTCCTCTCCTCTCCCGTGTGTCTGATTCTTGCGGACAGCTTGAGGAGCAGGTGTTTTGGGCCGCCTGCCAGTCTGCATGCAAGTGTGTGCTCATGTGTCCCAGACCCCTCTTTGATATATGTGCAATGGAGGCTGTTAAAAAGACTGGTATGTAATTAGCACCACGCTAGCTCTCCTCTAAAGAGAAAAAAAATCACATAGTGAGCTATTAACACTTTTCAACATGGCACTGCTAACAATTTAACTCAATAAATTGCACAACATGAATCAGGAAAAGTTTCCTATATGAAAGAGCTGAGAGCTCTATGAAAAGTGTTTTAACTAATTATTTGTCTAAAGACAGCGATCTGTTTTTTTCTAGCTCTTTAGGTGCTGTCTAATCATGTTTCTCAGACATGAAAAGGCCACAGTCTCCTCTGGTTTTTAGTCTAGACTGTAACAACGCCAGTGTGGCTGCTGATGCCCCACTACATAGCACTTAACTTAGACTGAACTCTCACAAAGGAGACAGTGAAAGACAAAATGTCTCTTCAGGGTGAGCATCCGCAGGACAGATGGTGTGTGTAGGGTTCAAATCTGTCTGCTTTAAATGTCTGTATCAACACTTTGAGATTGAAGCAGCAGGATATGGTTTAGTCGTTTATTATAATTGTTGTTTGTGGCTTAATCATCGACTGGATGATCTGTGGCAACATGAGATGAGAGGAAACTGTTGTGCCTAAATATATCTTATTTAATCATTGCACCATTTGACATAATGACTCGAGCTTGTCATAAAAACTTTTCTGCTGCTTTTCTGCTTGTGGTGTATTTAGGTGGATAAATTTAAATGTTGAAATTGACCTAAATATTGACATTTCGTTTACAGAGAGGGAAGTTATGAAGTTTACTATAATGATGTCTCATTTTAACCTTGTTACTCCCTCACACACGCACACGCACACGCACACACTAACTGTAGGGTCCTGGTTTTGTATTACAAAGGGTTTTTGTCAATAATACACACACAGTGAGTCACCTTACTGGTATTTCCTCTTGGTTTGTGGTTTTTCTTCTTAACCTTACATCATTTTTGTTGACAACCCCTGCTGTCATTTCACCCCCTGTGTGTGTGTATGTGTGTGCATCAGGGTGTTTAAAGCACTCAGGCACTTGTCCTTCTGACCTTCCTCCAGCACACAGTCATATCACTGCTCTAACCGGGTGTCAAGTTTTCGAAAAGCTTCTCCTGGGCTTCCTGTGGGGCTTTGGGAGCTGCAGTATCGATGCAGTTTAGTGTACTTAGCCACTCGATAATAGAGTAAGACTGTGTCACTTTTAGCCAGCCTCGAAACAATGGATTTTAAATAGTCGTGTTCAAAAACTAGAAGCATGTCAACTCTGCAGTCCTTAAGAGTACAGCCACATGTCATGTTGCAGTTTACCCACCAAACAAACACAAGAAGGTTGACTGACGTGACTATAAACCTGTTCCTCTGCATTTCCTAGTCAGCTCTTTCATCCAGTAAAGATTTAACATATCTGCAGTGGGTGCTTAATGATGTAACAATGGGCTATTGATTCTAAAAAAATCAATCAATGTCCTGTTGAAAAGTCGACAGGATATTGATTGAAGCTATTAGGTTTGACAAATATTGGGCAGCAGGCACACCAATTCACCCTCATTAACTGAACTGTGAACACCTGCTGTGGGACTTTTTTCTTCAGACAAACCAGCTAACTCTGTCTTTTCTATGTTTGTGTTTCAGATATTTCCAGGATTGCCTACTACACAGGTGAGTGAGCTGAACCCTCTGCAGCACTGATGATCAATCAGCTGCTTCACTCACTCATACACAGTTTGTAGCGGCTCAGGTCACATTAAAGGGGTCCCTAATAGGGGATAGATGAGGAGTATTAGTGTGAACCTCCATTCATGACATTGGGGATTCTTTGATAAAACGGTCTTATCTCATGAAACACTATCTTTTTCTGATTCTGGATCTTTCAGCCATATTGTCGTCAGTATTTGACGACCTGAGAATGAGACTCGCATATCAACTATCGTTGTCCGGATTGCTCTAAAAGCTTTGCTACATAGTGTTCCACCTTATTGCACAGACACTGGCTTGCCTCGCCTTTCTGTTTCTCTCCCTGCACGTGGTTGCTCTGTTGACTGTCTTCAGCAGCAGTATGTTTTATGAAGTCGCCCAAAAACGCATCTCACGTTTTAGATTTTTCACCCCAGATTATGATTTCACAACAGCGGTTTAGCTGCATGTAGATGAAGCTTGTCTGTAATCATGTAGTCTATCCAAACTATTAAAACCCATTAGGTACTGAAAGACTTTGTAAACAAGCAAATTGTTTTTCTCAGGAACTCAAAGTGCTAATAATCTGTGTTGGCGCCAATGAGAAGATAGACTAATTGCACATATTTATGTGAGTCACACTTGTGTTTGTGTGAGACAATTAAATGGGAGAGAAAACATAGAGAGTGGGGTTATTTATTTGTGTGTGAGTGTGTTGGTGTTATTAGTACAGACGGGGTGAGGGAGAGCGTGAACATTGCTCTAGTTGGAGTGTGTGACTAATTGTAATCTTCACACTGTAGACACCAGAAACACAATGTGTTCCTTGGAGACCAAGCTTAACTTCCAGCAACCTGAGGGTGTTTTTGTTTCCTTTGAATCACTGGAAAGAATAAGCAGCCGAGCATATTTATATATCATGGCATCATGCCCTGAAATAAAGCTTCGCTGGCCAGTTATATCAGATGAATTAAGTTGCTAGTGTCCAGCAATTTCCATCCATCTTTTGACCTAAAACGTGATGCTGTAGTTGGAAAACTATTTATAATGTTGCCAAATACATTAACAACATATCCACAGCTAAATACCTATCACAAGCTATTATTTTATGTTCATCCCAATTTCCCAGAGCTTAAAGGGACATCTTCAGATTGCTTCTTTTGTCCAACCAACAGTCCAAAACCCAAAGACTCTTCATTTACTGTCATAAATGACAAAGACAAGCAACAAATCCTTTCTTTTAAGAAGCTTTAACCTAACATTCTTGCTTGAAAAATAACTGAAACGATTAATTGATTACCAAAATTGTTGGCAATTTTCTCTTGATTACCTAACTTAGCGTTTTTCAAACCTGATCCTGGGGGCCCCCTGTCCTGCATGTTTAGATGTTTCTCTGCCCAAACACACCTGATTCAAATGCATTGGTAGTTATCAGGCTTCAGCAGAGTTTGATGATGAGCTGATAATTTAAATCAGTGGTGTTGGAGCAGGGAAACATCTAGAACATGCAGGACATGACCAGGACTGATAAACAAAGACCTAATCGATTAATCCGATTATCACTGTAGCTCTAGTGAATGGGCTGTGACTACAAATGACAGTGGTATTCAGCTTTACCGTTGACACGGATGAAAAAGAAGGATGTAGATTATACACAGGAAAAGGACTGTTTGCCTTTATGAGGTAAAATATGTTTGTAATTCAAATAGTCTTTGAATTTAAACCTCAAGGCATGGATGTGAACACACTGATTGTTCACTGATTAAACATAAGCAAGGATACATCAAAGTAGCTAGTACAGTTCTGAGCTTTACCTGCATCTTTGAATTTTGCATTTAGCAGATAGTGGGTGTTGTTTCTCTCCTCTGCTAAAGTAATTATGTGTTCACAAACACAAACACACACACACACACACACACAAAAACACACACACACACACGCAAACGCAAACACACAAACAGCGAGAGAGAGGGAGAGACTTTGGCACAGTCCCAAAAGAGCGCTTCCCATTCATGGCAACATCCGGCCCTCTGACAAAAGGCTTTCAGTAGTACACACACACACACACACACACACACACACACACACACACACACACGCACACACGCACACACACACACACATACCCTCCTCAAACCCCCTGCTCCCACCAGATTTTCATAACAATGGCCAATGCCTGAATTAGAGCACAAATTATAGGAAACCCACATGTGCACACACACACACATACAGACGCACAGACGGTACCATTAAGATTTCAAGTATCTGTGACTTTACTGTGGGTGCATTTGTGTTTGTGTTCAGTGGTCTGTTCAGTTCTTCAGTCGAGGTTGTGTTCAGCCATATAAATGTCCGTTTGATTAATGGAGTCTGGCATCTGGTCAGCAGTGACACTCGCAGAGCTAGGTGCCACTCGCTGGCAGGATATCGTAGGCAGGTTACCTTGGAGATGTGCCTCCAGGGCAGAACCCTTGCTGCACTCAGCACTCTGAAAGATCGAGAGTGTTTGACCCTCAAAGTACAGGCTGAGTGACTTTGAATGTTCATGATGAAGTGTGATTGATTGAGACCTTGAGGTTTGGAAGTGGATTGGTTGGCACGCTACAAACAGCTGCTAGTTTACATGCTGGGCACGGTCTGGGCAACGTCTGCGTCGGCAAAAATGCTCTTCTCATTGTGTTCGGGTTTGGGAGATTGTTAAAATTTGATTTGTTTTGTTTATTTTTGATGTTTTGTAGAAAGAAACGTGCTTGTTCTACTAGCTTCCCTGTGTGGGTTGACTAAGTTGGCCATTTTTGGGCAGCCAGAAAGAGTTCAGGGGATGTGGCATTTAATCTTGTTGAAATAGTGGACAGTATCGAAATTTTTAGTTTTAAATGGGCTTTGGGAGGAGTGCATATGCTAGGGGTGCAACTAATAATTCTTTTCATTATTGATTAAGCTGATCTGAATGTAATCTCCCTCTGGAGCTGTTCGGTTTCGGGATCCTACTTGTTCAGAATTGCTGAAGAAGTCTCAGGCACTCAAGAGGGTAATGAGTTAAAAAGCCTGAATATCTCATGGTAATTGAGTCAACAACAGGAAAAACATGCCTACTCATTTTAACCATTCAGGCCTTAATCAAGGCAAGTACCTTTTAAGCATGCTCTTGCTGTTGTTAGGATTCAGTAGCCATGAGATATTAAAGGCTTTCCAACTCCTTGCCCACTTTTTGTGTCCAACCAACAGTCCAAAACCAAAGACTCTTTATTTACTATCAGAAATAACAAAGGAAAGCAGGAAATCCTTATATTTAAGAAGTTTTAACTAGCAAATGTTTGACTTTTTTTTCTTGAAAAATTACTGAAACGATCAAACGATTATCAAAATAGTTGGCAATTAATTTTCTTTTAATTGACAAATGGACTTATGACTAATTGTCACAGCTCTATACAGTTGGAAATGATAGAGATCTAAAATGGTTTTGTGAGTATCAGTAATTAGAAACACAAAACAGTGATTGAAATACCTTAAATGTTTTTTGTAGTTTCTTTGAGTGGTTAAATTAAGGTTTTTCTCTGCTTTTCTCTTTCTTTCCGTTCCATTTGGTAGCATTATTTGGTACAACTTAATGGCTGCTCTGAGGTCAGCTTCATAAACAGAAGTGGGAGGGTTTTTTTTTCTTCATTGAACACAAGAGACTAGCCAGATTAGCATATTAATAGTTTGTAGCTCCTCCTGCTTCTCCAGCAGCCCTCTCTCACTCTCTTGATCTCTCTCATTCCCCACTCAACTTTCTTTCAGTTTGTGCTGCTCTGTCCTCTTTTTCCTCTCATTCATTCCGAAACAATCGCTGCACTTCTCTCTCTATTTCTCTCTCTCTCTCTCTGTCTCTGTTTCCTTTGTTTTTCTGGCTCACTCTTTTCTCTCACTTTCTTTATTCTCCAAGAGAAGATAACTTTCTGTTTGTGTAGCACTGAACACAGTAATTGTCTCTCCTTCTCTGTGACCGCTAACTGACTGAACCTCCACTGGATCAGCACTGTAAAAGTTGGATTTTGGCTGTGAACTTTTGCCTTCACTGGGACTCCTGAGTGAAATCCTCTCCTGAGCGACGGTCGCTTGACTCTTCCACGGCAACTGTGTAACTATGGAGTGCAGGCATGGGGCAGAAATTGAGCAAAAAACAAACAGTGTGTTGTCAGCAGAGAGAGGTTGCTGAGAAGTGAAAAGAAGTTGAAACTAACTTTGCTTCTCTGGGGATCGCTTCGTGACTTGTGGATAACAGAGAAGATTTCGAAGAAAAGACTTAACAAAGAAGAAAACTCTCAGAAGGATGGGACTTTTTTGCATTTTCCCTGTTGATGTGTTTTCTTTAGCGTCTTCACACTGTAAACAAAGGATCAACAGACCAGAAAATTGGCCTTTTTGAGGATTACTGCTGTCACCCTTCTGGAAGTAACTGTTGGCTAACGAAGCTGTTGACAAAAGTTGGAGACAAAGATTTCTGCCTCAGAGACTGAGTGTGTTGTGTGTGCCTTAGCGTCCTTGCACCAGTGTCAGGACCTTGTTGTTTGTGTGTGTTTATGTTACTTCTGCAAACGAGTACTACAGTGTGTGTGTGTGATGCGTGGTTGCGAGACGGCTAGCTGTCTATCTGTCCTCGGCGAAGGTAGACACAGGGAGGGACAGACATGTGTTTCCATGGCGATGAGTGGCTGTAGCCCCTTCCCCATGTGTTGGGACAGAGGTATGAATGAAATCACTTTTGCACACACACACACAGAAACAAGTAGCATGAAGCCCCTCCACAGTGTGACATCTGACTCCATGGGAACTGACTTGGTGTGCAGCCAAAGCTACTGTTGCTCTCCAGAAATGTGTGTGTGGTGTGTGTGTGATCGAGAAAGAGAGGCATGTTAATTGTAGAGTGATTTGTCGATATAAGAGTCATTACTGTTTGAAACTGGCAAAGTAACATGGGAGTAAGTTTTTATCTTACTGTGATATATCCCTCAACAGCTTTAGTCTCTCCTCTGAGTTAAGTGTATGTGTATGTGTATGTGTATGTATGTGTGTGTGTGTGTGTGTGTGTGTGTGTGTGTGTGTGTGTGTGTGCATCCGCTCTCTCTGTCTCTCTCTCAGGTGTAATTACCTGCTAGAACATATCAAATTCCCCTTTTAATGGAAGAGAAGGCAGGAAAAGGGAGAGTGAAAGAGATCCCAGTATATTTTTCCACATAGTATTGTGATTACAACAGCACACACACACATAAAAAACACATCTTCCACACAGACATAAAGGAGGTAGCTTTTGTCAGGCATTCCCCGATCAAGTTGCCATGAAATTCCAGGAAGTGTGTCAATGTCGTGACTTCTTATTCAGGAAGAACGTCAGCCCGAGGTGCATTGTCTTCTTTGTGTTAAAGACACACAGGTGCTTACACAGTGAGCCGTGACCCAGACTCCACCTAATTCACTCTCTGGTGTCTCATTGTTGACTGTTTTTCATCTTGTTTTTGATTGTGCCCAAGAGCGTCATATCACAGACTGTACAAGGTTAATTCCAAGTAAGATGAAAGCAGGATCCAAGTCCACAACGTCACATGTGCATCAGTCTGGTATAGAAGGAGAAATCATGTGGTGTCGGCCCATTATTACATTTTACAGATCGAAAGTGAAACAATAATACGATTTAATCAATAATTGGTAACTTTTATTACAACAAATGACTTGTTTACACATTTTTTTAAGCAGAAATGATGAAATGATTCTTTGTCTAAAATGATAGGGAATTGAATATTTTTGGGTAGTAACAAACTTTTATCATTCCTATCACGGTTCTAGAGTGTTGGTTAAACAAAACAAGCAATATGTAGAGTATTGGAGTATAGAGGAGTTTGATTTGTTAACTGACAGAAGAATGAATCAGAAACTATTTTGTTCATTGAGTAATGATTGAAGTGTTTTTTTCCAGCAAAAACACCAAACATTCTCAGATTTCAGCTTCTCGAATGTGCTGATTTACTGTTGTTCCTCTGTTTTATATAATTGTAAACTAGATATTTTTGGGTTTTTGACCGTTTGATGCAGAAAACTGCACATTGATCAAACGATTAAGCGGTTAATCGAAGTAAAAATCGGCAAATACGTCCGTAATAGGAATGATAAAAATTTGTCACTACCCTCTGAAGATTGTCTCACCTTCTCAAAATCTGATGGTGGTCATCTTTTCATTTGTTGTACATTAAATTGACTCATTGAAAAAAATGGAGGAAATAATTGCCAGGTTTCATAATAGGGATCAAGTCAAAAAGATCTCTTCTCTTTATTCTTTCTCATTTCACTGATGTCTAATTTGCCCTCTTATCTCATTCCCAGAATATGACAGACACCTAGCAGCAGCAGTGTCAGCAGGGAAAAACATGGCGACGGCCTACCTGGACCCCAACCTGAACCATGCCCTCCTGGGAGGCGCCAAGTCACGGCTGAGCGCGGGGGGGTCGGACCGAACCATGGCCGGCTCGGTGGACAGGGTTCTGAAAGTCTTCCATCATTTTGAGACCAACACTGAAAGCAGCTGCTGGTCCTCCAATATCAGATACGGAGATGCAACCGATGTCAGGGTAAGATGAGACACCATGTGCTGAATGTGTTGTGACAAAATAAATTGTTGTCAACCAGGAAAATATAGCATATCCCCATATCCCCACTAAAAACTGAATATTATAACTTTTACAGTAGTAATATTTGGAGTTCATGACACTGCCATTTTTTTATATGTTCCTATAGTTTACCCCCACCAGTAAATTTAAAGGTGGATGTAAGCTGATTGTCCTCATCTCAAGGTCCTGGCTGTCTGCTCTGATTTAAAAAAAAAAAACACTCACCACAGTGAGAATATTAAGCTTGCAAAATACATAACCTCAGGGCACTCTCTCTCTCTCTCTCTCTGTGTACCAGTGTAGGTTTATTTGGCAGTAAGCTTTTAGATCCACTCCCATGACGCAGAAACTACTTAGCACTGCTCAAACTTTAGTGGTCATACAGGATATGTCACTGCTTATATCCTCTCCTCCTCCTTCCCTCTCCTCCTCGCTCTTCACTCTCCCCTTTAGTATCTAGGTCAGGGCCCCTAGCATTTTACATGGCAACACACATGGTGCTGTGAGCATTATTGTGCGTGTGTGTGTATGACGGCTGTCAGCTTGTTTGGGTGGGAATGTCACGTTAAATTGCTTCAAGTCACCTACACACACATGCGCATGGATAGACTCTTGCCCTCATTGACCTGATGCAAAATGCCAGACATAAACATTGGCAGAATTGGCACATTGAGGTATGGCAGAGTGACTTCTTTAAAGACTGGCAAACTGTTTTTGACTACAGGGCATCTTTGATTTATTTAGCACTCATCACACTTATGTACATGTGTACATGTGTTGGGCCACTACAACTAGGACACTACCACTGTAGATTAAGGGGGAATTGTTCTGTACTTAAGCCCTATTTTGCCTAACAAATAAATAATAAAAGTAATATCTGCAGACTTTATACCTTACCCTTCAATAATACTGGTGCAGAGTCTAAAAAAACTGTGCAGGGGACGTGTGTTTTTATAAAAATGTTGACTTTTTGTGTCTAGGGAATCATCCAGAAGATTCTGGACATCCACAAAGTGCGCTGGACGTCTTGTTTTGGTCTGCGTCTCAGCAACAGCCTATCCAGAGACCAGGTGCACTGGCTTCATCCAGATATGGGCGTTTCCCACGTCAGAGAGAAATATGAACAGGCACGACCGAACGAGGAGTGGAGGTGAGAGGAGCAGAGTGTGTTGGTCATGTGTGTATATATATATATATATATATATATATATATATATATATATATATATATATATATATATATATATATATATATATATATATATATATATATATAAACAATTGTTTTCAGACAATTTTCACATTGTTGAAGTTGCTTTTTTTCCCCCAGTGACATGTCCGACACAGAGCTGCTGTTTTTCAGTGATTTGATTTGCTAAGGTGGACAGGAAGCAGCGTGGGAAGGGTTGTGACCATAAAGGGATTAGTGTGGCCAACGGGCAAACAACAGCAGTCCACAAAGTTGTAAACTATACTTTGTATCAGCCAAGCAGTCCCTCCTCTGCTTGTATTATTTTGTGATGTAGTTGTACAAATGAGGATTTAAACAATGGATATTTCCTGAACAAGAGAGCAGTCTCCCCTTTTCTCTCAAACTGGTGGACACTGGTGAGCCTGGTGTGTCAAAGTTGAATCAGACTGGAACACGCCTCATCCTCTTCCTCATAGAAATGATTTGAGAGCGAAATCTTATTTGACTCGAGGTGTAAAAATGTAATCATTTCAAGTTACCAAGCAGAGGAGTAGAGATATCCACGACCAAATGTAGTCAACTAACCTTCAGATTCTGTGGCAGGTGTGTGCAGATCCTTTACATACCACTTTAAAACCAGTTTCCTGACATTAAAAGTGACTTATTTGGCCATTTAAATCAGTTGAAGTCACTGTCAAACAGCTAGCTTCAGCAGTCGGCCGTATTGTACACCAAAAGTAGCAGGAGTGATTTATTGCAAACAGCGCTATGAAAAACTCCCGTCTGCTGTGTGGCACTATGAGGCCATGTGTGTGTGCCACTGTGTGGTTGTGTTGATCTGGCAGTTTGGATGTTAATGCCCTGGTATATTACGTTTACTGTGGCAGTCTAGCTAATGCTATTGTGAGGTGGAGACCTTTTGCACTGAGGACATAAAGAGAGAGAGAACCAGATGTCTGCTTTGTCTGACTAAGTCAGCAACTCTCTCTGTCTGTCTCTCCTCCACTTATCTTGCAATCGGTCTTCTCATTTGAGCGCTTGCATATCATTTTTTTCCTTGAATCCTTCTGTTGCTTTCTCGAGCTGTCTTCACCTCACCGAGCTTAATTTATTCATGACCTTTCCTTTCTTCTCCTCTTGGTGTAATATCCTAAACCAGAGTATTCTGATGTTTTTACTACATAGATGACAACTCAAACATATCACTTTATTCCAAGGTTTCTTTCCAGTAGATATAAAAGCTGCAAGCTGTTGTACAATATGAAGGTCGATACTTGTTTTTGCTATAATTGTATTGTTGCATAACACGCTCACTCTCTTACTGCTTTCCTCTTGTGCTCTGTAGGTATGAGTTAAGGATCCGGTATCTTCCAAAGGGCTTTGTGCAGCAGTTTACAGAAGACAAACCTACACTCAACTACTTCTACCACCAGGTACACACATGAATCATGCACAAATACTCAAGAGGGACCCAGACTCAAAAACATATTTTATATTCTGCCAGCAGCATGCCAGCACCAAGACATATGGCACTGCTATAAGACTGTGTGTGTGTGTATGTGTTAGTGTGTATGCCTTTTGGTAATGTAGGTCAGAAGTGCTGTGTGTGTATCAGTGTGTGAAATGGATGCCATGCCATTTTTAATTTGCAGAGATAAATGTTTTAATAAGCATACTTTGATGGGGCGGCTGTTGGCACAGGAGGTAGAGCGGGTCTTCCTCTGATCACAGGGTTGGTGGTTTGATTCCCACCTCCTGCCTACATATTGAAATGTCATAGGGCACGACACTGAACACCAAGTTGCTCCCAATGGTCAGGCCAGTAGCTGCCATCAGTGAATGAGTGTGTGGGTGAATGAGTGATTACTTCTGGAGCCTTTTGGATAAGTCATTTACCATTTTGTGCTGTGTACTTGTGTCCTCCAGGTGAAGAATGACTACATGACGGAGAACGGAGATCAGGTGGAACAAGATATAGCTCTCAAACTGGGCTGTCTAGAAATCAGGTAGGAAGCTTTCACACTGCAGAACAGTGGCTCTCTTTCAGGACTTTGTCAACATTGCAAACCACTAGAATCGTTTATGTTCGATGACGGTATTCTTTTTACATCAAGTTGTTCTGTTTACTACAGACGTCGCTGGAGTTTAGACCTCTTCAGTTTTTTTTCCACTTCGTTCACCATGGAAGTAGACGAAGTTCTGCCAGAAATCCCTGCATCGCTAACATTAAGGGTGTTCTCACAGCTAAGTTTTTAAGTGTGGTTAAATTGGACTGTAGTTAATTTTCCTCTTTGGAGCGATTCATTTGGGGAGGTGTGAACACAGTAATCGCACCCTTGTGCTTACCTAAACAACCGTACCAAGACCCTTGACAGAAGATGGTCTCAGCCCAAGTTGACAAGTACTGATTTGGACCAGAGAAAAAGATCTATAAGTGTAAAAATGCCCTTAAAACCTGAATTGTGTTTGGTACATATTTACCAAGTTGTCCCTTTAACGTGCGTGTGTCTGCAGTGAATGGATCTGACCTTGTTCTCTTTCTGGTTTCAATTCTAGGAGGTTCTTCAAAGAGATGAGAGGAAACGCCCTGGACAAGAAATCCAACTATGAACTACTGGAGTAAGTATTTTCTTCATGAATTTTCTTTACTTTCAGTCCAACTCACAACATTTCTGGTACTTCACGTCCTTCCTCTGCCTGGAAATATGTTTTGTAACCCAGAAGAAACAACAGAAAAACAATCCAATATCTCAGTCTTTTGGTGCAGGACTCCAATTGCAGTTCCTAGGAATCTGATTAGGTGGAAAACAATTGAAAGGATTTGAGTAGGAGTTTGGGAGCAAAAGTCTGGGATCGTTTAAAAATCGATACTGTTGTTTAATTTTTTTGCAGTCTGTGTTTAGTCGGTCTCCCGATCACCTGCTCTATGTTTAACACTTCAATTCATCTTTGTAGATTTATGTGGGATCATCTGATCTGTCTGCGTATATGGATGTCGATGAAGAACATTAACAAACACTGACCATAACGAGGCTTGGCTCTAATGCTGTCTGATTCTAATGAGCCGCCCTCTTCCAGTGAAGTCTTTCTTTCTGTCCGTCTGCCTAACGAGCTCTCCAATTAACCGAGAAGAATGCCCTCTGTCTCTCCACCGTTATCTCTTTGTCTCTCCTCTTCATCCTCTCCGTCCCTTTCCGTCTGTCTGTCTCTCTTCTCTGTGCTCTCAAACTCTATTTTCGTCAGAGTTCCTCCTTTCTTTCTTCATCTATCTCTCCCTCGCTGCCTCTCTGTTGGCTGAAAAAAGCAATGAGAGAGGGAGAGGGAAAGTGCTGTCGGGGCTTTGATACATCGAGCTGACAGTTGGTTATCAAGGCTCCTGTTGAGTGTCTGGTGGATCAGCGCCCATTCATATTGTTGTCTGGCACTTTTGGCCATCGACCATTTTGACTTGCTGGTCGAGGAACCAGTTTGTTAAGCTTTAAAAATCAGTTATTTCACTCAACATTGTCTCTATTTTTGCCTAATTTTTTTTTAATACAATCTGTTGTTGGGTTTAGGAGGACAAACCATTGCCTGCTTAGTTCCTCTTATTAACTGAACATATGTGCGTGTTGGAGATCAGCTGGCTGCAGTTGGCTGTAGTCCTTGTGGTTTGTGAGCTACTGCAGAGCGTGTAATCAGTGGGCCTTTGTTGCTCAGTGCTCGTTCTTTGAGGTCGGCCTGGTGTGTCATCTTTCACAGTCCTTTATTTGCCGTATCTGTTTGTGCTTCTGTGATGAATATAGCTTTGATTTCGAGTGAGAGGGGACAGTTTTAGGGGTGACATGATCATGGAAAGCCCCCAGCGAAATGGTAGAGGAAAATGTTTTTAGTTGTGGCAAGTCTGACATTACAATCCCAAACTTATTGTACACCAAACACTCTAATAATGCTATGATAATAATGATTAGAGACTGTTACTTGACCTATGTTGGAGAGTTAGGCTGACGTAAGCTTTTACTTACGCTCCCTCCACTCGTTCTCTCCTTCTCCCCCTGTACTTTTTCTCCAGAGGAGTTTGAGTCATTAGCTAGCTTCCTGTTTTAGCTCTGCACATCTTTCTTTGTCTCTGTGGTCTCCCTCTTTGTACTCCTCCTCTGCCTCTCTCTATCACTCTCTCCGTTTTCCTTCAGTCTCGTCTCTTAGGAAAAGATGAGTAGTGCTCTCTAGTCAGCACTTAGTCATAGCTTTCTGTTTCTGTTTTCAGTTTTCTTGCCCGTCTGCCTAAATGCATCTGTCTGAAGCTGTTGTTGGTAATTTCTCTGAGGACGAAGGAAAAAACAGTCTGCTAAGATCAGATAAAGTTGAAAGTACTTGTCAATTAGCATTCCTCTGTGTAATTAGTGCATAATCAACATGCTTCTGTATCTCTCTGTCTCTCTTTCCAGGAAAGATGTTGGCTTAAGGCGTTTTTTCCCAAAAGACCTGTTGGATTCAGTCAAGGTGAGATTGATGAATTTTGAGATCAAAACAGAGGTGGAGTGTACAGAGTTTAACGTGCCAGGTTATGCCAAATTTACTTTCAAAAAGAGGCTTTACGATCAAAGTTGGCTATCACTGTGCCCCAGCTGCTCATCTGGAGTTGCTCAGTTACCAAAAGTAACCAAACCTTGTGTTTTTGTGGGCAGCGTCATAGTGTAAGTGAAGTCTCCTCTTAGCCAATGTTTTGAAGGTGTAAGCTGATGTGTTGTCAGGCTCAGTCTAGTCTGGCTGACAGAGGTGTGAAACAGTCCAACACTCAGCAAGAACGAGACAAAGCCTTGGCCGACTAACCAGTGAAGTTTAGATGAATGGAGATGAGTAAGAGAAGGAAGAAGAGAAATGGTTACCTTTGCCAGATGATGAATGTAGAAACCTTATGCTAGCTGGAGTACGCTGAAAGAAACCGGGGTACTGATACATGAGAACCATCTCCAGGTTTCTGAACATTGTCTGCCATGTGTGGAAAACAAATCATCTGATGATCAATGATGTAATGATGTTTTCACTATCAAATTAAGGGAGTCTGAGTTGTATTTCCATTTCCTGTGATGAGATAAAGAAAATTTATCCAGAGATGTATTCAGACAGCCAAGAAACAAACTGGTCTTCCTCAACTATTGAGGTAACTGACTCAGTTTAGAAATGAGTGGCTAAGATTTTATGGAATAAAGACACTCCTGCAGGCAGATGATCAGATGATCTGGATGATGCTATGAGCATGTATATGTCATCATGTCCATGATTAGTCAGTCAATCTTAAATGTAAAGTTTGGCTAACTTTAAACAGATCTCGACAGCTCAAATGTAATATGGAACCATTTTAAGGTATTTTGGTTGTTTTTTTACATTTTAAAACAAGTTGCTATCTACTTTAGTTGTTTTGGAGAAAGCTGCAATGCTGTTTTGCTGTGAAGCTCCAGAAAGGTTTAGTTGACTACAAAACTTCACCCGACTTTCCATCAGCATGAGGGTTGGTAGATATTAATGATTGAATTATCACTTTCAGGTGAACGTATCCTTTAAGTAAGGTTTCTACTGAAGTTTGCTTCTTCAGCACCTTCCATTAACTGCTTTAAAAAAACCTTATTCAGGAGATGAACTCACATGTTAAACTGAAAATGAAGCTTTTGTGTTAGAAAAGAAAAATCCTTTGATTTGTTGTTCAGCAGATTTTTGCTGTGTGGGTTTGTATGTGAAGACAGGGTGTGCTTGCATAATGAGCAGTGTCTGTGTCAGTGATAAATTTACGGCACGCGTTTATGAGGAGGGTCTTGGTGTGTGTGTGTGTGTGTGTGTGTGTGTGTGTGTCTGCATTAAAAGGCTCAATGACCCGAAAAGGTCTTGATGTCAGCAGGCGGGCAGACAGATGCTCTGCAGAGGGGAGTGTGAGTCTGTGTGTGTGTGTGTGTGTGTGTGTGTGACCCTCAGGTCATGTTTAAACCCACTTTCTCTTTCCAACAATGGGGACGGAGCGGGGAGGCGTCAATGTGCGTCTCCTTTGGGGTCCCCCCTCGTCTGTCAAGCCCTGCTGACACCCCTCTCATCAGCTACCAACTTTACCTCCTCTTCTCTTTCTCTCAAATCCTGCGTCATCCGACATGGCATCACACACTCCCCTTTGGCCTGTTTTATATGAAGATGAAGATGCACACAGTGACACACATGTGCAATCAAACATTCAGAAATTGGCACATCTGACTTGATTGTAGATGTCTGCACAGATGCTGCAGTTTAGGAAGACCAACATGTCTAAGAGAATGTAAGAACAAAAAGACAATGAATAGGTACTTTAATTAAACAACATGAGTATAAAGCTGAAACAGTAAGCCAATAATCAAGTATTTTGACAACAGATTAATTAATTCAAGTTATTTTTCAAGCAAAAATACTAAACATTTTCTGGTTCCAGCTTCTCAATTGTAAGAATGTGCTAATAAATTGAATGTCTTTTGAGTTTTTCTACCATTTTAAAGACCGAACGATTACGATTACTCTATTCCTCAAGAAATAAATGGAAAATTAAGTCAATCATTACCTGCAACATAAATGAGTAGGTTGTGCCTGTCTTTAAATATTCTTGTATAATTATATATGTATAACAGTTAGTGTTAAACAAGTGATATATGTCTGACACATCTGCTCGTATATACTTGCATGGATGTGGGTTAGAGAAGAGAGGGCACAGCTGTCATTTACGTTTCTGTAGTTCACTCTGGTGACAGAGAATGGTAGTCATTTAATGGGATTATTCTCCCTCAATGGACTCTACTCAACACACACACACACACACACACACACACACACACACACACACACACACACACACACACACACACACACACACACACACACACACACACACACACACACACCAGAGCAGATGGCTGTGGTGGTAAACAGTGACTGATGTGAAAGCGTTATAAAGAGCAGAGTCTGTTCATTGATATTGACAGGCTGGGCAGCAGGTTCACTAGAACTGACCTTTGGTGGTGTTGGAGATCAAAGTTTGAACAAACAGCCTGAGCTTGAGCCAAGAAGTCACCAACTGACTGAAGTACCCTCAACTTTATGAAACAGGGATTAGCACGAAACAATCTGGAGATACTGCAGTGAGATTTATTGCTACATTTGACAAAAAATGTATCGGAACAAATAATTGCAACACAGCACAATCATCAATGAAATGTCTAAAGAAAACCGAAGATGCTGCGCGGATGTGGAGGTGATCCAATTATTAACTCATTATTTAATATTGAGGTCTATAAACTAGCTAACTCTTGAATAAAGGCTAAAACGTATTATTAGAATCGTCTTATCTGATTTTGTATTATTGGCACAATGAATATTTGTTTAAAAGCTTTGAAAAGACACCAAGAAGGTTTGTACATAACTATCTTAATTTATACATTTCTAATGAATGCTTGAGTCAATCAGTATTACTTTCAAACAAAATGAAATCTATTACTAAACTATTCTGCAGTGAAGGCATCAAAGCAACACAAAAAATTAAAGATTAAACAGAGTAAGTGGTGACTGCGACTGGTCAGCACTGTTGCTACATGGTCAGCATGGTGATGGGGAGGGTGATAGCCACTCACAGTATTTCCTCTCAGGAAGGGTGGACACTTTGGACTGACAATATCCCTCTCTCTATCTGTCTGTGTGTGCGTGTACGTGTGTGTCATGGAATTCTAGGAATTAACACACTGATCCTATCAAGAGCCCGAAGAACACACATACGCACATAGATACATTCTGCAATAATCACACGCGGGTTATGACATCTGTTGAATTGACATACATACACACACACAGCTGAGCACACAGGAACATTGTAGATGTCTGTGTTTCTTAATTCCTTCAGGCTTAACGAATAGACAGCTGGCGATAGAAATGCTGGGATGAAGAATAGATATTAATGCTTTTATTCACAAATGAAAGATAAAAAAATAGATATGGAAAGTTATTAATGATTATAAGAATGATTCTGCCCTCAAAAGTGTAAAAGGTTTAGCACACACTGCACTCTGATAATATGTTTGGGCCTTAATAGACTCACCTGAGACCAATCAACCGACTGACATCTAAAGCCAATACATCAATGCAACTGATTGCTTCTCTTCTTCCCCAACCCTTGGTGGTTAAACTGTTCATTTATTTCCAGGCCGAATGACCTTAATGTGATGAACCAATCTACTGTAAATCCAGCTTTTTTAAGCCTGGTCTGTAGTGCACTAAATCTCCTCTAATCTTGATCTTAATCTATATGTGTAGAGCTATTTATAGCTTGGGATTGCCTGCACTATACTGTACATGTGCTCATGTGAATGTGTTTGTATAATACTTCCATCTATATACATTTAGATGGTGTCGTATGAGGGAGGAAAGGGGTTAAAAAGGTCATTTTGTCAGGGGTGAATAAGTCGAGATGTTTTAAGATATACATCAGATGAAGAGGATTATGTATGACATTGTATGTGAGTGTGTTGTACAGCTTTATGTCTAGAGTGATGAAGTATATAGAGGATTGTAAATGACAGAATAATGTTACTTGATAGATGCTCCCCATCTGTCTACTCTCTGGTGACATAACGGACCAAAAAGAAATCGGGTCGCACAGCGAAAAAACTGGCATACTAAAAATTTTGTCTAGATTACACATACTGTGATCTAAGTTACACTAACGATGAATGAGAAGCAGACTGTGATGTTTAATTGAGTGGTAACTAACAGCATCAATGGGTCTTTGTTAAGATATTGATCTGAACTAAGAGTGCCCCATGAATGAAGTGCTGAGGTCAATTTGATTGGAACCAGAGTGGCCTATTAGTCAATCAATGTCTCTGTCACACACACACATCCCATCACGCCTCCTCCACCTTCTCTCTAGCAGTTACATAATATTTTCAATAAAGTCGGATTTTAATTGTAATTCCTTCCTTTTGCCCCTCCTATCTCCAGGCTAAAACTCTTCGTAAGTTGATTCAGCAGACGTTTAAGCAGGTCGCCAATCTCAACGACGAGCAGTGCATCCTGAAGTTCTTGGAGATACTCGCACCAATCTACCGCTATGACAAAGAGTGCTTCAAATGTGCCCTCGGGGTACGTTTCTTGCCTCCACTCCACTGTGTCCTAATGCACTCTTGTGTTTGTTGTGTTATGTTGACCCCTTTTGGTCACACCAGGTCTTGCATGTATGCTCCAACTCGCTTCCTCTTTTAAAATGTGTCTCTACTCTTCTCTCTAACAGTCCAGCTGGGTGATCCAGGTCGAGTTAGCTATCGGGCCAGAGGAAGGGATCAGCTACCTCACTGACAAGGGATCCACGGTGAGCTTCTACCAATACCACATCCTTTAACGAAGCCATGTTTTAAAAGGCTTTATTAATGGCCTCTGCTTGTATTGCTCTGTTCCCAAGAAAATCTTATTCCTATTTCTTTGTTTCTCTTTCTGTCTCTAGCCAACCCATCTAGCTAACTTTAACCAAGTTGGGTCCATCCAGTACTCGGCTATGGAGGAGAAGGACAGGAAAGGGATGCTACAGCTCAACGTAGCCGGAGCTCCTGAGGTACTACGACCCTGTTTGTCTCTTTGTCTAGATGTAGTAATTTTCTCAGCAGGTACATTTTGTTTTAAAGCATACCATAGATACCTGATTTCCATTTATATGTAGTTCCATTACTGTTTGGTATTATGGTAAAAACACATAAAAGCTGCCTTTATGGTATACACACTTTCCCTTAACCTGTCTCAGATTCAGGCAGCAATTTCTATCTTTCCCAAGAATAATTTCAACAAGAGAAAGAGGGCCTTGTGTGATGTTTATGTACAAAAACACCTTTAGTTCAGTTGTGTTTTTCCACTCTAAAGCAACTGACTGTATGGAGAGAACAATATCATGGAAGTGGGCGATAGGTTAATATAAAAACGTATGTTCAGTCTCACAGACAATTCTGTGACGATTGAAGCTGTCTGCATTGGACTCTCTTCTTTTTATGCTTATGTTGATCTCTACTTAGCTTATGGTTGTGGAGGGAAAAAAATGAGGTCCATCAAGTTTTGTCACTCTCTAAAGGCAGTTTGATTGCCTATCATGGTGCATAGACATGTGTGTCTGTGTGTGTGTGTGTGTGTGTGTGTGTGTGTGTGTGCGTGTGCGTGACTGAGACGGATACAGAGATTATCTAATGGCTTTCCGTGTATAGATTTCACATAATGGTTCTGCTCACAGCAGAAAGGGTTTCGTAACACCCACTGCCGTACGAGTGGAGTCTTTCTGTTTTATAGGCTTTTATAGTATTGGATTTACTTACACACATACACCACACACATGCACGCACACACACACACACATCACAAACACCACACACACACAATACTGTGAGACAGAGGAGTTTTCCCCTGACATAAGGAGCAGCTGGAAACCCCCACTGTGCCGTAATGTGTGTGTGTGTCTTTAGAGATAATGGTTCTTTGTAACAGGCCTGCTACTTTGTGTTTCTGATCGTGCATTCGTGTGTATGTGTATGTGTATGCGCAGCCTCTCACAGTTACAACAGCATCACTGACCATGGCGGAGAACTTGGCCGACTTGATTGACGGTTACTGTCGCCTCGTCTCCATGGAAACTCATTCCTTCATCGTCAGAGTTCAGAAAGGTATGAAACCATACAACCCACCGTTTCTTATACGTGTTTTGTGCTTCACATCATTCATCCTGATGATGTGTGTTATTGTCCTCTAGAGGGAGAGAGAGCGCTGCCTTCCATCCCAAAGTAAGTACCTGTTTCATTCTTTGTATTTGTTACAGTAGAATTAACACTTCTGAAGTTTATGAACTGTTAGTCAGTAAATCTGTAATCCGTCTCTCACTTATGACAGTTAAAGTTTGCCATGCTCCCGGACTTATAATTCTGCTCATATGATCACATGTGCTTCTCCTCAGTACCTTGAAATGCTTTACTCCCATGTTGTCCTGAAAATAAAAGAGGCAGTAAATAAGTCACAGGGACTTTCAGAGCAGCATCAATTTTAACGATGGTTAGACATGATCAGCTCTTAGAGAATTTCTTGTTTATACAATATTATCTATCAGTGCCAGTGACCTTTAGTTCCTGTTTCACAGTTTAAGGCATTTTGACGTCTTTTTCTGACGTTTTAAAAACTGAACAATTAAACGGCTTATTGTAAAAATATCGACAGAATAAGCTATGATAACATTGATCATCATTTGTAGTCCAGTTGTCTTACATTGAGATGGTAGTTCAATGTGTCCATAGATAAACTGCCTCAAAACGGTTTTCAAGTATTTACCCATAATTCAACCTGCATCTTTTTCTCTTAGAAGAAAAATAGAAAAACTAGGACAACCTAATACAAATCCCTTTTCTGTCTTTTTAAGGGTTCTCTGCAGGGTCTTTAAAAAAGATCCTCAGAGGAAACCTTTTATTTTATTTTTGCAACGTGGAGTTCATTGCGTTTGTTTATCTGTGACCGTAAGAAGCCTGGAGCAGTTCAATCAAATCAAAATTCAAACACCACCATTTTGCTTACTTTTGGTCATTTCAACTCAAATCTCTCCCTCTTTTTTCTCCTCCCTCCCTCTGTCCCTGGTCAAATAAGGAGATAAGTTTAGGAGCCAAATATTTTCCACTTAGGGTTTTTAAACACTCGGGTAGTCCCCTCCTCTTTCTCTCGGTCTCTCACTCTAAAAGTTTCTCATTGCTCACTGTCTCTCTCTCTCTCTCTCTTTTTCTCTGCCGGTTGTGGTCTCTGTGATGTAAAGATCGTAGTAGAGCTCAGATGACACAGACAGAGCAACCACAGGAAATGTAGCGAGGCTTAGTTTACAGACGCAGTTACAACAGGCTACTCTTTCAATGAGACCTGACTTTAAAAAATCACTATTGTGAGTGTTCAGATTTAACCCAGGTATGTTTGTTTTGTCATATCTGAGTGTTAACCACAATGTTGTGTCATTGCTGCTAATGTGTTGTTTTCTCCTCTTCTCTAGAGTGTCTAATAATGAGAAAAAGCTAGAAGCAGTCAGGAGTGGAGTAAGAGCGATCTCCGTCTCAGGTAAGATAGAAATCATGCACTCACTCGCAAATCGACTGGTTTATGAGTGATGTCTCTCTTTGCTCGCTGTCTTTCTGTCAGTCTTTCCATTCCCTCCAACATCTGTTTTTTCTTTCTCATTGTTTTCCTCTCTGTCGGGACTACCGCTCCCTCTCTCTCTCATCCCGTCCTCTCTGTTCCTGCTTTCATATGTTTACTTCCTCCTCTCCCTCACATCTCTCCGTCTGTACTCACATCCATTCACTCTGGGTTTTGTTTTTTGTTTTTCCTCTCACACTCTCTGGTCCTCTTTCCTGCCTGATTGGCTGCAGACCTAGTGACATCGATGCCTCCTAAGCCAACCAAGGCACGGCGTTTCCTCCTCCCCTTTGTCTTCTGTTCAGATTCGCCGCCCAATGGTATCCTCGGCTCTCGTTGGACAGTTAGTGGAGGAGCGTGTCCGCAAAATTGTGATGTGGCGGAAACAAAATGCTTGATTTGATGATCACAGAGGGTGAACAAAAATGGCTCAGTTACTTACTGATGAAATCTGAAATAATATTGCACAATGTTAAAAGTATTATTTCAGGGTTTTACTACTGAGTGATGGTTGTAATTTGGTCCCAGAAAGGTTAAAGTTCAAAGTTTTGTCAGCTATTTTTGGATTGTTCCCTTTTTTTTTTAGCATTAATTGAAATGATTTTATGGATTAATCACTTTTATCTGCTGCATCACAATTTGTCTAATTTTAAGAGGCCCTCTTCTACTATACTGTCTTTGCCTGGTTGCTTTGACTAATTCAGTATTACACACACACACACAGACACACACACTTCAACCACAGTAACTGCTTGTGTGTGGCTGCTTATAACCAAAGCCAGTGCTCTTTAAATAAGACTGGGAACCAAATGGAAAAGACTGAATTGTGCAGTACATTCTGACTGAGAGATAGCTCCATAAAACCAAAGGCTTCTGTGTGTTTATAGTTTGGTCTTTTCAGTTTCTATTTATGAGAGTACCTGCTGACAAAATCTAACTTTCATTCAACAAAACTTGACTGGAAGGAGTCGATGCTAAAATACAGAGTGAAACAGTTCTCTTGAGTCTCAACTAAGCGCATGCTTTACTGTTGAGGTCACAGTTTGGTTATTTTATGGTAGTTAATTCAAAGGGGCAGAGCTTAATTAGTAGCAGGGCGGCCAAGTTTTTCAATTTTTTAAGGTCTGAAATCAACCACCAACTATCTGCCCTGTCAAAGAAGAAGAGTACCAGCTCAGGGGTTTAGTCCTGTAGCTTGGAAAAATCAGCTCCTTTATTGAAATGGTATTGAAAATGAAAGAATCTTATTTTAGTGTACAAATGTGTCCTGGTGGAGGTGATTGTTCAGAACATGTCCTTACGTCTTCATCAGTGTGAGCTACTTCATCAGTAGCTCACAGGACTGCTCAGAGAAAGTCATGGATCTGGACAGCAGCTGGTTTGTTCAAACTTTAACAAATGATTCAAACGTTTTCTGCTGGAGACTCCAAACATGACACGCAAGCAGGGTGGACATGCTTCTTTTAGACATTTTACTGCGAGCTCCTGCTTGACGGTTGAGCCCGTAATAATAGATTTATTTGTAAAGCCTTTTTAAAACACAAAGATAACAAAGTGCTAATGGATTAAAATAAGAAAGCTTTAACAATAAGTATGACACTGCATCCAGGAAGGAGTTCAGCTTAGCTCAGTAGAGGTGCTCGTTGGCAGATTTTGTTCCCTGCAGACAAAGCTAGGCTAACTGTTTGTCACCATTTCAACTGGCTGCATGCTGTATATTTACTATACAGCATGAAAGTGATGTTGACCTTCTCATCTTAGTCTTGGTAAGAAGGCGAATAAGTGTATATCCTTCAACTTTTCCTTTTTAAACTGGAGGGATGAGGTTTTTTCCTACGTGTTTGGGTTAAGATTCTTCAGAGACCATCACAGTAATCCAGTCTATAGTTCAACTGCCTCAGAGAATAAAATCTGCCTTTTTTCTAGATTTGGGTGAAACTTTCATCAAGCAACGAGTGTTCACCCTGCTCACTGTTTACATTACACCCACATGTTAAACTCCTCAGCCTGCTAACCATACATTAACTGTCCAACTCAAGTTTTTACAGCTTGACACAGACATCATACTTCATTGAAACCATGCTGGCATTTCTTGCATTAATACATTTCACTTACATATGTGTGCACACTGCACAGCGTTATTAAAAGTTGTTCACTCTGCCTTTTCTACTGGAGATATTTTTGATCTTAACTAACTTTAACCACAAGCGTTTGGCTTTGCAGATCCTGCTACATCTCCCATGTTGTTTCAAGGCTTTTCATGCTCTAACCGCTTTCTTCTCTCTCCCTCTTTTTCTCCACTCTGCCTCCCGCTTTTCTCTCTCTCCTCGCTGCTTTCTCTCTCTCTCTCTCCCTTCTCCTCTGCCGTCCCGTTTCCTGCATGCTCTCCTGGACCCTGCAGAAGATCTTAGCGGGGATGGTAAAGTTTTTGCTGTTGTTTATCAATCTCTCTGTTGTTCTGTCTTTGTAGTTCCTCACTCCACCAACACACTGCAGCCTCCTGGGAAAGGGTAGCGTGTGTGTTGGTGTGTGGGTCGATGTTTATATGTGCATTCCTACGTCTTTAAAAATGGCGCTGTGTGTTTATGTGCTGTATCGTGTACATATACTGTTTCTTTTGGTGATTGTTTCTCATGCTTCAGTGATTGGAAACATGAATAGATCAACAGTAGCCGGAGCGGTTTTATTATTTTAGTCTCGTTTTTGATTTTAAGATGTTCGTGTGTTTGTGCCTTTCCACTAAATTTTGAAATATGTCTGCTTTTAACCACAAAAACAGCACAAAAAATGCAGAATTTGGAAATTAAGTGGTATTTTTCTTTAAGGGAACTACTCCAAACTTCTCTCTCTCTCTCTCCACACACACACGCAACATCACGCACACGTGTACTCGCATACACTCATGCACACACGAACACTGCGAACACTCTGAGTGAAGTTGGGAGAGGTTTGCTGGATTCAAGAGCGGGTGCATTCCTGGCTATAATGGGCTAACTAGATCACACACACACATTCAAACACACACATTATCCCTCCACTGAAAGCAGAAAGAGTTATACCAGTCAAACTTAGAACAAACCGCATGGGAGCGAATATGCAGCAAATAAAAACAATCGACTTCACAGAACAAATTTACGAATGTGTATTAAAAAATCACGTGTGGGAACGCTGATTAACCAGGCTGGATAAAACTAAAAGAAAAGGAGTAAAGTGGTTTTTGTGTTTTATCGTATAAACCATGACAAAACCACCGTTTTGCTGAAATGCAATGTTGTTTTATGATGAGTTTATCTAATAAAACACATTTAGCAGCAGCGTAAGCAGAGCTGTTGCTCTTATTCCAGCTCATATGGAGATATTTTTAGAGGCACATTAAAGTCTTTCCTTTCCTCTCATGCGGAACATAAATCATGCACAGCGATGGCATAGCAAAAGCAAAAGTCATGCCTGTTTGATTAAAACCTGAAACATTTTCCGACCTCTTCTCCTGCCCTGTTGTACTGCTAAAGGAATGGTAGTAATACAAGTATAAGTACAAAGCCTTTAGTATTTCATTCATCCTATCCCTAAAGGTTGAGTGTGTAGGATTCAGGTGGATCTACTGCCATGTTTTCTTTAGTGTAATATCACCTGAAACTGTGTTTTTGTTACCGTACAACGAGCCTTTCATATCTACAGAGGGGAGCAGCTCCCTAGAGTTGCACCGCCATTTTTCTACAGTAGCCCTGAATGGACAAACCAAACACTGGCTCTAGAGACTGTCTTTCGTGTTTGTCGTGTTTTTAGTGGCCGCTGTTGTTTCTCCTTTATTTTTGAAAGTGAAGAGTGAATGGAGGGGTATTTAGTTGGTTGTAATCTGCAATCTCACCCCTAGACACCACTAAATCCTACACACTGGACCTTTTAAAGGGAATAGTTTGACACTTATTTGCTTCCTTGTAATACCTCTCGCATGGCTGTCCATTTAAACATATAGCTGGAGCCAGCAGCTGGTTAGCTTAACTTAGCATAAAGACTGGAAACGGGGATTCGGCTGACATGGCTCTGTCTGAAGAATAAACAAACTATATATGTTACTCAGTGAACTTCAGAAGTGCTACCAGGCCTGCAGACTGTGACCATTTAGTAGCATTTTGCAACCAGTTTTGGCGACAGTGCGACTACATTTTAAAACTAGGAGCACATGTGCGACAATTTATATATCTAACACTTGGTAAGAAAGCAAATGTAGTTCCCAAAACTATTTCTCTCAGCAGTAAAAACACTTTTACTTTTCCTTAATAACCACCCAGCATTATCATTTAGCTTTTATTTTAGCCTGCTTTATATTAACAACTAAATGGCTAACCAGTAGTGTTTTCTCCAGCTTATTATACATGGCTGACTTCCTTGGGAAAAGCAACCACAGGCTTGTGAAAAAAGGATTTCTGATAAGTTTAGGGACACGTTCCCACAGAGCCTGATAAATCCTGAGCAGAGCTGCGAGGGTAGCGTTCAGGACAGCAGATGTTTGACTCTTGTTTCCAACAGCTGAGTCTGCACGCTGATTTTATTTTAAACACCGCCATCTGGTTGGGACAGACTTGGTCCATCTTTTCCTTTTCTTTTCCCCCGCTGGCTCTCTCCTCTCCCCGTCTCTCGCTTGCCTATCTGTGTGATTCTGCACAGATTTGATCCTAAACGCTACCATCTGCTTACATGACAGCCACTATTTCTCTCTCTCTCTTCCTCTCCCACTCTCTTACTCCTGCATCCCTTCCGACTCTTTCCTGTTCTACCTTTTATTTTCTACTCGTCTCACTTGAACTCTCTCCTCTTCTCTTTTTCTTTCCTTCTTCTCCTCCACCACCACAACAGTAACTCCCTGCAGCCAGCTGCTCTCACACAGACAGATATGCACAACACATGCTCAGCTGACACTCTCCGCCAAGTGTGTGTGTGTATGTGTGTGTGTGTGTGTGTGTGTGTGTGCAGAGAGAGAGGGAGAGAGGAGCTACGTGGGTGTTGCTTTGCGCAGGAGTTGTCGAAACTCAAGAGTTTAGCTTCACGCTTTATTTCTTTTGGTGCAGCTTTGTTTCTTTTCTGCACACGTGTTTTGTTGGTATCAGTGGACGCACGGTGAACTTGTGCTTGATTTTCCCTTTGTGTGTAATTTTAGACTTTGGTTCCTGTGTGTGTGTGTTTTTTACTCTCTCTTTCTCCCTCCTCACCTTTTGTGTGTTTCTAATGTTACAGAGACTGATGACTATGCCGAGATAGTTGATGAAGAGGACACATACACCATGCCCTCCAGTAAGTAATTTTTCAATCATTCATTCTTCTCTTTTGCCAATAACATCTGCAAACTTAAAGTAGCTTCTGTTGCACCGCGGCAAGAGAACCATATAACAACTGTTTCAGTGTTATTCTTCTGTCAAAGCCTGACCTTCTCAGTAGCTGAGTGTGGTGTGAATCTTCTCCAAGAAACACACTCGCACAAGGAACATCAGAGAAGCTGCATTAAACCGCATTTGGTTTAGGTAGCGGCTAATCAAATTCAGGCCGGTTTTGTACAAACAGCTGAAGGCCAGAGAGGCTATAGCTCATACTGTGTGACTCCGGCTGGTCGGACTCACATTACATCTGTCAAATTCATTCATATGTTAGTAAGAAGAAAAAAAAACTGAATGTGCTGCTCTGTACCAATACATTTGATGTGGATGTTACGGTCAGTACAAAGTACTCATGTATTTGATTACGTGGTCAAGTTTGAAACTGGACTGTGTTCTCCTTTTCCTCCCACAGTCTTTTTCTATCTTTCCCTGTCTGGCTTTATTTGTTTGTCTCTTTCACTTTGCTTTTTTGGTCTTCTTCTTTCTGCGACTTCCTCTCAACAGACATATTTTCCAAGTCTGAGTTTGTGTGCGTGTTCGTGTCATAACTGTCTACGCTGTTTAAAATGAAGCTGTATAACGGTAATAGCTTTAAAGCAAACCCTACATTTTTAACCAGTGGCAGAGCAAGCTTAGTTTTTTTATTCAGTAACTTGCTTGTTAACGAAGCTTCAGAGTGAAATGGGTCTGTGAGTGTGTGTGTGAGTGTGTGTGTGTATGTGTGTGTGTTTGTTAGTGTGTTATCTGAGTTATTTTCAATCTTAAAGCAGCTCTCTGGCTCTCTCCCTCTCTTCATCTCTCGTTCTTCCTCTTTCTCCCATCGCCAACACAGTGAGCTATGGAGTAGTTGAAGGTAAAACTCCCTGTCTCTCTCTCTCTTCTTCTGTTCCCCCAAAGATTTTACATTTTTGTTGATATTTTTCTTTGCCAGGCATGGTTGCAGGGAAAGATCCCGCACGTTACTTTGCTGATTAAAAGCTAACATTGAGTTACATTAATAACACGATCGATTTTGTGGCTTTTTTGAAAAGTTAGGGAACACAGGGGCCTCATAACAGAAAAATGTTCTATCATAGGCAACATAAGTTTCAAAGATATGAAAAATTCTAGGACTGAAAACTCATTCGTCAATCGGCACTCGTCCCGTCATGCCTGTCTTTGGGTTTAGAATGTACACAAGACTGCCTGTATCATGACAACAGGCTAACATCAGCGTTAGCTTCTCTAATATGCTAATATCAATATTAGCTTCTCCAACAAGCTAACATCAGTGTTAGCTACTCCAACAGGCTGAAGTCAATATAAGCTTCTCCAATATGCTAACATCAATATTAGCTTCTCCAACAGGCTAACATTGATGTTAGCTTCTCCAACAGGCTAACGTCAATATAAGTTTCTCTAATATGCTAACATCAATATTATCTTCTCCAACATGCTAACATCAGTGTTAGCTCCTCCAACTGGCTGAAGTCAATATTAACATCTTCAACAGGCTAACATCAGTGTTAGTTTCTCCAAAAGGCTAAATTCCTATCCTAAGAGAAAGAAGAATGATCTAAATAAAGTTTTGAACCATGTTTTTATAATACCAAAAATCCAAAATGTGCTCCTAAATTGAGTTAAGATAGGATTTCAGACTAGAAAGTTTCTGTAATGAGGCCCAGATATCTTCACCATTCGTAGCTGGCAAAGAAAAATACAAAGTGCCTTATATCCAGATTGTTGTTGACTTGTGGTTGTTGGTGTTTTGTAGAATGCAGTTTATTCGGGTCTGTTGTTGGAAATGAAAGGGAGGGCCAATCCATAAACAATGCAACATGTTTCTTCATTAACGATTGAATCAGAATCCTCTGCAGCTAAACAATCTAACAGTGTTTGCGTTGTTTATTGGCTCGGTTCTCATTTCACCATCATGTTGGTTATGAGATTTTTATTTCTTAATCACGATGTATTATCATGGTCGTATTTCATTTGTGGTCTCTTTTTGGTTGAAGCAATTATTAGTTTCCTGCTGCGTGGATTAAATGCAGTACATTTCCTTGTAGTGGAATGTGTTTTGGTTACGCTGTCAGAATTTGTGATTTTACTGTTTATCTGTTGGTTGAGTCAAACATTCGATCTATGTTCAGCCCAGCAGAAAAGTAAACCTTTACAGGATTAGTTCCTGATGGTCAGTGTCCTACATAAATCTCTTGAACTCAGCATTTAGTCTATTTTTTACTGCAGTTGGTTGGCAGCTGACATTAATGCACTTCTGAGGAAATGACCTTTTCAACAAGGCGGAAATATTGATAACACGTAAATGTCAATGTAAAATGTCAAAGCATGTGGATGTCAGTTGCAGAAACAACTGCTCACTGAATATAAAAGATTACTGTGAGTACACAGTGATTCTTCTTAAATCAAGTTTTTTATCAAATAGGCTCTTGATGTTTACATGCACAGAGCACTCCAGGGTTTTATCTCAATTAATGACCTTAATCAGAGCAGCTCGTTTATATGTTTCCCTGTATCCCCCTTTGTGTCAGGAATGATAATAGACTGTGGTGTGCATGTAAACAGATTTTTATGGTCCTTACATTTTGCTGTCAGATGTGTTTGCTGTATGTTGGTGTCTTGTATATTTGTGTGTGTGCATGTTAAAGTAGAGGTGTCAGGGGGAAGGTGATATAATATAATATGTATGTACAAACCTGGCTTAAATTGTATTTTTGTATGTTGTTAATGGTTTGTTTCAGTCTAATCTGATTTGCCAATGGGTGCGGTTTACCAAAAGGACGATAATTTGACTGCCCGAAAAGTTAAAAATAATTTCCAAGTGTCTTAAAAGTATCTTTTATGTGCTTTTCTGTGATTAAAGCAATCACCTGATACCATCTAAATTGTCTTGTCCTGGTAAGCCCTATCCAATTTGGTCCGAGGCATGTCAAATGTGATGGGGTACAGTCTTTCCAGTGTATGAAGAACAGCAGGTAAATGAGCATACCTCACTCTTTCCACTTGTTTCTGTCTTTTCGTTTCTCTTCCTCTCTCTCAGCGCGGGATTATGAGATCCAGAGGGACCGGATAGAGTTGGGCCGCTGCATAGGAGAGGGCCAGTTTGGAGATGTACACCAAGGAGTCTACAACAGCCCGGTATGTCAAAATACACACAAATAAGTTTTAAAGAAATGGGATACAAGATGGTCGTCACTTTTAAGTCACAGAAAACTAAAGTGACTCTGATATCTGCTAATTTGACTTGCTGTGTGTTCTGCAGGACAAACCAGCTCTGCATGTCGCCATTAAGACCTGCAAGAACTGTACGTCAGACAGCGTCAGAGAAAAGTTCCTACAAGAAGCATGTAAGACCACACTGTCTTGTTTTGTGTCTGTTAACTTGACATATTAGCAAACCGTGACTCACATGACGAGTGTGTTGACGAGTGTGTGTTTGTTTCCCTCACAGTGACGATGCGTCAGTTCGACCACCCTCACATCGTTAAGCTGATCGGAGTGATCACAGAAAACCCAGTGTGGATCATCATGGATCTGTGTACTCTCGGAGAGGTAGGAATGAGGCTGCGGGGTTTGAGTGTGTGTCACTTCTTGTTAGTATACAAACGAAACCGTTGAGTGTAGGTCATGACGGTAAAATGTGTCTCTGTCATGACCTTATCCCTGTCCTTCTGACCATCTTTCTCTGTCTACAGTTGCGTTCGTTCCTTCAGGTGAGGAAGTACAGTTTGGATTTGGCCACACTCATTCTGTTCGCCTACCAGCTCAGCACAGCACTGGCTTATCTGGAGAGTAAACGCTTTGTACACAGGTACACAAACACATGAGAGATTACAGCGATTGACTGAAGAATAATTGTGGGTATTCTGTAAGATCGCATGTACTGTATTCACATTATTATCAAAACTTGTTAACCAGGGTGGTTTAAATAGTTTGTATTTCTAATGTTAAATGAAAATAAATAAGGAGGATGATGTCATGTTGCTTTTTTAGGAAAAGATGCTGTGTTTGAAAACATTCAATTCATTAACTTTACAAGAAACACTCAGCAGTTTGAGATTTCTCAGTAATGAAAGGACACAGTGCATACGGAGTTGTTTTCAGACAGTGTTGCTCTTTGATAGATGTTTTGCATCTGAGAAATGACTAATAACACCTGTGTTTCAGGCTTAATGACAACCTTTTTTTTTTTTTTTCTTACAGGGACATCGCAGCTCGCAATGTGTTGGTCTCTTCAGTCGACTGTGTGATGCTTGGAGACTTTGGTCTGTCACGATACATGGAGGACAGTTCATACTACAAAGGTAATGATACACAAAACCAATATAGAAACACACACACAGCTTCGTAGTATGTTATGACACAGAACATGGATTCACTAATATTTAAAGTGCATCCAAGACCTGAGACCAGTTTGTTGTCCCAGTAACATTTCTAGTTAAGAGTGTGTCCCCACCTCTTCTGGTTGTTAGTACTTTACCACCATCACAAGGTTGCATCAGGTACTGCAGTTTTTCTTGCACAAGTTTGCTTGTTATGAAAACAGTGTCTTCTTCCATTCTATGACCCTCTGAGTCTTTTTCAAATTACAGAGTTACACATTTAATGTTTAATTTAGAGGTAATTTTAATGTTTCTTTTTTAATCTTTGTACCAGCTTCTAAAGGTAAACTTCCTATCAAATGGATGGCTCCTGAATCGATCAACTTCAGAAGATTCACCTCTGCCAGTGATGTCTGGATGTTTGGTGAGTCAAGACAATTTGCTCAATCATCAACACGCTCTCTTATCGAGAGTGTCCGTGTCTGACATTTGTGTTTCTGTCAACAACTGTCTGTTCGTTCCTTGTCTCTCTGCAGGTGTGTGTATGTGGGAGATCTTGATGTACGGCATCAAGCCTTTCCAGGGCGTCAAGAACAACGACGTGATCGGCAGGATAGAGAACGGTGAGCGATTGGCTATGCCTCCTCAGTGCCCGCCCACCCTCTACAGTTTGATGACCAAGTGTTGGTCGTATGACCCCAGCAAGCGGCCGCGATTCACGGAGCTCAAAACACAGCTCAGGTAAGAAAAGGTTTTGTTGCCTAATATACGACAAAGACAAGGAGGAGCACTTCTTCCAATACTTTGTTATAGTTTGATGAATCTACATTAACAGATTTCTTCTTCCTACACGTCTGTCCGCCTATTAATATGAAGAAGTAAACCACTTGATGAAAAGAGTCCTTTGTGTGTAACTTGTGTAGCACCATACTGGAGGAAGAGAAGATGCAACAAGAGGAGAGACTTCGAATGGAGATGAGGAGACAAGTCACCGTGTCCTGGGACTCTGGAGGGTCTGACGAAGCACCGCCTAAAGTAAGATAACACTGTCTGACTGTCTTATTAAGACACTTCTCTTTGATTATTTTGTTGTGTTCCAGCACATGTGTTTGTTATAGCTGATAAAAAAGAAACAACCTGTTTTCTTTCTGCCTGTAGCCCAGTAGACCAGGTTACCCCAGTCCTCGTTCCAGTGAAGGCTTCTTCTCCAGCCCGCAACTCAACCACTTCTCGGTACAGCAAACAAACACAGAGAATACACACAAACAAACACACACATACAGAAAAAAACACAAACAAATGACTGCCAGAGTGAGAAAACTGTGCTCCTCTGTTCCTTTTTCATCCGCCGTGGCTACAGCAGCAGAGGTTTGAGGTGGCGGCAGCAGCAGCTTTCTGCAGCTGTAGATAAAGATTCAGTATGAGGGTGAGAGCCATTGGTGTGCCATTTCCCACCTCTCTTAAGCCTTTCAAACAGGGTGTCGTCACACCCTGATTGGCTGGGAGGGAAACACCCCAAGCTGCTTCCACTCCTCAAATCAGGAGTCAGTCTCCCCACCTGTGCACAGGTGCTCTGAATCCCCTGTGATTAGTCATGAGGGAAAATCAAACAAAGAAAAATAGCAAGTCAAACAACTGGACTGCTACAATCTTATTGTTACTCTTAATATTAATAAATTCTTACGGGAATCTTAAAGAACAAACAGTCTGTAGCTGATCTACAGTATCAGGAATAAATAGCAAACTATTACTTGAGAAAAATATATATTGATCAAGTATTTTTATAGGTTGTGTGTGTTCAAATTCACGAACACTTGTTTTTGTGAGTTGCCCTCTAGCTGTGCAGTGCAAGCTCTGCACAAAGCTATTTTTCCCTCTTTTCCACAAACATATTGCATAATATCAGCTGACAGCTGAGAAGAGAGACACCTAGAGGCCGTAATGTTAAACAAAAGTCAAAATACAAATGTTGTATTGAGACCTGCCCTTTCCACTTTTCTACTATGTTTAATGCTAAGATCAGTGTTGGAGGCTGGTCAGCTTGGCAATAAGCACAAAACTCCTTAAATGTTTTGAAGAAGTAAAGGTTTAGAAAAAGTGCTGAATCAAGAAAGATGCATTAATAACAAACCTTAAAAACGTAGCAGAAAATCTTCTCACTACAATATTGAAATCATATCCTGTCAGATTGCATAAATCATCCATTTAGTTATCAAACACTGTCATCACGATGAAGGTCAAACTCTGTGCTGAGTCTCACAATACAGACTGTCAGCAGACGCGTGTCAGAGTCAGAAGAGAAATGTGAAGGCGGAGAAAATGAGAGAGCCTTTCAGTGCAGTTATTCCTCTCCTCATAAACCGAGCAGACAGCAGGCATTTCCTGTAGTTCTGAAAGACACACACACACACACACACAGACACACACAGGCACACACACACAAATCAAAGCCACTCTACGGCTCTTATGTCAATAAGTAGCTCTCTCTCTCGTCCTTATAAGGAGTGTATAATTTTAACGGCTATTTAAGTCAAACTTCATATCGCAAGTAAGAATAACATCTATATATTTTGGTAGCATTATTACACAGCAGACTGAGAGCAGCTTAGGGAGAGCTGTTGTGCAAAAACTCCCATGATTCTTTGTGGTTTTGTACCAAACCAGGGCTTCTTATTATTGATTGATTGATTGATTCCTTTATTAGTCCATTTTTTCTTACCATTATCAGCCATCCCTCATCCTCTCTCTTTCTGTCTCTCTCCTTGTGTCCACCTCCAGCCGTCAGCCCATGGTGGTGTAGGAGGCAGTTACCCTCCTACTGATACTTGGAATCAACACAGACCTGAACACACCGCACTATGGAGCCCAAACATGGAGGTAAACACACCCACATACACATAAAAAGTCATACCTGAATACAGTATAAGGATGACTTTTAAGTAATATAACTCAACAGTCGAATAATAATGATAATTATTAATAATAATAATCCCTGGTCACAGGTCTCAACTCTTCATTTTGATTAAACATAGCAGGTGACATTAAAGGAGTGTCAATCAATCCATGTCAGCAAATAAAAATGGCCGAGGTGATCATGTTTCTGCCTTGATACAGTTTCCACTTTTTCACAAAAGTCAGAATAAACAAGTTTTTAATTTAAATATTTAGTATGACTAAATGTTAAAAAAAAAAAAATCACATTCAAGCATGTTTCCTACAGGAAAGTGGCCACGCTATGATGGAGGAGAGGCTGATGATGCAGCAACAACAGATGGAGGACGACCAGCGGTGGCTGGAGCAGGAGGAGAGCTTCATGGTAAAACACAAACCTAAAAGCATGGACAAAAAAAGCAAACATCACTTGAAAATACATCGCAAAAACAATAACTCACACAAAATACAAACAAAGGAAACCAAAGATACTAGTAATCTAAACCACTGGATGCTATAGAAGTGTCATAAACCATAGTTGCTATGACTAACATGAAGGAACAACCAAAACAAATATTTAGATGGACAGATAAAATATGAAGGCAGCACTTTTTCCACTTAATAAAACATCTTTATGTGTCTTGTTGTTGCCAGAGGAGCTGCAGGATATCTTTCTCAGATCTTTAAACCAGCTCAGTTGTGCTTGATTTATCTCATCAGACATTGAAATGTCCCCCGAAAGGAGCCAAATCACTACTTTAGCAAAACAAGTCTGTTTTTCTTCTCTCTTCTGGTCTCTTTCCCTGATAGGCTAAGCCAGGTGTAGGAGCGCTGAGACAGAAATTGAGAGAAGATGACAGAGATTTATGTATCCGTGTTCATACTGATATATTGAGTTTGCTTGCCATATTTGAATGGCTCATTTACTTCCTCACAGAAGAGGAAATCTCTCAGGACAGACTGAGTTTCTAATCTTATTTGTTATGTGGTAACCCTGGGACGTAGTTTTCTTTTTTCTCTGGCTTGAGTGTTCACTTACCTTCACAAACATTTGACTGGGCACACAAAGTAGCACTCATCTCTAAATGGTTCACTAAATCCCCAGCAGTTTTATGGCCCTGACCCTGGTCCCTCATGGAAATGTACAAGTCTAAGGAAGCTTCCTTTACAGGGATGAATAAAAAAATATCATTCTGTTTGATGACTTTTTCCCTCAGTAGAAAGACAGCCACATTCTTGACACTTGATACATCGCAGAGGAACTAATTTGCAACTACTGCCCAGGGACTTTTTTCCATTAGAAAACCACAATCAGTTCATACAAACAAGAACGTCAGTGTGGTGAGTTCATCTGTTCTAATCTGATAATGTCACAGTTTAGTAGCTGAAAACAGAGCAAAATACGACAATCAGTTAGGAAACTTATTTTACCACGAAGACAAGTTGATAGAGGATTATTATGTAAGGCAGTGTGGTTTATGAACTCTGTGCAGCTGTAGCCGACTGCGTCATCACTTGTTGGAAGGAATTTCTGTTGACTAAGGCCTCTATCATTGTATTGTGCGCTGAGGACACAAGTATGGAGTATCATAACATCCTCGACTCCGTATCTGAGAAAGTATCGCTTTAATGCATCTGTAATGGGCTAATGGCACAGAAACAACTCTTTCATAACTTAAAACAATATAATATGGAAGAATTCTGCATTAAGATATTTGAAAACAACTAGACCTTTGTGATATAGTTTGTTGAGTTGTGTACTTACATTATCCAAATTTTACTCAAGTTTACTCAAGGTAACGGTGTATTTATCAAGTTACTTCTAATATGAGCTCCAAGTTGAGGTCTAAGACAGTATTGAATCTTAGTTTTTTATACTTTGTGAGTCTTAAAAGAGAAAAATCATGAGAATCCAGGTAAAAAGTATTTGTTTGTTGTTGATCGCTCCCATTCATTATGTCTGGCACAGTAGCATGTAAGGATTTTTAGCACTCAGAGAAATTAAGTCACATCAAATGGAGCTAAACTAACACAGAACGTGTGTTAGAATACCAGTGGTGAAAAATAACTGATTACTCTTACTCAAGTACTCAACTTCAGTTTAATGTTAAGTGAGAATTCTTGAGTATTCATAGTATATGTTACTTTTTTACTTATATTTCTCTATCTCATTTGATAGCCTATATTAGTGCAGTGGAGCTGTCGTTACCAGCAACTTTGACAAGATTGTTTTTATAAAATGCATCATATAAAGTTAATTTTGTACATTATGAAAGGGACATTTTTATAAACTACTCAACCGTAGTTAGAGTTGTTAAATTTAGCATCACTTCAACAGGCTGCAATATGAAATACTGTAGTATTTTTTACATTTAGGTAGTAATACTGTAACCAAGGTAGAAGTACTTCTACCACTAGAGAGTACTGCAGAAGTGAGTTGTATCGATGAAATATGAAAGTAAACTTTGTTACTAATACAAAAGAATAGAAGCAGAAAGTGATGAGAGAAAAGGCCTGAAAAGAAGGAGATGGAAGTTTTTGAGGAGGAACGAGAGTGCAGGACAGAAGGAGGGAGAAAGGAAGTGGGATTGGCAAGAGCCGTGGAGAGGGTGGAACGAACAAGGAGTCAGAGAGAGCGAGGGAAACAGGGAGGGAAACAGAGAGAGAGAAACAGAAGGAGATGCAGAGAGATGGAAAAAGTGGGAGGGAGAAACAGAGTGAGGGAGAGAAACGGAGAGGAGAGTGAGGCGTTTGGATCTTTTCTCTCCAGGATTTTGTCTCTGTGGCTCAGTGGAGCTTTTCCTCCTCTGGAAAAAACTTTCTTTCTCTGTCTAACTCTTCCTCCCCCTTCATTCTTCTCTGACTCAGTTTTTCTGTCTTCCTCGGTTCATTTCTCTCAGTCTCTGCACCACCTTCCACGTTCTTAGTTTCTGCTCTCTCTGTCCGTCTCTTTATCAGTCTTTCTCTATGTCTTAAGTCCTTCGTCTTCGCTCCCGTCTCTCTTTCCCTCATACTTTCTGGCCCTGTCTCCGCCCTTCTTTCGATGGCCTCCTCTCTCTGCTTTCCTCCTCCCGTCTTCATTGGCCTCTTTTCTCCCAGGATGCATCTCTTCAAGGCGTGCTTCACCATCAAAACGGTACTGAAACAGAAGGAAAGAGGGAGTGGGACTCGTGCTTTAGTGGTTCAAATTCGGACAGGGTTTTTGGAGGGTTGCTGTTTTCTGTAGAATAACGAGCTTTGTTGTCATTAAGTTAACTGTTTGAGCAGGATTGTGCTTATCTGCTGCTCTTCTTCCTCACTGATTTGATGCTGATGGTGATGATGTTCACTTTTTGAGACAGTGTAGATGGAAAAGTGGAAATCTGCTTCTGGTTGTAGTGGTGGAACTGAAAGTTTGCAAAAAAATGTGGTGTTTGGTTCGATAAAAACAATTGTAGCTGCTTTGCATAGGCTTTATTCTGAAACCTGCAGGTGTCAAACTGTTTATACATTGTGTTTTCTTATTTTTTTTCTTTGTTTGTGAATGCCCTTTGCTTTTTTAAATTGAGTGTTAAATGAAACGTTGGTCACAATGTGTTGCTTATTTAGTTTTACTTATTTTATCACTAAATTAAAACTTCCTGGAAAAGCTTGCATATAATCTCACAGTAAAGGAACTGCTCCAAAACACATGCTAAGTTATGTTTCTTATATTAAAGAAATATATATCTCCATTTAATTAGTCTTTTTGTCTCTTTCCTGCAGAAAACAGAGTCCAGAAACAGCAGAGGAAGCATCGACAGAGAGGACTGCACACTACAAGCACCGGTCAGTCACTGTGTTTGTGTGTTTGTTAATGCTAACATAAGATATTTGTGATAAAGAACTGGGGAGGAGGAGAAAAGTGGCAGATTGTAGCAAAGAAGAGAAAGATGAAGAATGAAAGTGCAAGAGGGAGGCAGAGGCAAAGTATTCAGTCCAACAGACAGACAGGCAGACAGACAGAGACAGTGAGGCAATGCAGAGGCTGCGAGAAAGAAAGTATTTCTGTCTGTGTGCCAGGGAGGGTACAGCCTACACACCAACCACATGACCACAGAGGGCTCATGGGAAACCCAGAGGCACTGCACAGTCCCATCTGACTGTACATGTGGCTATAATGTCCTAAAGCTAAGGCAAATTCTCAGCATTAACTTCTTCACACTGTGTCAGCCGTAAATGTAGCCGAGAAGTCACATTTAACTGGTGGGAAAGTAGAAATCAATAACATTAACATACCCTCTTTGTCCTCAGAGGGTTCATCTCTTCTTTTTGATTCTTTTGTGATTAAGATGACTGAAAGTTTGTCTATTGTTAATTTGGTGTGTGTGTATTTTTGTCTCTGCACAGGGAGGAAGCCAACATATCTACCAGCCTATAGGGAAACCAGGTAAGAGAGGGAGCATACTGATATACTGATCACATGTTTTCTATGATAAATCATAACCAGTACAGCTGTAAAAGTACAATATTTCACAGAAGTGTAAAGTAGCATTAATTGGAAAAACTCTAGGTACAAGTATCTTAAAATTATAATTAAGTGTAGTTCTTGTGTGTATCTATGTAGTCACATACTGTGTACCTGTTAGCATGCATCCTACTTAGTCTATACTCTATACCACAGATACTAGCATTATTTAGCATTCTAGCATAGTCCGTTCCAATGACACTAGCATTACTTAGCATGCTAACGACTCCATAACGATGACACTAGCACTACATAGCATGACAGTATAGTTTATTCCAATGTGACTAGCATTACTTAGCATGCTGGCATAATCTATTCCGATGATACAGTCCTAGCATTACCAGCATACTCCATATTTATGGTACCAGCATTACTAGCATGCTATCTTAGTCTATTCCAATTATAATCACACTACTTAGCATGCTAGCATACGCCATACCGATGACACAATCATTATTTAGCAGGCGAGCATAGTCTATTACAATGATACTTGCATTATTTAGCATGCTAAGGTACTACATACTAATGAGAGGCTAGCATACTACATATGAACACTCCTCTGTTTTCAGAACATGTGGCTCCTCCAAAGAAACCTCCCCGCCCTGGAGCTCCTGGTCACCTAGGCAACCTGGCCAGTCTTGGCCCTGTGGACAGCTACAACGAGGGGGTCAAGGTACATACATATATGAGTAGATATACTGTATATATCACACATTCATGCACAAACTCAAGAAAAAAATCAGGGTTATAAACAATGATTCTCCAGTTAAAGCTGAAAATCTGATGTAGCTGATTAAAGATTTTTGTTCACATCACTGTGCTCTTATTTGGCCTCTTTCACAAATGGAAGTCTGGCTGTTCTGTATTTTATTGTATTTCTCTTGCACGCTTTGTTTGGACACTCCATTCTGTTTGACTTCAACAGTTTGGCATTGATGGGTTGCATGCTGTGCTGCCTGTGGTTGGCTTTGGACTAATGTGCTGTCCCTCTTCTCTCCCCTTTTACTTCTTTCTCCCCCTCTGCCATTAACACCCATGTATTCATTCTCTTTGTTTCCCTTTAACATCCCGCCATCTTGCTACTCTTTGTCTTGCATTTCTGACCTGTTATTCTGCATCCATCTATCCATCAATCAATCTTTCAAACCCTCTCCCCTCCCTTCACGACCTGCACACCTCAATCCTCTTCCCTGTCAAACCCCCATCAACCCAACCACACCTCCCTCAACCTCCCCATAGCCGTGGAGGGTAAGCTGATCTTTGTGTGTCTGTCATCATTGTAGAAATAGTTAGCTAATAGCTGCCATTACTATCATGTGCGGAGGAGCTTTCTGAAGCTCTCTGAATTGTAGTTATTTTTCTTTACCAGAGACAATTATCACTGTTGGCATGTCAAAAACAAAACGTTGCAGCGTAGAAGGTTAATTCTTGATCTTGGAGCATATATGGCAAAATAATCTCAACTGGGGCTTTCAAATACTGTATACAAAGTGTTGTAAAAAAGATCTCTGGTAAAGAAAAATAAATAAAAAATGTAAAAGTCACCATAAATAGATCAATAGATGATCACTGTATGTCTGTCATTGCATCTTTAGATGTTACATTTAATGAAATTTAGAGGGACATCCACACAAATTCGATTTCGATCTTTAACATTATACAGAAACTTGAGCGTGTTTCCTCTTACTTTTATGGATTTACAAACAAATATGTAATGCTCTTTCTCATTAAAGGGATGGCCGACACATCACTTCAGCCATTCTCTACCTTAATTATGTCCCCACATCATTTAAATAAGTTTTGTGGACATGCAGTAAGGAGATTTCTTTTAGCAGTGGTGGCCAGAAAAAAACAAAAACAAATCATAGACAGACAACAGGAATGCAGAGCTTCAGATAAACCTTTTGAAATGATACCAAATCATTTGATTTAACAGTAGTATTAAAACTATTGCTTGATACAGGTTGAACTCTGAGTCCGTCACTAGACAACTGACCCCGTCTGTCCTCCGATCACACTGTACAAACACAACCCTACACACTCCGCTGTCATAGTGAAAAAGTCAGATGAGTATGTAGAAATGCATGTAGACAGAAATAACAAGGTGTGTGTGTGTGTGTGTGTGTGTGTGTGTGTGTGTGTGTGTGTGTGTGTGTGTGTGTGTGTGTGTGTGTGTGTGTGTGTGTGTGTGTGTGTGTGTGTGTGTGTGTGTGTGTTAGAGAGTTAGAGAGTTAGAGAGTTAGAGAGGGTAAGTGTGTAAATATAGCCAGATACTGCCTCCCAGTGTTGTGTGTGTCTAACTACAGTCACATATGTCGACCCTGGTAGAAGAAAGAGCTTTTAAATTGATCTTGTAATACGATCACTAAAAGATATTCATTTTTTACATTCCTTAAAAAAAATTATAAAATTTGTATTTCTACTGTGTATTTCTATTGTGTGCTGTGTATTTCTACTGTGTGCTGTTATTTAATGTGTATTTCTACTGTGTGATGTGTATTTCTACTGTGTATTTCTGCTGTGTGCTGTGTATTTCTACTATGTGCTGTATATTTCTACTGTGTGCTGTGTATTTCTACTGTCTATTTATGCTGTGTATTTCTACTATGTGCTGTGTATTTCTATTGTGTAGAAATACACAGCACATAGTAGAAATACACAGCACACAGTAGAAACACACAATGCACAGTAGAAATAGACAGCAGAAATACACAGTAGAAATACACAGCACATAGCAGAAATACACATTAGAAATACACATCACACAGAAATACACAGTAGAAATACACAGCACACAGTAGAAATACACGGTAGAAACACACAGCACATAGAAGAAACACACAGCACACAGTAGAAATACACAGCACACAGTAAAATACACAGTAGAAATACAAAGTAGAAATACACAGTTGAAATACACATTAGAAATACACAGTAGAAACACACAGCACATAGTAGAAATACACATCACATAGTAGAAATACACAGTAGAAATACACAGTAGAAATACACAGCTCACAGTAGAAATATACAGCAGAAATGCACAGTAGAAATACACAGCACACAGCAGAAATACACAGTAGAAATACACAGCACAAAGTAGAAATACACAGTTGAAATACACATTAGAAATAGACAGCAGAAATACACAGTAGAAATACACATTAGAAATACACATCACATAGTAGAAATACACATTAGAAATACACAGTACACAGTAGAAATACACAGTTGAAATACACATTAGAAATACACAGTAGAAATACACAGTAGAAACACACAGCACATAGTAGAAATACACAGTAGAAATACACATCACATAGTAGAAATACACAGTAGAAATACACAGTAGAAATACACAGCTCACAGTAGAAATATACAGCAGAAATGCACAGCAGAAATACACAGTAGAAATACACAGTTGAAATACACATTAGAAATAGACAGCAGAAATACACATTAGAAATACACAGCACATAGCAGAAATACACATTAGAAATACACATCACACAGAAATACACAGTAGAAATACACAGTAGAAATACACAGCACACAGTAAAATACACAGTAGAAATACAAAGTAGAAATACACAGTTGAAATACACATTAGAAATACACAGTAGAAATACACAGTAGAAACACACAGCACATAGTAGAAATACACATCACATAGTAGAAATACACAGTAGAAATACACAGCTCACAGTAGAAATATACAGCAGAAATGCACAGTAGAAATACACAGCACACAGCAGAAATACACAGTAGAAATACACAGCACAAAGTAGAAATACACAGTTGAAATACACATTAGAAATAGACAGCAGAAATACACAGTAGAAATACACATTAGAAATACACATCACATAGTAGAAATACACATTAGAAATACACAGTACACAGTAGAAATATACAGCAGAAATGCACAGTAGAAATACACAGCACAAAGTAGAAATACACAGTTGAAATACACATCACATAGTAGAAATACACATTAGAAATACACAGCACACAGTAGAAATATACAGTAGAAATACACAGCACACAGTAGAAATACACATCACATAGTAGAAATACACATTAGAAATACACATCACACAGAAATACACAGTAGAAATACAAAGTAGAAATACACAGCACACAGTAGAAATACACAGTAGAAATATACAGCAGAAATGCACAGTAGAAATACACAGCACACAGTAGAAATACACAGCACACAGCAGAAATACACAGTAGAAATATACAGCACAAAGTAGAAATACACAGTTGAAATACACATTAGAAATACACAGTAGAAATACACAGTAGAAACACACAGCACATAGTAGAAATACACATCACATAGTAGAAATACACAGCAGAAATACACAGTAGAAATATACAGCACAAAGTAGAAATATACAGCAGAAATGCACAGTAGAAATACACAGCACACAGCAGAAATACACAGTAGAAATACACAGCACAAAGTAGAAATACACAGTTGAAATACACATTAGAAATAGACAGCAGAAATACACAGTAGAAATACACATTAGAAATACACATCACATAGTAGAAATACACATTAGAAATACACAGTACACAGTAGAAATATACAGCAGAAATACACAGTAGAAATACACAGCACATAGCAGAAATACACATTAGAAATACACATCACACAGAAATACACAGTAGAAATACACAGCACACAGTAGAAATACACGGTAGAAACACACAGCACATAGAAGAAACACACAGCACACAGTAGAAATACACAGCACACAGTAAAATACACAGTAGAAATACAAAGTAGAAATACACAGTTGAAATACACATTAGAAATACACAGTAGAAACACACAGCACATAGTAGAAATACACATCACATAGTAGAAATACACAGTAGAAATACACAGTAGAAATACACAGCTCACAGTAGAAATATACAGCAGAAATGCACAGTAGAAATACACAGCACACAGCAGAAATACACAGTAGAAATACACAGCACAAAGTAGAAATACACAGTTGAAATACACAGCAGAAATAGACAGCAGAAATACACATTAGAAATACGCATCACATAGTAGAAATACACATTAGAAATACACAGCACACAGTAGAAATATACAGTAGAAATACACAGCACACAGTAGAAATACACATCACATAGTAGAAATACATATTAGAAATACACATCACACAGAAATACACAGTAGAAATACAAAGTAGAAATACACAGCACACAGTAGAAATACACAGTAGAAATATACAGCAGAAATGCACAGTAGAAATACACAGCACACAGTAGAAATACACAGCACACAGTAGAAATACACAGCACACAGCAGAAATACACAGTAGAAATATACAGCACAAAGTAGAAATACACAGTAGAAATATACAGCAGAAATGCACAGTAGAAATACACAGCACACAGTAGAAATACACAGCACACAGTAGAAATATACAGCAGAAATGCACAGTAGAAATACACAGCACACAGTAGAAATAAACAGCAGAAATGAACAGCAGAAATACACAGTAGAAATACACAGCACATAGTAGAAATATACACTAGAAATACACATTAGAAATACACATCACACAGAAATATACAGTAGAAATACACAGCACACATAGTAGAAATACACAGCACACAGTAGAAATACACAGTGGAAATACAAAGCAAACAGTAGAAATTGACTGTAGAAATATACAGCACACAGTAGAAACACCCAGGTGTCTCATCATAACTCGTTTTACTTTTCCCCGGTCCAGTTGCAGCCTCAGGAGATCAGCCCCCCGCCCACCGCCAACTTGGACCGTTCTAACGACAAAGTGTACGAGAATGTGACCGGATTGGTTAAAGCTGTGATTGAGATGTCCAATAGGATTCAGCCTGCAGCCCCAGAGGAGTATGTCCCCATGGTCAAGGTGGGATCAGTATTCAGTCTCTGAATAAGAACAAATGAATGTGATCTCAACTGTCATTTTAGCTTCGGTGAAGTTAAAGATCCATCATCATCAACAGTTTTTTAAAAGCAAAAAACATGCGTGTGTCTTTGGTAGGAGGTTGGTCTGGCGCTGAGGACCCTGCTGGCAACAGTGGATGAGACACTTCCTGTGCTACCAGCCAGCACACACAGAGAGGTAAACATGTACACAAAATAGGTTCCTATTTAGTAAAACCACTGGGAAACATTCTGATGGGGATGACTCTCTTTCCCAGGTTGTCAAATACCGACGCTTTAGGTTAAAATTTTGGGCCTAATACCGACCCGTTGTTTGTGTCACCACAGATTGAGATGGCCCAGAAGTTGCTGAACTCGGATCTGGCTGAGTTAATATCGAAGATGAAACTGGCTCAACAGTACGTCATGACAAGGTAGGGAGAAAACACCCTGCACATGCTCTACTCATTATGGTTTATAATGTAACTATGGTGACATTAATTGTTGTCTGTGTTCTGTGCAGTTTACAAAAGGACTACAAGAAACACATGCTAATGGCAGCTCACGCCCTCGCAGTCGACGCCAAGAACCTGCTGGATGTCATCGACCAATCACGGCTCAAGATGATCAGGATTTAATCGAGTCAGAGGGGGTTAAAGCGCAGTAGCTCTTAGCCAGTCAAAAAGAGAATGAACATTTGGATGGATATCAGTGACGGATGGACGGATTTAAAAAAAAATCAACTGATGGACAGCAGACATGACTGAAACAATCAGCTCCCTCTTCTCCCTCAAACATTCATTTCCTTATTTTCTCTCTGGCGACGGTCATGTTCTGGTCAATATTGTGTTTTGTACTTTTGTCGCATTATTTGCTTTTGTATCCAGAGAAACTCTCTTCTTCACCCTCGTCACTTACCCTCGAAGTATCCATGACTTCTTTTTAATCTTTAAAGTGAATCAAACAAAGGTTTAAGAGGCTCGTTGAAGGACTGCAGACATATATCTGTGAATGGAAGCGCCAGAATCTGCCACATAAACACAACCAACACTCTCCACATACACAGGATGTAACAACTGGAACTGAAGAGCCAGGATGAGGAGGATCATGAAGATATGTTGTTGTTTAAACATGCTTTTATATCATTATTAATTATTATTATTATTACAATTTCCAGCCTTGACTCTTACAGTATGTCTCAGTTTTTCAGTCTTCCTCTTGCAACTTGTACGGACACAAATTATTGATTTTACAGCTCATCATAAATGTCATATTTTTATCTCTTTTTCTTCTTCTTCTCCTTCTCTCTAGATCTCTTTATCTCAGGCATCAAGAAATGGCATGAAAAATGAAATATGATAGCTGAATTTTTGAAGAACAAACTAAATGTCACAGGCCACTTTTTTTAAGTTAACTTACATAGTGAATATACAAAGAAGCTATATTTTTAACACGTTTGTGAGGCATGAATTGTTAGTGAATAAGGGAGAGGGATGAACGGGAGGGGGGAGTGAAGGGAGAGAGGGGTGAGAGGTGGAGGGAGGGTGAACCTGTGCCAAATGACCTGCAATTGACTGAAAAAGAACATTTCGCTCAAAATGCTCTGATTTTGGTTTACTCGATGATTTAAAGAACATTTTTTAGCAGCAACTCACCGGATATTTCTGCATTATTTCAACAAAAATGTCACAAAAATTCCCGTTGTAATTTAAACTGTTCATCTGCATCATAATTTGCTCTCAATCAGTCCTCCTGTTTTCCTTCCCTGCCTTTCTACCTCCCTCACTGGAGTTATTTATTCCCTCTCTTCTCCTCCTTCGCCCCGTCACCCCCACAAGTCTCCTCTCTCTCCCTTGCGTCACCCCCCACTCCCTTCAGCTTCCTCTCCTCCCTCTCTGATTCTCTCTCCATTCCACTGTTCCCTCTCCCCTGAGGTGAGCAGTATTCTCAGGAAGGAGTCACATGTACAGTTGCTAAACCAAGCAAATAAAACACTGTTATCATTTAAAGAAATCATTCACGAGTCTGCTTCTTTCAGCGTGTTTGTCACTAATCTTACACTCTCTTTTCAGCAAGATATCCTCTCTGGATGTGTGTTTTTTATGTGTTACGCTTAATGTGGTTGGATTGGAGTCAAATGATTTCGTTATTATTAATACATAGCATAGTTTTACGTTGGACTGTAAAACTGTACGTTTATTATTTAAATGCAGGACACATTATTTAGATTTACTTAACTTGGGATGCCAATTTATTAATGGAATAAAACACAATATTTTATTGACACATTTTATGGTACTTAAAAAATGTTTAAGTAGGTCTTTTCTGGACAGTTCAACTTACTAAACGAAGCAAACACCATCTTGTTGAGGAAAGAAATGCTGTTCATATTGTCTTAATTCACTGGATATGTTTGTATTCAGGAACAAACATAACCAGCATCTATTTGGTGGCAGGCCGCTAACCTAAAACACAAACATAAGTGTACTAGAGAGGATGCTGCTATGACGCATTTCTTTAGAGTTTTCTTTCTCTTCATTTTGTCTCTTTGTCACCTGTTCTTAGCCATTAATGCCTTTAAACTACTCAAAATTAGTTAGGGTTATTGGGATATTTTAGTGCTCCACTTGATTGTTTATTCTGACATATCTGAATTTTATTTTGTTTTTTGTGAATATTTTTGGTCCCTAAAAATGCATATATGCACCCATGTCCCAATATCCTTAATTTTGAGTGGTGCATGTAGCCATACATGAGCATGAGGGGGACCATGTGCAGATCCCAATCTGATCGACATACAGGACCCAGAGGATCCACTATAAAACGCCCTGGTGCCGGACACCACAGGACACCCTCAGAGGTCTTAAGTCCATGTCTTGACAGGTCAGAGCTGCACAAGGGAAACCTTCACAATATTAGGCAGGTGATCATAATGTTATGCCTGGTGCGTATAGATGTATGTATTTTAATCTGTTGTGTTTGAAAGAAAGATTTTTAAAAAATGAAAACATGTTTCCGCCCGGTTTCGAACCGGGGACCTTTCGCGTGTGAGGCGAACGTGATAACCACTACACTACGGAAACTCGTGCTTAAACTACGCGGTCGGTAAGTTTTTGAAAACGCCATTAATACACGATATGTTGATGGATTCATGTGATCAGACGGCGTCCCATCGGGTTTTGTTTGTTGTTTTTTCACTCATCAGCGAAATGTTAGCTTCAGAGTTAGCCTCCAGAAGCTACAGCCAGCGAGGGAAGCAGTTCAGTCTTCTTCTCTGTTACAGAAGTGACTCTTCCACTCCACATCCCACTGGTTAAGGTTGCTGAACAGTGTAATAATACGAATAAATAATACTAAACTACTGTATATTTATGCTTTAAACTCTTCTTTTTCTGTGAATGTTAACGTATAAAGAAAGATTAGCTAATGCTGTCTTGTTCACTGTTAATTTGACCTGTTCACGTCCTACAGCGACATCTAGTGGCCGGGGTCGTCAAAACAGCTTCATTTAACATCAGTGGTGGAGGCAGCATCATGCTCATTTACACTTGAAGGGATTATATAGATTACAGGAGGAGGAAGTTGTCTGTAATGGGACTATTTGTATGCAAAATAAAACACTAATATACATTTGTGTTTTTTCTGAGAAAAGGTTTACAATATGTTGAATAATCTGTCATGATCTCCTTAATTCTCCAGTCCTATTATCTGACAGACTACCTTACTACTACTGACAGCATTTCACCAGTGTCTAGCCACCAGAACTACTGTCAAGCAACAGTATCTGCAAACTGAGGTAGTGTAAATGTTAACATTTATGGGGGTTCAACAGTGCATGTATTGCAGATTAAAGTAATAAAAAAATCCAATAGTGCAACAATAAACTGATACTGTTGACAAATATTAACAGAAACAAAGCAATGATCTGTGTGCTGCATATAGAGAAAGGAAAAAAATAAAGTGTTGTCAAATATAGCCAGTAACTGACAGACCAGCAGTTGCACCATCATTAACATCCAAAGTGAGTGGACTATACTTAACTGAGTTTGAAACCTTTTCCATCTAACAGATACATATCAACCATACAAGCTCACAAAATGAAGAAATCCCGACCATAAACACCAACTATTACTGTCTTTGCTGCTGCATTTAACCCCACAAAAATGACACAGCACATGTCCACTAAAGATCAGGGACTGCATCACTTTTATAAAGACAAATAAATTGGAGACAGTTCTACCATCTAGTGTAGCATGTGATGTTTGCGTTAGTACCAGAGGATATAATTAGGGAGAACAAAAAGTCAGACAAGGCACGAGTCATTTTTGTTGTTTTATTGTGTTTTCTTAGAAAAACATCCGTTTTAATCAAAGAGACCGAAGCCCATGTCATCGTCGGACTCCTCAGACTCTTCCTTCTTCTCCTCTTTCTTCTCCTCCTCCTTGGCTGTAGGGACAAATGAGAGAGGGTTATGTTAACAACAACAACGACAAAGATGAAGGGTGCACAAACTTTGCTGTCATGTTCTGGGAGACTTCAAACACCAGGAAAAAAAGACTAACTTCACAATGGCCTTAAAAGATGAGGGTTAAGTGTGACTTTACAGTGAGAACTTAAAAATAAGAAGTTTTCCCTCCAAATTGAGAAAGATTTGGTGTGGACATTACTACACCACTTAAGTTACTAGGCTACACCTCAAAAAACTGGCCACGATCCTGCTCGCAAGTCAGCCGCATCTTTTCCCTTAAATCTATATTCAAAGTGAGCTATACAAGGCTGGCTCAGTTGAGTTTAGTGTTGAAGTTTCTGGAGTATTTGATTATGAAGCCCATCTGATCAGTTACCTGGGGCGTCACCAGCAGCAGCGGCAGCTCCAGTGGCGGCGGCTCCAGCGGGAGCTGCACCTCCAGCTCCAACGTTGCAGATCAGGCTGCCGATGTCAACGCTGGTGAGAGCCTAAGAAACAACAACATTCACAGGTCAGAGTCAGTTCATTTACGTGTCCAGGACTGGTTCTGCTGAGTGATGCACAGACCTATGGAGTTAGCTCTAAAAGGAAGCCACAGACTCCAAGGTAATCTTATGAACTCTTCACAGGCACCCAAGGTTTTATGTTAGACACTAACCCATCCTACTGACGACACTGCATGTGCGCCACCTCTTCATCAAATGTTATTCACAGCAATCTACACATCAGGGTTCAACAGCAGTTTATGTATGATGCCTTGACAACATGTGTGTTCTCTCACCTTGGCAAACAGACTTGGCCAGAAGGGCTCCACGGTGACTCCTGCAGCCTTGATCAGGGCATTCAGCTTGTCCTCCTACAGACACAGAACAGTTGCAAATAATTAGAAATCAAGGAGAGTGAAAACCAACGTTTGAGCAGATATTCAGTTGCTGCAAGAATGAAAGTGTCAAAATATCAAACAACCAGTGATGGAAAGTTCCTAAATCCAGTTTACCCTGTACTGTTCTTCAGTACATATTTCTGCTTCTTTACACCTCTTCACTACATTTATTTGATAAACTTAGTTACTTTGAAAATTGAGATTATTCTGTCTTCATAGTCTTTTAATTGTTTCATGTTACCAATCAGATATTGTCATGAGCGGATGTGACAGAGCCAAAGTAGCACATTTATCAATTAGTATAATTTACCAACAATCTGACAGAAAAATCAAAGATACGGATAATTGGATAAATTCTGAATATTGGCCACGATAATCGATCTACCCCAACTTTAAGTCATTAAAAATCTCCTGGTTCCCATTTCTCAAATGTAAGCCTTTAGCTGCTGTTTCATATTAACAATGAAGTTGACTTGTGTTAAGTTAGAAAAGTTTAAGACATCACTTTAAACTCAGACTACACTGATGACGACTATTTACATATATTCATTGCAACCCTACCACAGATTATGTAGATAGTTTAATGCTACCATGCTAGGATCTGATCTATGCCCAAAGTTTGCACATCACACTGATGCTGTGCAGCATCCACGTGTGTCAAACCTGTCATGACAACACTGACCAACCTACTCATGAATGAAACAAGGCAGCCACACACTAGAAAGTGCTAACTCGTAGTGGATAATAACCCCAGTTTTAAAAGGTGACAGACCTTCTGAGAGTAAAGCAGTGTGCTGCTGTGGAGATTCACTAGCTTAACGTTAGTTAGCACCTGTCACTGGGGGAATGACTCTTTTAGGACTCGAGCGTCTACAAGAGTTTACGACATGTTGCAGGAAACAACAACTACACTCACTGGTTGTAAATATTACTCATAAATGTCGCAATCAACCCAGGGGTCGTCCTGTTACAGAAACGTGGCCTGCCGTTAGCTAGCTAGCTAAAAGCATGCCGCCATTTTTAACCGGAGGATGTGCCAGTTCGTACACATAAGTCCTTAAACATATTTTAACAGACATACCACTATCCCCGTTTGTTAGTAGAGTCCCTACTCTCTCGGCTTTATTACTGAAGGCTTTCACACCACTACCGAGGCTCCAGTAAAGAGGTATCGGCTGAGCTGTCAGGGATATGCCGGTACACTTACGGTGACGGCGACTTCATCGTCGTGGAGGATCAGAGCAGAGTAAATGCAGGCGAGCTCGGACACGGAGGCCATTGTAGATGTTGGATTTTATATTTCTCACGTCGGATGCCTAAATTTGACGGTGCTAGTCGCCGGATTGAGGGCCTTAGCTTCGGGTGAAGAACCGAGCACCTTAGGCACGTTAACGTCGTAGAGCGGAAAAGGAAAGAGGGAGGGCGGGAGCTTGGCAAATATACGGTGCGTCAAACCTGCGTGACTCTGACGTCGAGACGCAGATGATGTGACGACAGACGTAGTCCACATTAAAGTCGACCTGTTTTTCAAACTTTCAAATTCAAACTCTGTTTTCTCTTTTAATATGAATGAATATTCTTCGAATTAATTATCCCTCGGGAAAACGGCAGTTGCTATTTCGAGATAATACCTCGAGATCTCGAGAAAACAAATGAAATGAACTCGTTATCACGGGAAAACGGAGGAGATAAAATGTATGAATGCATGGCCCTTTAGGGCTTCCGTAAATACATTATTTCGTCTTAATATTCACATTTTTCATATGTAACTTTAAATTAATCTAAACAGATGAGTTCTAAGTTGAATACTTGTTAGTATTACGCACTATCAAGATCTGAATATGTACATAGAGTGCACTGTATCAACCCTCCAGGTGGAGGTTAAATGATGTTTAGAAATTTGGCACTGTGCAAGTCAATATGCATGCTTTGTTCAGTTCCTATTGCTCTTATCACTTTAAACCAAATTGTGAAATACATACATAAGTAATATATCCAGATGTTTTAAATCCAATGCAAATGATGTGTTCAGTCAGTCAATTTTATTTCATCTCAATCAAAAACAACAACATTACAATAAGTAAAACCCTTTCAAGACAAATCTCTCCAGGCTGCATGTACACAGGAACAGAAAACTTGTGCTGGACCTTTGCACATAAACCTAATTTATCCTGATATGTGAAAATGGACTCCGCTCATTCCAAGTATTCTTTCTATTTAAAAAAATAAACAAAAAAATAGAAGTATGGCAAAAAAACAAAACAAAAAAGTCCAGATGTAGTAATACTTTTCTCAAGTCTTACCATTCACTGTTTCCCCCCCACAATGTCAGCATCAGTTTAAAAACATCAGATGGACCATAGACAGTGAACATACAAAGCCCACGAGAATCATTCTCACATTTGGCACTGACGTATTTTCTTGGCCCTGATATGTAAAAAATACTCGAGCAGGTAAAACTACAAAAACTAGATTGGGTGGAGAGGACAGCGTGGCGTTCAGTGGCACCCTCCTGTGTTTCAGTGTAATAAAAGTCAGCATCATTCAACAAGCGGACAGAGCAGACGGTTCACCTCGACAGGTTCCGTAACTCTCAAGCGTTACATTCCAGAATGTTCATCCCGGTCTCCCGTGGCAACAAATAATAATAGTCTATCTGTTTCTACTGCAGCTCGAGATTCTGGAATGTTCCGGCAATTGATCCAATTCACCATGGCAACAAATTGGAATCTTCTACGTTGCTTCCATTACAGCCGTCATACGAGCACAGGTGCAGGGTGCGTTAGTAACATCTTAAAAGTTAAAATTTATGTATTTGAAATGCTGACAATTGCCTTTTTCTTTCACTGTCTGACATATCTGGAATTTGTCAACGAGTATGTTAGCTTTTGTCTGCATGAGAATTCAGGATAGAAATGTTGGAATATTTACATATTGATGCTTTAAAATCAGCATTAATTTTTATATAATTGAAACACTCACATTCTGCATTAGCAATATTTACAGTAACTGAGTTAACGATACATCCAGTTGTTGCCCACATATGTCAGCACTGTCGACCTTTGCTTAATGCAGCTCAGTATCATCACAGTTACCGTGACAACCAGTTTCCAGCATCCAAGCTACGATTACGATGGGGACACGGGGAAAGCTCCGTCGTATCAGGCTTTGCGCTTACATTGAATAAAAATATGGAAAAGTAATAAATTTAGATGTTTGTTCCTTGAAGCAGTCTGAATTAGACTCTCCTCAAAATTAACTCTTTCAATTAACTGGAATTTTGTAAACATCAACATGTTTAAAAATGATGATCCCTTTTTGACAATGCAATAACATTTCTGAAAATAAAACATCTACATTGGTTCTCAAGAGGAAACTTCGGCTTAAAATGGGAGCCCAAGACAGTGTAATAAATCTGATTTTTCTCTTGCTGTTGAGCACAACCTAATCAGTATTTGCAGACATCCAAAGCTGGAAAAACCAAGGTACAACCTCCCCCCCCCCACAAAAAAAAACTGGATGGAAGGATGTTTTAATAGACAAGGAATGCCTTGACATGATGTTTGGGGAAAAAAAAGGAAGAGCTGAATTTATGGCTGAGAGGGCTGGGAGCTGCCACCAATATCTACCTGTCTGACCTGTGGTAGACACAGTTGCAGTCGCGAGCAGGTTGTCAGCCACTCGCACCAATCAAGAACACAATTTTCCCAGGTTGTTGCGTTAGTTTGAAATGCGCCAGAGATTCTGTCCCGCCGCACACTGCAAAACAAAAAAAATTACCCCTCCAGACGGCAAAAGACAGACAAGCAGATGTAAACCTCTTCACATGTTGCACTACGGGGCGAGGTGAAGAAGACAAACACCACGAGGATGTCGATACACCTAACTGACCATAAACAGAAAAATCTTTGTCCAGGTGTCTCTGGACTGTTAAACCAGCTCAGCTCATACCACTGGAGCGAAGACAAAACTCGCAGACACCGGACCATGGAAGCCAATAACCCGCCTTTCCTCTCTAGTCCTTGTGAGTCTTTCCTTTGGGTTTTTCGTCATAAGAAACTCCATATTCATTTACTCTTGTTTTGTCCACTGGGTAGAGCCTGTGGAGGAAGAGAGAGACTTTTAGGTTTGGAAACTGTTGTATATTTTGTTGGTTACCTAAGAATCTGTGTGTTAGTGTGTGTGTGTGTGTGTGTACCATCTCTGGTAGAGGTAAATGAGAAACACCACATCGTCTCTGAAACAGGCCAGTCTGTGGGACGTTGGCATGGTGATGATGAAGGCAAACACATCGTCGATAAAGGTATTGAACGCCTGACAACAAACAAGAGATATCAATAATAATAATTATACATTTTTGAAAATGCACCAATCACTAAAAAGGATATTCAGTGACGGTGACTTCATTTCACATTTGAAAATCACAGTTGTGTTCTCACCTTGTACATGAAGGCTTTCCAGGGGAGGTGGGCCACAGATTTCAGCTGTTGGATTAAGCATAATAAATCAGTGGGATGTTTGAAAGACAAAAACAGTCAATCAAATCAAATCAAATGCGAGGCAATATCGGAACAATTTCATGTTTTAGCAGGCTAACTTTCCTAGAAGATCTGGAGCAGTTAAAGGTGCAGTTTGTCGAATTTAGGGGATATATTGACAGAAATCAAAAATCTGGAATCTGTGATGTTTCGCCGCCATGTTTCTACAGTAGCCCAGAAGAGAAAAACCATTTTGTCCGTTACCACATTGTGCATTTTTCTTAAAAGTAAGACCGTGCCCACATTCACGTTTACAATCATGAACTGACCTTATAGTTGACAAACAGTTGAGGAAGCATGAAGAGGAAGCCAAAGGCGTATACACCTGGAATGGTCAAGAACATGGTGAACCATCAAATAATGGAAATCAACGGCACAAGCAGGTAATCAACTTGTAATTCTACGACTGGTTTATTTGTTTGTAAAAAGTTGTTTTGATCCAAAGCGTGAAGAGATTTTTATAAAAGCTTACCATTAACCAAACTGTTGATCAACCACGAGTACCAACTAAAAGAGACACGGAGAAACAGATGAAGGAAATCTTGTGACATCAGTACCACTTGAATAGTAATCACAGTATATAAATGTAAAGACTCTCACCTCTTATATCGGAGGAATATTAGAGCGTACACAGCCCCTCCGATACACAAGGGGTAAAGGAGGTATGAGAGATACTTCATGGCCTACAGAGAAACACAACGCACATGAGAAGTCCAGTTACAACATAATATATACTGTCCGGTAAGTTAATAAATGACAACAATCCTATTTATTTTAGAAATAATTCCCGATTACAATGCCAGATGCCTCTAAGGCTGTAGATAAATGATATCTTTTGTGATTTGGTTGAACTGACCCTTTAAAGAATTTACTTTAAGATGCTTTAATGATGACTTCCTGTCTCAACACGTATGGTTTTTATTTTGTATTGTATTGTCTATGCACGTATGACTGTGTGAGTCTATCGGGTCTTACCAGTGTGTCATACTCTTCTGTCCTCCTCTCTGATTCATCCAATTTCCCAAACTGTTCCACAGAAAAGAACACACACACACACACACGCACACACACACACACACGAGACGTTAGTGGCTCTGAAATATGGGAAAATGCTGCAATCAAGCCAACAAGGCCAATCATTTTATCTATTACAGATGTGTAATCCTGCCGACGCTACTGCATAAAAAACATTTTTCTTTATCATGGCTGTAAAATGTGGCACTCCAGCACCTGCTCTGTGCTTTCTCTTTCAACCCACAGTAATTTAGCAGAGAGCTTTAATACAGCAGCGGAGCGGGGAGGGAAAATGAAATGAATTATCTGTGCACAGGAGTTAGAGGAAACGGTGCTGATGGATTTACTATCAACAAGCAGTAAAACAGTGTAGAGCAACCTACATAGGAAGGAGTTGCTTTATAATGAGCTGTGAAAATAAACGAGAGATGACAGAAAAATTATCACACACACACACCTGGAATTCTGGTTTGCCTCCTCTCCAGAACACCTGAATCTTGAAGGCCTTCTTCACTTTCCACACCTGCAAAGAAAATAAAAAAATGTGAATGGAACTGCAAAGTGCAGGTGTGTCTGTGTTCTTCATCTTTGTGTACTCACTTCAATCATGGAGCCGATGCCAGCAGGTATGAGGACAAGCAGGCTGGTCTGCTCGTCAAACAGATAGAGGAAAATCACTATGGTGCTGAAACATCGCCAGAGCACTGGGAAACAAAACAAAACATGCAAACATTAAATGTTGTGCTGCGACGGCTTTGCCTCGGTTACTGTCGGTCAAGGTTTTAATCCTGTAATCCAGCACACGATAGACTTTTCCACAGTTTCGAAGCATCATATCATATTCTGTCCACACAGATGTTATTGCACCATCTGCTCTAAAAATCCGTGAGTCATGTCGTCTCACTGTGCTAAAGCTGGCTGAACAATTAGAAAACTATTCAGAATCATTAAGCTGTAGCAGTGTAGGCCTGTTTCTTACACAGCTCCGGGCTAAATATTGCTCAGCAGCCCTCTGCAGATGGTTAGATCTTACCATTACCAGCTAGAAAGCATGTAAGAGCATCCCTTCTTCTGTTACAGAGCAGAAGGAAGCAGAACACAACATCTGGCCACCCAGCAGTCCAGACTCACTGAGTCAGATTACACAACAACACATCGCTGATGCCTGGTTTGTTGTGGATTCACTTGTTTTACACATTTTTCTGAAAGGACTGACAGTTACATACTCTGCTGTACATGCTCTATTGAACCAGTCAAAAACAGATGTAAAGTGTGCAGCTGAATCTGCAGACCTTTCCAACTTTGTCATCTGTTTTGCTTTTTTTCCTTTCCGTGTTTTTCATGAGAACAAAGTTACCTACCTGCTTTGCTGGACATTCCCACCATGCTTTTCTTCTGCTTCCAGAAGCTGATGTCATTCTTGAACGCCAGGAAGTCAAAAAGGAGCTAAAAAAAAGCAAATAAAACATATGAAACACTTAAATCTGTTAAACCACAGTTTTGTGTGAACTGTTTATAATCAGTACATCTCAGTGCTTACATGGAAAGCAGCCACAAAGAAGGTCAGAGCCAGGAAGTACAGGTTGGTGTCCACAAAGATTCCTTTAATCTCATCTGCATCCTTTTCTGTGAAACCTGCAACACACACAGCAGGGAGACAGCAGAGGGAGAAATGTATAGCGTATTAAAGTGTAAGCCTTGTAGACTGTGTGTTTGTGTGTGTGTGTGTGTGTGTGTGAGAGAGAGAAAGAGTGATTAACATACCAAACTGCTGCAGAGAGTAAACAGCGTCTTGCATGTGGATCCAGAATCGTAGCCTCCCCAGAGAGATGGAGTCGTAGGAGATGGTCAGAGGGAGCTCCATTGAGGTACTGTTGATCTCCTACAGATACACACACATTATTTTCAAAATTCAGCTACTACATTCAAGTATTGATGATCTGCTCTCATTCTCTTTAAAGTTTGGTTGTGAAACGACACATCAACATACTTTTTTAGATGAGTAATGGCTCAAAACGGCTGTAAACTATTGTCATAAATACTTTTTTGTCTCTGTGACATTTAGCTGAGACAAACTTTATTCTGAGTCAGACTGTAGTTTATGTCTGGGGTCAATGAAAACACACTAACAAAGAGCTTAAATCATTGGGTAATAGTGTAAATGTTTAATTTTACCTCTAAACAAGTTCAGTAAAGCAATGGATAACAGAACAAACAGTGCATTTGAAAATCTGATGGGTTTGGTTAATTACAGCGTATTATGTAATACTTATTTCAATCAAAAGGCTTACCACAAGGTCCTTGACCCGGTTGCTGAGCTCATCAACAAACAGCAGAGGTAGATAAACCATCTTTTTACCATTTTGGAATCTGAAACACAGAAAAGCAAAACATCCTCTGATGCTTCTGGATCCTAATTTAAAGTTTTGATGAGACTTGCACAGCCTGTGTGTGTTATCTTACACTCTGAGGTATCTGTGGACATCACCGGGGAGGTATTCCCTGTCGAACAGGAAGTGGTCGCCGACAATATTGAGTGTCAGGCGGGAGCGCCAGTGGGAATAGGGGTGATCTGACGTGGAAGTGGGACCCCCTGCTGCGGGGTTACCATTGCGCCGTTTCTTTTGCTGGGCTTCTTCTTTCTGACTCTGTGTTGATCACATAGACAAAGATTTTCCTCTTAAATCAAATGACCAAACTTATCTGGATCTACAGTATATTGATAAGACACAGAACACAAATGTTCTGCAGTTAAGCTAACTTGTCGTTACAAAACTGTAAGTGGTCAGCTACAGGACGGAGAGATGTTACATATATTAATACCAACATTACAAAAGAAAATACCTGCTATTACTCAAAATAACTGCTAAAATAAATCATCTAGACATCACACAAAACAAATTCTCAAAGTATTTGAAATAAAAGAAATGATAAATATAATGGACAAGTGTTTATTCAGAAAACTTCATCCTGTTTCACTTTCAGCCTGAACTTTGAAACGACTCAGTACCTGTGTTTGATCCTCTCCGGATATCAGGGAGATCTCAGGCGGTTTAGGGACCATGTACGTGGTGAGCTGAGCCACCAGGTGGACCTGTCGAGGATCCTCCCACGGGGTGACACCGGCTTGATGGACAAATACGAGCGCATATAAGGTTCCATTGTTACGTGTCTTCTTAGGGAGGGAGACGTTTACTATTCTGGAGGGAAAAGAGAGAAGGAGGGAAGTTTATGAAAGGAAGGATAATATATTTGTTTAAATTACTGTATGATATGGGTTATGAATGGTTATAGATGTGTAACACTGGTTTCTTTGGAAAATACTTTAAAAAGTGTCTTAAAGGTGCAATATGTAAGTATTAGCCACCTGTTGAATCACTAGAATAACCGTTAATTGCTGCTAACTAGCTGCTATTTGCTAACTGTGAGCTAGTTAGCTCAGTTAGTCGTGCAGCTAGCAATCCAGACAGGAAGCCTGGAGGACCGGGGGAGTGTTGGTGTTTACACTGCTAGCACAGGAACTTTGGACCGGGAGGGGCCAGGGCTAGCTGGTCAGCATGCTAACTTCAATTGATTTCTATGTCCTAACATCAAAACTGTTATTGCTTCAAATTCTTTTGACAATTTAAGGCAATTTATAAACAGTTTTAACTGAAATTTATTATACATTTCACCTTTAAAATATCAACTTCCAAAACTGTAAAACAAAACATTCACAGTAAGTCAATAAATAATTCTTAAAAACGTTAAATTACGACCGCACTGAAGCACATTTAACATCTGTTTCAGTCTCAGTACCTAGCCAGATTTAATGATGCATTAACAAATTAACAGTAGCTACAGTTATTCTGGTGATAGGCTGCCCCCATTTGTTTTGAGCATGAATCCAACAGGACTCAATTCTTACTTATTGCACCTTTAACCGATCAGATCTGAGGACAGAGACACTTTATGTCTCAGGCTTTTCATAACTCTATCTTATGTCACATAGTGAGAGTACCACAAACCTCTCAAACTTGCTGTTGACATCAAATTCGTCCTCTCTGTGGATCAGGGTATGTCCTCCCTCTGCGTTGCGCCGCACTGCAGTGTAGATACTTAACTGGATACACACAGACAGATTTTACACATATTATTACATGTATACACAACACTACTGGCATAACCACACACAGAGACAGTTAAACAGAAAACACTCCCTCCCTATCTCCCTAAGGTACTGACCTGTAGTTTCGGGTTCCCTGCCAGGAAGGGTGTGATACAGTTTTCACCTTTAGGGCTGTCGCAGGGTTTAGTGTACACTATCCCGTACATCACCCAGCAGGTGTGGAGCACGTAAACCACAAAGACACCCACGACCAGGGTGGTGAATGATGTTTTCAGGAACATGATGCTGCTGCTCACGTCGTGTCGTTGCGTCGTCTCCTTCGGCTAGCTGAGGAGCAGGGCCATATGTCTGCAGATGGAGAGATCATAGATGGAGGGTCAGTGGGTAGTACGGTGATAATAGTTACAATAATACAGGCTTAAATCTGTGCTGACTGTCGGATATACAGAAGATTCTGGAGGCTGGCTGCAGGAATTTGTTCCCAAAAAAACATTTTCTTGTGGACATGGCTTTGTGACACGCTGTCATGTCAAGACAGGAAACAAGTTTCCCCCCAACTGTTGATTTCAGTGGACAGGGGTTGTCCACACACCTATAGCCGCGCTGTGTTTGTGATAAGATGTGCAGGAACGTGATTCCATGCATGAAACAAGTCTTCATCGTGCCTTTCAACAAGCATAGGACACAGGCTGGTTAAAGACATGTGCCAGAGCGTGCTCGTCCAGTTTTGTACCGCTCGACTGCGACAAAAGATGAAATGAAATCAGGGAATCACATCTGCAACGTTAGATGATAAGAGGGAAGGCTTTGACATTGACAGACAAAATGAGACTCACTTAGATTTCTGCAGCTGACTTATTGTGACCACTCAGGTCAGTTACTGACACAGATGTATTATTTGCATGAGGTTACAGTAAATACCCACCTGTTTTCTGTCATATAAATGACTGTAGCTAGGCTAGAGGCACTCTAAAGCCCTCTAACTGACTTAAACTCACAGACACTTGCTGCCAACTTGTCCATATGGCTGCTTCTCTCTGGTTTTTTGCTCGTCACGATTTGTTTTCTAATGTTTCTTGAAAGCTGCTGTCTTTGACTCGTCTATCAGAGCCTCGGTGTTGCCATAGCTGAAGGTTTTATATGTATTTTTGCGCTCATATTTTATATCATACAATACAAGTGAAATTCAGAGGTGAAACGATGAACGTACCGATGTTTAATGTGGCAGGCTGTCAGTGACAGGACACTCTCAGCTGGATCATTGGCTGGCTATCCGCACATCCACTTTTACCGAGCCCGCCGGGTGGTTAGACGCGACGACATCGTTTCTTTAAAACCGTCCACCGCCGTTTTCAGCTGAAGACATCTGCTTTCTACTCGGCTGTCCTCTCCATTCAGGCAATAACACGTCCAGACAGAAATTGCAAACTGAAAGCGTGAGGTGGACTTAGATTTCCGCCGTTCGCTTCCTGGTTGGTTTCCTGGACGAGATTTGGGGAGTGATAACGCGAGACTTCACGTCAGCGAGACACAGAAGACGAACAAAACAGTTATTTAGCCCAAAGCTAAAGAAATTCACTTTAAAATCAATTAATGATCAATTTATTTTTATTTTTTTAATCCGATTTTTTTTTTTTTAGATTAAAATTTAATTTTGAATCAAAATCACATGCGGATGTAATATTTGGACTGGTAATGAAAGGGAAAAGTGTAAATCTGCTTATTATACAACTCTTATAATGGCAAAATATTACATTATGAAAAAACCCCACTCATTTTCAATGCTTTTTACAATTAATGTAGACTGTATTGTAAGTCCCTGAAGTATATGAAATGAAAATCTGCAAAAGAACTGCTGAAATGTGCATAATACATACACATTAATTATTATTATTTATAATTATTAACCATTATTGAAGTGCCTTGTTGTTTGTACCTATCTTGTTTAATAAAAGCAATTAAAAAAACATGCATTTATTTAGCTCAAATATACAGGTTTTGTTAAGTATTGAGATTTATTAGATATTACGACTTTTCAGCAAAGGTACATTTTTAAGATATTATATTAGCTTTCATTCACTTGGTTGGTTAATTTTGCTTGCAAACACCAATATCCACTGTTCAGACCGAGTGTTTCTAATTCCACCCTGTGACATGACGATATAAACTAGACTGTAAGGTTGTATGTAGGTTAACCCCCAAAATTGACTGCCGTGACCCGGATTCGAACCGGGGTTGCTGCGGCCACAACGCAGAGTACTAACCACTATACGATCACGGCTGGCCATCTGTCGTGGAGACGTCACGCAGCAGATAGGGTACATGTTACCCACTATTTCCGTTGTTAGTTAAATATTTGTTCTAATGTCAAAAATCATCAACCTGCCAGCAGAAATATTACCTCACTCTGTTGTATTTCCTATAAATTAGAAATACTTTAGATCTTATTTGTATTTAGGCTCATATTTTTATATTTAATATCATATACCTTCACTTTCTTACCTTTATCACTGAGTTTGTTGTCCTGTTTTTCTTGATAAATTCTTATTCTTATATTTGCACATATATGTTTAACTTTTTTGTGTAATCAGAAATGTCACCTTTGATAATTGAATCTCGTCATACTGAACCTCTGCAATGACAAATACATATAAAGATGGGAATAATCTATTTATTGTCCTTTATTCTTTTTACTGCCCATAATCTTTGGATCTGTTCTCAGTTCCTCTGATGTGATGTCGTCTTTTCGTCCTTTATTGGTTTTGTTCTTTTGTTTATACCTGTTCTTGTATTACTTTTCCCCCCTGTCTCTTTCCTTTTCTGTGATTTTGCCTGTTTTATGGCTTTTATTCCTTTTACTTGCAGTTAATCATATTGACTTTTTGTGTTTTTTACATTTTCTGTTCTACCTTCCGGTCTTCCCTTCACCTCAGACGAGGCTTTCTTGTGTTTGTCTTGACTGCAGTGTTTATTCTGTAATATTGTCTTCCTGAGTTTCCTGCTTTTGCTAGATAGTCAAAGCACTTTGTAAACTCTGTTTTTAAAGATGCAATATAAATAAAGTTTATTATAATCAAGAATTCCTAATTTCTGTCTATTACTTCATTGTGAAAGGGATTTATAGAGGTGACAAGGTCACAGAAGGAGCTGCTTACTTTTCCTTATGAAGCCGTACCATCGATAAAGCGGATTGTCTGTATGTTTCACCAAGGTGTCACACTTCTCATCATCTTCTTCTTTTGCAGAGGATTTATGATGTAATCTTTCTGGTTGTTCCTCGCTGTCAAAACTGACTGCCGTGACCCGGATTCGAACCGGGGTTGCTGCGGCCACAACGCAGAGTACTAACCACTATACGATCACGGCTGGGAAGCTGCACTATAATGCAAATTAATAAAGAAACTTGGTACATAGCTAAAAGCCCAAAAAATTAAAGTATAAAAAGTAGCATGTAGGCTGTTTATCAGTCTGACTAACTCTCTTTAATCAAAAGACAGCACAACCAGACAAAACCAAGTCCTCAGCGCTGACGAGCTACAATGTCTAGCTATAATTCCTACTGATACTCATTTCAGTAAATCAAGTCATTAAACAATAAAATATACATTTGTAGCATTTATTTAGTCTTTCAGCAGTGCCCCGGATCATCAGCAATAACAATGAATCATAGACAATAAGCGACAGATGGTTTTATAGACAGACTTAAGCAAGCAACCTGACAATGTGGTTATTTTCACGAGTTACCTTTGAGTTTTATTGTGTTGGATATTTAATAGTCTAACTTTACTTATTATAAATAATTTGATAAAATTTTCTGTCTACTGGTCAATTAAAGGTGTACTATGTCGTTTTGGGGAATACATCTTAATCAGAACAGAGACTGATTTTGTAGTACAATTTTATACTGTTTTACTTTGTTTAGGCTATATTTGGCGGACCCTGCCACCTTTCTAGCTTCAAACAGTGTTCTGGGAACCTTATTCTCCTCTGAGAACAAAAAAAATATTTAAATAAATCAGAGTTTGTATCATAACCTCATTAATATTGTAAAGATTAACATTTTGAGTTTGAATTTCTTCACCAAAAGTACATAGTGCCCCTTTAAACTTACATTTGGATAATTAGTGTATTACGCAATGTCCTAAAATCCTAGCCTCTGCTAAGAGTGAGTGATATTTGTTTCAGTGTTTGATGTTTTAAGTTATGAAAAACTGAGTGTTGTTGAAAGCATCTGTGTAAAAGTGTATATGACTCATTCACAGTATTATCCTTTTAATCTCATCCAGCTTTGGTTGCATAAGACCTTTCTATCTCGACTGCTCCTACACCAAAACAAGGAGATAAGCTGATTTTTTTTTCCAGCTTCCCACACTGTTGTTGTTCCTCAGGTAACACCAACCCTCACTTCAGCCCACATTTACCCAACCAGCCCAATCATCCAGACAGAAACAGAGCTGCGTCCTGTTTATTATGGGACTTTGGGCTTATTATCTTGCAGAAATAACATATTGCCCTCCGAGCGGTGTCGTGAATCTGTTTCTGAGTTATATTAATATTAAACACTGTTATATAGGACAGACATTGAACCACAACAATAACGTCGTCAATACCGGCTAGTTGCCCCCGGGCGAAATGATTTAACAGCTCATACCAATTTCTCCTGCATAACCTCGGGGCAGGAAAACATAAAAGTACATCACTGATTTTTTTTATGCCTGTTCTCTACCTGTGAAATATTCATCCACTTACCTGTATTTGCCCAAATTTAAAACAGTCAGTGTGACATTTAATCAGTGACATTTAACCAGCCAGTGTTTGTCCTTAAATGACATCTACTTTAATCATCTGTGTGCTAAAGAAGGTCAAGTTCACCTTCATCTGAGTTCTGGCTCGTGGCACTGACCTCAGTCTTAATGAAGTCCTCATATCTCTCAGTGTTTTCTTATCTTGCATGTATTACAGCCTCACTACTTGACCCCCTGCAGTCGAACCAAGAGGGTGATGTTTCTCTGCCGCGTCGACACGGTCTTATAATTTGTCCAAGAACGACAGTGCTCTCAGGATATTGCGTTTGGAATATACAGTAGCTGTACATTCAGCGCCATCATCCTGGAAGTGCTCTGTGGGCAAATTTCCCAGCTGAACATCACTTCATAAATCTGCTGCTGGATGTTATTAGACTACCTTTACAGTGACCCCACCTGTCTTTGCTGTATCACTGAGAGAGATGTGTTGCTCCATCCCCTACACTACTCCCTGTGCACCGATGACTGCACCTCTTACTTCCTGTCCGTCAGATAGCCGACGACCCTTTTGGGCCTCATGATCACGGATGAAAAGGACTGTCTTATGCCGTGATCTGCAGTGGAAGCACATTTCAGCCAATTAAAGAGAAGAAAAAAAAGAAGTGAAAACTATTCCCATGGTAAAACATAATTAAGAGATAAAAAGTCATAATAATGAGATATAAAAAATATCATAAGACTTGTATCTCACAATTATGACTTTTTTTAATCTCAATATAATGAATTATCATCTCGTAATTTTGACTTTTTTGACTTTCTATTTCATAATTATGACTTTTTATCACATTATTGGACTTTCTTTTGATAATTTTCAATGTTTAATCTCAATATTATTACTTTTTATCTCATAGTTATGACTTTTTGTCCCATAAATTTTACTTTCTTTTTGATAATTTTGACTTTTCAAATAAGATCATAATTTACATTTTTATCTCATAGTTTTGAATTTTATCTCAGATTTGTGACTATTTTTAATCATGACATACCATGGGAATATTTGTTTCTTCAAGCTTAATTTTTTATTGAATTTCTTTTTCCTACTGGCAGAAATGGGCTTCCATAGCCAGATGGTATGTCACTATCTATCTAACTATCCGGATAGTCATCCGTGAGAAAACTGCTTGGACAAGGGCAGGCACTTTCAAAAAAATACTTGGCAGGTGATTGGATCTCTCTGTCACAGTCTATCACAGGCGTACTTCAACCACTCAGATCAACAACAGGATAGTGCTACCACCAGTGGAGCCAGTTGGAAAAAAACAACTCTTGCCGAGGCCAATCAGGAGACAAGCGAAAACATCTTTTCTATAGATAGAAAGCCTTCAATGCCATTCTTTGCTCTTTTTTCAATGGAGAAAAGCTCTCCAGTTCTGATGTAACTGATGCTATAGCATGATGATAGTATGATAACCTCTTTAGGAGCTGCCATTGATAATTTGAAATTAACGGTTGCTTTTCTCACTGAGTGTCAGTTTTAAGTTTTAAGCATGAAAGTTTAAGCTTTCTGATAATACTGGTGGACTTTTGAATGCAGGATTTTCACTTATAAGTATTACTTCGTTGTTGTCTGTATTGACGTTATTACTTATGTAGAGGATCTAAATACTCTTCCACCACCGGATATTATCAACTTGATCAGATGTAACATACAGGTGTGTCATACAGTCTAATATTTGGTATTTGACAAGGTTTTAGCTTTTATTTTGAAGATATAATCCATTATTGTATTTAACAAAAAAGAGTTTGCCTACATAAGGATCTGCATTAAGATAAAACTTCCCAAAGAGAAGAAGTCATGTGTTTCAGAGCCTTTGGGCGGAGCAGTATGTCAAGAGCAGAAATGCAAAGAAAAAATGGCACCGTTTTAAATATATGACCAAGAGAAGGGCAGAACTTTCCCCTGATGCATTCCACGCCCATTTACTTGTCAGATGTGATTAAAAGGCCTCAGCCCATCCCATACCAGTGATGAACTTGTTCCCTTCCCTCAGGAAATCTGAGTCACATACATTAGCTAAATTGCAGAATTTTTTGGTCCCCCGTGAGCCGGAGTGCAGGCGGAGATCCTCAGGCAGATTCCTCTAACTGCTCCTCAGACTCAGTTTGAGACTAAAGGTGACCGGACTTTTTGCCTCTCGACTCTCAAACACCCAGTCAGGGAATGTTACGCCAGCAGCTTCACTGTCTATTAAATCACTTCCCCTCTTACTTTATTCATAAAAAGCTAATCTGTTAAGGCTTTTTTTTTGCTTTATTGCTAGTGTTAATGTATTTCTTTAATAGAATGGTGGAGTATTACCATTTTCTGCTTTCTTATACTACACTTCAGAGGCAAATATTGTACTTTTTAATCATCTTGATTTGTTTGACAGCTGTAGAAACTTTTCAAATTAAGATTTTACATACGAAACACGTGATCGGTTTACACTATATGATCACAGGTCACAAAACTGTCAACCTGGATGCACAAATCACAATCTGTGTGTTACGGCCTGAGAGCCGTTAGTGGTAGTGTGTGGGTGTGGCTGCTCTCTTCTGTGCTTCTGTGTCCTCCAGGTGCCGCCTTCCCCCACTGGGGCAGGTGATTGTGCATGGCTGTCTCCAGTTACTAATCAGGGCAAGATATACACTGGGGCTGGAGATGTGGCTGGTACCAGTGGGTCATCCATTGGTGTCCATGCTGTGTGTGTTCTGAAGCGTCGAGAGCAGACTGAATCTTTTCCTGTGTTTTTCTGTTAGTAGAAACTTGCTGTGTGTTGCAATCGGCTTCCCAGTTTTTTTAAAAGGGAAGTTAGCTTTCAGTTTGTATTATCATTTCGGTGTGCTTGTAGAGCAAATCTTTTTTTATGGTAATAAAACCTTAAGCTTGATTTGGGAGTTGTTTTATTTTGTAATGTGTTACTCCCCACAGTCCCTAGACCTCCCAGGGGACGTAACATATTTGCGTGTTGTGCGTTTAAAGGAAACCTATTAAACTTTTTTTGTTTTTATCCTTTCCTTCAGTGATATAGGTTCTTGTGCATGTAAAAGATCTTGAAAGTTAAGAAGGTCAAAGCCCGCACCGACAGAAGCTCCTCTCTCCCGCAGAAAACACTGCTCCTAAAACGCCTCATCAGTAGTCTCGCCTTTAATTGACATCACACTACGTCACCATGTCACACTTTGGAATAGTTTTTACCTGGCAGCTAGTTCTGCTCATATGATCTGATTTAGCACAGCTGCTCTGTTGTTGTAAGCGGTGCTGGCTCAGGCATGTGTGAGCTGACCAATCAGAGCAGACTGGGTATTCAGGAAGAGGGTCTTAAAGAAACAGGAGCTAAAACAGAGTGTGTCAGACAGAAAGTAAATACTGTGCTGCAAGACTGGACAGTATGAGAAAACGGGTGTGTTTTTTGAGCATTAAAGCATAAAAACTTCTTACATACATTAGTAATAATTATCCCATAATATATTGTTATGTTGTATTATAACATAACTGACAGGGACTGTTCTAGTTTAACTGATATATTTTGTACTTCTACTCGAGTACTTTTCCCACCACTGCTTTAATAGCATATTTTGTAATGTTTATGTAATGCCTTATATATTACTTTGTCTGAGCTGTGTCTTTTCTTTGTTTTATTTAAAGGTGGGTGTTATGTTGTATCTTATTTTATTGTGACATCACTCACAGTATGGTGTATGACAAAATATTCGACTTCAGATTGCCACAATAATTAGAGACACCAAAAAAATCTAATATGAATTGATATCAGTCGAGTGTAGCAATGTTTTTCATGTCTTACTCATTTTGGTTTTAGTAGATATAGTTTGAACAGTTTCACATATTTGGTGGCGGTAGTTAAACATTTCACCACTCAGTGGCGCAACAGCTCCATCTACAAAAACCTGATGGATTCTGTCATTAACCATTCTGAGCCTGCAATCGTCTCTCCTTCTTGGTTTCCGTCTGTCTGTCCCTGTCCTTCCTCAATACTCTGCGATGATCCATAATCACCACTCTGTGTGTCTCCATCAACATCCATCACTCTTTATGGAGTTTCGCAGTCAGGGGCGCCGAGGAGAGAAATCGAGAGAGAGAAAAAGACAGCCTTCTAGTCAGGGGCACAGAGAAGGCTACTCAGCACTCTATTTCCAAATGACCTCCCAGATAGAAAGAATGCGTCCCCGTCCACACATTTTCAATTGCCAGTCTTGGGGTTTTAACAAGACACCTTTTGCTCTCCTCTCCGGACGGGAGCACCCTGCTGAAATGCTCCCTTTATTTAAATAAATTGCCTTTTCACAAATGTATAGCTCCAGAGACGTATCATCATTCTTTCAGAGCCAGACACCTCGCAGTCAGATGCCGAACAATATTTAGTTATTTCACCCAGATACACGGACATCAATAGGTGCACGAACATGTATATGTACATGCATATGAATTTATGAGAAGAGTTAATGTAATTTCCCACCAAAAAATTAAATAACAAAGGAATTAAAGGTCCCACAGACACGACTAAAGACAGGTTGAGAATCAGCAGTGCAGTTATTTGGGCTCCACACAGCTGCTGGGAGGTTATAAGTCTGTACATGTATGTGGCACTCAACTACAAAGACCCCATATGTGCCTGACTGCTCCAGCACTTTGATTAAAGCTGAGGTGGAGGTGGAGCAGAGGTTAGTCACACTAGCAGGGGAGCACCGAACCTGCGGACCCTGTGGAGTTTTCTCTAGCATGACAGCTGATAAGTCGACCTGTATCATAGGTGCAGTAATGAAAAGCTTACTGTTTGATGTGCTGCACAAGACTGAGCACCAACATCATATATTGTGTGTCGAACATTCATGATAGAAAAATACTTTGCATGTGTTTTTCATGAGTTAGGTGACCAGACTGCCATTTGACATTGTTTGACTGTGACAAGTAATGACTTAATGAGTCACTTGTCTGTCTTATATATATTTTTTCAATAATGTGCTATGTAACATTTCTGGCTTCGTTCACAGCTGGAGAACAGTCAGTGTTGAAGGGCTGCACAATTTCTCCAGATATGATCAAAATCACAGTATTGCCAGGTGCATTATCCAAATGTCAGCAGCTGCAATCTTTTGATAAAGGTAAAATATGTGACCAAACAGCGTTATAATGAAGTACTGTAGTGCTGCAGAGATGTAATGGCTTACAAATGTCTAAACATGTTAAAAACATGTTTGTTTAGTAGAGACCCTAACAAATGTCACATCATCATGATTTTAATAGGTTTTTTTTTTTTGTGAAAATGAAAATTGCGATGCAAAAACACTCATTCCCACTAATCCTGAATCATGAGTCACAATATCTGTTAGAATAATCACGATGCTCTCATATCAAGGCAGAAGAGTGTTTCTGGTCTCTCACAGGCTGCAAATAATTCAAGCAGAAATACAATCCAACCTTGACTTTGAGTGTTCTTAAATATAAGCTACATTTTTAAAAGCACATTCTGAACATCTAAACTTTGAGGAACGGGCTGCTTTCTTGCTGCTTATTAGCCCAGGACTGCATCATCCTGTATAGTATTTGGGGAGGTAGAAGTCCTGCCAAGTGTACAGGTGCATTAAAGAATCTCTCTGTGACACGCACACCTTAGAGATAAGGCTGAAAATCATTGGAGTCATCCTTTAGGCAAGACAGCTTGCATCAGTCAAGCTGTTCAGTGCTAAACTTCGAAGGTTCTGGTTTTAGGCTACTGAGCAGCAGCTCTCAGCTGTGAGCGAGTGTAACTGTGAGTTTGATGCAGGGCTGTTGCCGAATCTGAGCGTGTTCACTCAACCTTTTCTGGGTCAATAACACTAAAAAAGCCACCAGTCTCCCTCCTCTCATCTCAATCAAAGCTATTGCGTTAGTAATTTAGAGCGGGCCTTGAAAAAAAAGGAAAATAACTTGCCTCATTTAAATGCTAATTTGTCTTCAGCTGAAGATTCAGTACAAAGGCAACAGGTTGGCAGAATATGGAATATATTGTGTGAGGGCTCATAGATCAGAAACAAAGACAGATTCCCGACCACGTTTCCCCATAAAAATCTTTTATTTCTTCATGCATCTTTTGTGTCCCAGCAGTGCTGCATAAATACACAGGAAGCAGTGGTCCGCACTACTGCCATGACTGAAAATCATTACTGAAGCTTCTTTTTTCAATCACACCCTCTCTGTCAGTGGTGACAGTAACCCTTGGCTTCTATAGGCAGGCTGTATTCTGGCAGTCCACGTGTTTTTTTTAACCATGATGTCGGGGAGAAATGGCTTCTTTGCAATTGACAAGGAGCATTATTATATACACACATCACATGACAGTGCAAGACTATTGGAAAACAGCATGGATGAAAGGTGTAACAACTATATTCTGATTCCAAACCACAATTTTAAAGCAACAAAATGTAACTTCCTGGAGAAAGATAGTTGATTGTTGAGTCTCATCCCCAGGTAGTTGAAAATCCTATCTGGGCTACAACTGCTGTGGCTGAGTATGTTCTGTACAGGACTCTCACTCAGTAGACCAGCATTCATATCATTTATGGAACATAATTTTACTGTTCACTCATTATTTTTTACACAAAGTTCACTTATTACTTTCCTTTTCTTCTCAATTTTCTGTTTTTGATTAGGTGTAGGCAACAAAAATAGTTGGTTAGGTTTAAAGAACAAATATACTTGGTTAGGTTTAGGGAACCAAAACACTGGGTTAGGTTCAGGGAACCAAAATATTTGGTTAGGTTTAAAGAACAATTATACGTGGTTAGGTTTAGGGAACTAAAATACGTAGTTAGGTCAGGGGAACTAAAATACTTGTTTAGGTTTAGGGAACTAAAATATTTGGTTAGGTGTAAAGAACAAATATATTTGGTTAGGTGAAGGGAACCAAAATACTTGGTTTGGTTTAGGGAACTAAAATATTTGGTTAGGTGTAGGGCACCAAAATACTTGGTTAGGTGAAGGGAACCAAAATACTTGGTTAGGTTTAGGAAACTGAAATAATTGGTTAGGTTTAGGGAACTAAAATACCTGGTTAGGTTGAGTAAGCATTAATAAGGGCTTATGTTCCCTTCCCCTCCTTGCTTCTTACCTGCCTGCCTTCCTTTCGTCTCCCCTTCCTCCCTTCTTTTCTGCCCAAAGATCCCTATACAAACCCTTCCTTCCTTCTTGCTTGACTGCCCTCTCCTGTCCTTTCTCCTTTCTTGCCTTCTCTCTTGATTCTGAGGCTGTCACTCTCCCACACTCATCCTTTTAATTTGTCCCATCTCTCCCTCTTTGCCCCGCTCTCTCACCGTCTATCTGAATCTTTAACCTCTTTCAATCTGTCTTCCTGCGTCATCCTCCGTCTCTGTCACAGTGTCTCTCTCTCCGTCACTCTTCGTCTGTCTCGCTCCATCTTTCTCTTTCTGTGTGTCGCTCTGCAGCCACCCTCGCTCTGTCTCTTTGTGATTGAGTGAGTTGAGAAGTTAGTTGGATACCCTTCTACTGTCCTCCAAGGTTAACCACAGACACACACATGCAGACACACACACTGACCTCTCTGTGTGCATCATTTCATTGGCTCTTATGGGTCTTTCCACTCGTGCTGGTATTTGACATGCTTGGCTTAATGTATGGGGGACATTTATTATCACACAATTACCTTTAAGTGTGTGAGTGTGCAGGTGTGAGTTTGCATGTTTGCATGAATATGTGTGTGTGTGCGTGCATGAGTGTGAGTATGTGTGGCTGGCTCATTTAGATTGTGGACCGTATGAATTTCCATTATGCAGGGTTGACAAGGAAATGGCCCAATTTTTAATTGGTGGGGATTCGCCTGCGACACAAGGTCATTGGCTGATAATATGTCAATTATCTGTCGCACAGCTGAGAGGGCGAGCTGAGAGAGAGCGAGAGAGATATAGAGAGAGACAGATACAGAGAGAGAGAGAGAGACAGAGAGAAAAAGGAAAGTAGAAAAGGAGAGAAGATCAGAGGATGGACATAGCCTCATTTGACTTGTCAGCCATCTATTCCAGTAGTGATCTGAGAGACCAAACACTCCCCCCAACACACACACACACACGCACACGCATGCACACACACACACACACACACACACACACACACACGCACACACACACACACACACACTCACGCACACACACATGCACAAGGCAATGTCACCTCCAGGCACAACAGCAGGAACTCTTCAAAGCACCAGTCAACTCACTTTCCTTTTGCTCTCCTTCTCCATCTATTTTGTCCACACGCACTCACAGGTTAAGTCGGTGGTTTAATATGCGATAAGTGGATGAAGCATGCTGTGAGTTTTAATGTTATCACTTCCTGTTAATGTAGGTTAATCCATATAACAAAAAAATGTAATCATTTTCAAAATACCCTTAAAACTTCCTAAAGTTTCTTCCTCTCTCTGTCTCTTATAGCCACCTTTAGACAATAGCTAACGTTAGCATATGTTAGCTAGCGTTAAATAGATGAGCCCAAGACGTGCGTAAACACTATCAAACTGTTAGTTTCTCCTCCTCATGAGAAAATGTCAGAAAATATCAGTTACCCAACGGACTTTTTCTACCTTTAATAGAAATGAAAAGATGCATTTTTCTCCGGCTTTAAAGCAGAGTGAAGGCACGTAACAGCAGGTGGCAGCAAAACATCAATGCTGCACATTCACTGTCAGAAATAAAAGAGGAAGAAATGAAACGTGGTCTCCTTCACAAAACCTTTTTTGCAAACTCAAGGTATTTTTTTTCAAGCGTAGGTGTGGGTGCACATTCAAAGTGTGCATTAAAAAAACCAACAGGTAGATGGAGACTCATTTGCACTCTCCTTTACCCTCTTTCTATCTTTCCCTTTGTTTTCGAAGCCTCTGCTCCTTCGCTCCACTGAGGCTTCACTCAGATGTGACTTTGACACTTTCACAGACCGTTGGACTCTCGATCTCCCCTTCTCCTCTCTCACCCTCGGCCGTGCCTCTCCTCTGCTACCTTGTTTCCACAACCCACCCTACTTCTTCTCCCTCCTCTTCTTTTTTCCCCTTTCGTCTTTTGCCCTGTCTCCCCTCTCCCTCGGTTCCCAATCTCTTCATCCTCGACATGTGTGTCAATTTGGATGGAGTGGCTCTTGTCGCCGTGGCGATGCAGAGACGGGTGGCTCATGGAGGGAAGGCGCGATGGAGGGCCGAAGGGACAGATGCACCAAGCGAGAGATAGCGGCGGAGAGATGGAGAGACATCTGATGTTCTCTCGCTGGGGCAGCCATGAGTGTAGTTACAATCTGTAAACACACCCACACACACACATACACACACACGCACAGTTGGGAAATGAACACAGGGGAAATCTGTGCCCTCTCAAACAGAGAAAATTAACACAACAGGAAATTGGTTTCTGCTTTCTGTGCAAATGTGACAGTATATCTCCTGATAAATGATATATAAATGGTATGTGTAATTTATTTAGCTACAAAAAGAGTGAGCAAGACAGAAAAAGTAAACAAACTTTAAGGCTTAAAATGAAAAACAGAGAGTTAAGTGAGAACATTGATACCACTTTCATACCTGTTCATTAAATATGAAGCTAAAGGAACAGATGGTTAGCTTAGGGGGGAACGGCTAGTCAGGCTCATCCAAAGGTAACAAAATCCAACCACAGAGCACCTCTAAAGCTCACTAATTAACATGTTATGTCTTGTTGGCTTAAACTGGCAATAGACAAGTTTTCTGCTTCAACATATAACTGTAGAATAATGAAACCATCAGCGTTACATTGGTTCCAGTCACCTGGGAAAAGGAAAGTTAACTGGCGATCCCTTTCTATTATAGACTTAATAATGATAAAATAAACCCACGTTTTTGTCCTGATGTTGAAATGATCCAGTTGTCTTTGACAGTTGACTGAATTGTACAAATGACAATTCCCCATTTGAAAAAATTTACTGGCAAAAATATATTTCAAGTGGCCATAAAACAGCGATTGAAGAAGATGCGATATATTTAAAAATGTATCTGTAAAGTGCCACTTCTCTTTAAACCATACTCCCACCGTCCTCTTCACTTGATCTTCTCCAGCAACGTACAGCTGCAACCAAACTTGACCCATGACTCTCTTTGCAGTTGGACCAGAATTCTCCTCAGTGGTACCACTTGTGATGCTTTGCCATTGTTCCAAAAGCCCATTAATCCGTACGTAAATCCCACTGTACAAAAAGCCTTTTTGTCATATAGCCTGTTAATCATATACACACACAAACTTATACTATAGCTAACTGCATCCTTCGAAGCACACAGTCTTCCCAGACCACGAGGGCCGAACTGAGTGTTGTTAAAAGACGGCCTGGCCCGGGAATTTCCTATATACGCCACCGACTCCCCCCAACCTTACCCTTGCATCACGAAGTGCTGCTCTTGGAACTTAGCAACCTTGACAGTATTGGGGTCCCTTGTTTTTTAAAAAAAATAATTGTATCATTAGCTATTTGATTGACTTTAAAACCCCATATTTATATTTAAAAGTGTATTCAGCTGCTACTTTGCTGTGTGTCCACCATATTTGTCTTTTACAAAAACAAAACCAACTGTCACCAGCACGCATTTGAGTCTTGGGATACAGTGGGCCATGAAGGATGCAAGCGTTGTATCCTCCAGGACACAGGAAACGATGGCCTTCATTTCTTGGACGCATTTGAAGGAGCCTACGAAATAGGACGGCCTTGTTGCTCGGTCTTCAAATGCAGCCTTCGAAGGATGCGGGCGGCCCTTGGATTGAGACACAGTTATTAAGGCCAAAAAAACAACGGGGCCCTCTGGGAAATGGGCTTTTGTTTTAAGGATAGCAGGCTTTTTGAATAGCTAGTTAGATAAAGTACATATAACCATATTGATGACGGGTCAATCAAAGAATTAGTCGATGTGAAACAAATAAGCTTTTATGTTGTAGTGATGAGAGTTTGTAGTGAAGGAGGCCAATTTCAGCAAACCAGCCAATGGCAGCTGACCTTAATTCTGTCATTTATTTTAGTGGCGGGTGCTAATTTTGGAACCTGGTTGGACTTCATCCGCATGGTGATTGGTAACTTCCTGGAGACTCTGTTGGTTGCCTGGCAACTGTGCAGATTAAATAAATGAGATATGCCTCGTTATGATTGAGCTTTAGAGGTGGCTCAGGTGAATGATGTCACCGTTGGACAGAGCTAGGTAAGCTGCTGGCTGTAGCCTCATACTTAGCATACAGACTAGACTGGTATCGATCGTCTCATCTACCTCTCCACCAGAGAGGGAATGAGCGTATTTCCCCAAGTGTTGATTTTTTCTATATATACACACACACATACACACACTGACGTGAAAACACACACACACACTTGTATTCTGTTCGTGTAAGACTGTGACACACTGCTGAGGCAACCCTGCCAACCGAGAAATCAAACGCCGTGGCACCAAGTGGCCTCTGTGATCACTGTGGATACGGTGAGACAGCTGACCACTTTGTAGGGACCGTTTGCATATTTTTTTTCTGTGTGCGTTTCTGGGTGTGTGTGTTTTTGTGTGATCACCAAGAACAGAAATCAGAAGGAAATATTACATGTGAGAATGATTGTTTTTTTCCCTGTGTGAGTGTGTAGGAAGCACAAGAACAATGACCCATGCCTGTGTGTGTCTTTTTCCCGTTGTCTGTTAGTGTGTGTCTATGTGTGTGTTTGTGTTTCGCGTGTGTCCACATGTGTGACTGTCTGCGGCTGAGTGTCTCCCCAGGCTTTTTTTCTGATAGACCACTACTGGGTGTTGTGGAGATGAAAGGGATGCTGGGAACTCATCTCACGCTATGAATCCTGGGTAAGTGGCGTGTGATGTGAGTACATCCTCATCACTCAGTGAAAGAAGGCTTTCATCCCTTATCCGTTCCTTCTATCAATATCCCCTCTTTCTGTCTCCTCTCCTCGCCCTCGCCCTCGTTTCTTTCTTCTCTCCCTCATCTTCACTTTCTTCTTTCTTCTATTGTTGCATTTTTTTTCTTGTCTTTTCTTTCCCCTGCTCATTTCTTCACCTCATTTTCATACCTATTTCCTTCTCTCCTTTTTATTCAGTTTCCCCTCCTCTCGTCTCGCTCCCTTTGCTCTCCTTTCAACTGAACTGTTCTAAGTTTTTCTCCCTTCCTCTCCTCTCCTCTCCTCTTTTCCTTTCCTTTCCTTTCCTGTCTTTCCTTTGCTTGTGTCTCATCTCTATTTTGCTTTGCTTTCCACTCAACTTCTCAATATTTTTCCTCACCCCCTCTTCTCCCTTCCTTTCCCTTCTACTTCTTTCATTTCTTTCTCTCTTTGCCTCCCCCCTCTCATTCTTCCTCCTCCCTAATTCCTTTCCTCTTTTCTTCCCATCTTGTCTTTTCTTTTCTCAACCACTCCTCCTTTCCCCCTTTCATTTCCTTTCATCTTATCTGTTAAACTCTTCCTTCCTCACACTTTTCTTTCATTTCCTTACATTTCTGCTTCTTCTTTTTTTCATTTCAACTCAATACCTTTTTTATCTCCCCTTATATTTTCCTTCCTATTCCTTCCCTTTTCATGTCCCATTTTCTTCTCTTCTCTCCCTTCCAATTAAATTTTTCTTTTCATTCCATATTCTGTCTTTTCTTCTCTCATCTCTTTCCCCTTTTCCATTTCCTTTTCTTTCTTTCTTTCTTTCTTTCTTTCTTTCTTTCTTTCTTTCTTTCTTTCTTTCTTTCTTTTTCATCTTTCTTTTTCATCTTTCTTTTATTTTCCTTTCCTTTTTTCCTCTTTACTCTCCTCTTCTTTCTCTTTGCTTTTTTCTTTCCTGTTTCTTCATTTTCTCCCCTCCTCTCCTGTTTTTCCTTACTTCCCATCTTCCGATTTTTCTCCCCTCTCCTTCTCCTTTTCCCTTCATTTCATTTCCGTTTCGCCCCTAAACTCCTTCCTCTCCATTTTTTTTTCATTTCCTCTACATTTTCCTCTCTCCTTTCTTTTCTTTTGCTCCCTTCTTTTCACCCCTCCTCTCTCTTACACTTCCCTCTTATCATTATATTGGTTACCTTTCACCTTCTTTCTTTTTCTTTCCCTGTCCTGTGTCCTCATCTGTCCTTTCGTTTGTTTCCTTATCTCTTTTCTCCTCTGCTTTCCCTTTTCTCTTCTCAAGTGTTCTACATTCTTTTCCACTCCTCTCCTGTGAACACAAAATGATCAAAGTGCCCATTCTGGCCATGACAGTTCAATTTTACCAGGACACACACACACACACACACACACACACACACACACACACACACACACACTCTTCTTCGTACTTTTCAAAGCGTGTACATGCTGTAAGTGAGCCTTTATGTGTCTAGATGGCGGACTTCCGCTTGAACAAGTTGGATAAGTCAAATTTCAAATTGTCCTTGTATGATTATTCTTAGAAAGGCAGATTTGACTTTCAAACTTTCCAGATTTTATGAACAAAACCAGCTTTACCATATGGCCACGAACTTTGCCTTAATTCCCGTCCTCAGTCCCCGCTGAAGATACTTCAACCAGTGGAGCTGCTCATGCAATAAAAGACACTTTATAAAAGACGACTCTTTATGAAGAGCAGCTCTCAGGTAACCAACAAAACACAATATATAAGAAAGTTTCAGTGGAAGCAGTTTCCATGGCCTGACGTTGCCATGAATCATGTGATCGATCACTTTATCCAGTCTTGGACCAAAATAATATAGCACATGACATTCACAGGACCCCACTGGGAATCTAACTGAATTAGGGCTGCAACTATCAATTATTTTCATTATTAATCTGTCAATTACTTTCTCAATTACAGTATTAGATTAATCACTTTGTATACAAAATGTCAGAAAGGTGTGGAAAAATGGCAATATCCCAGAGCCCAGGTCACTGCTCATTTTGGTAAATGGACTTTTTCCAGTCTACTAACCGCTCATAGCACTTTATAACAATCACCCATTCACATCCACACACTGATGGCAGAGGCTACATGGTGCCAACCTGCTCATCAGGAGCAATTTGGGGTTCAGTATCTTGCTCAAGGATACTTTGACTTGTAGCAGAAGGATTCCAGGGAAGGAATCGAGCCAGCGACCTTCCGATTACTGGATGAGCCACTCCGGGATCCAGGTTCCAACTCAAAGATATTAAATTAACACTGAGAAAAGCAACAATCGTTATGAGATGCTGGAACCAGCGAATATTTGACATTTTTGCTTGAAAATAGACTAAAATGAATAATAGCTTATCAGAATGGTTGCAGAACAATTTTCTGTGGATTTGTAAACTAATAATTTCAGCTGTAAACAGAATCAGAAGTAGGTTATCTAGCTTTTTCTTTTTCTTTTGCCCCTGCCCCTCAAACATCCTGTGAAGGGTGCAAATCAGCTGATACAAACACACTCCAATTCTCTTCTCGCTTTCCTGGTGCTAAAATGAGCCACCGTGGCTGTCTGTGTGAACATATACAACGCTACTACACAACGTTGAGGTGGTTATATGGCCTTCAATGGGCTTTTATCACTCGGTGAGGTCCACAGAGACACTCAGCACCATGGACAGAGCCTGCGAGGCGTTCTAGTGTGTGATCGGTGTTGTTTTGCAGCCTGTGCAGAAGTCTGTTAGTTGATGTTTTGATGTGCACCTTGTAAATATAATCTGTTACTGTGTGTTGTGTGGTTCTATTCCACCACTGGTCTGTACTCGTATCTGAGTACGTGAGAAGCTTCATAATGCAGTGTCTAGAAGTTTTTATGTCAAGAAGATGGTTCAAAATGTGGGAAAAAGCCATGTACAGAGGTTTGTTTGTTGTTTCATTTTGATTAGAAGATAAATCTGTCATGAGTGTGGCGCCAAAACAGCTGCAAAGTACAAGACGCCATGAATTCATATAAGCCCGGACTAGACTGCAGCACACAGATTTAAAACGCTCAAGTGTCTTTCATAATCATATCTTCAGACCATCATTGAGTACAACAGAAACAGAAGTACAACTTACATTGAAATGTGGACTAAATGTGTAGGACCTTTCTCACTTGGTTTCCTCACAGTATTTCCTCACACCCCACCCCTGCTGATGTAGCCTGGTCTCACTCCCAGCACGGCCTTATCAGTGGCCCTGTGCTTCCAGATTTAACGCTGTAGTTACCCCTGTAGCATCACTTCTTCGGGGTGGTCATAAACTGGGCTCTTCATCCGGAGAACGAGTTATGCATTCTGTTATGTAGCAAGAGTTGCATGCTTTAAGATCCTAATTGTAAGAAAAGTAGATTTTTGAGTCTTATTCCCAACTTGTCAAATACTGACACTGGGATGGTAAGTCGCGATGGTTGCCGCCCCACGTATCAGTATTTGTCAACTTTAAATAATGTTAATAACAATTCAATTGAGGTAATATGTGAAGTGTTGGTCAGCTAGCTTTATTTTTAAACTCTAACCAGATGTTGCATATGTACAGTATAATTTGTCACTTGACCGTGGAGCCAGGGACATCAGAGTACCAGGGACAGGAAGTATTTGGGCAGCTCTGGGTCTGTTTTTATCTCCCGGTCTGTCCCTAAGTTACAAAGTTTGCACTGTGAGACGATGATGCCTTCTTCTCCTTTCTCACGGTCTTCCTCTCCTGCCTGCCTCATGCTGCTTTCATCCTCCAAATTCAAAAAAACACTTCCACATCCACGTGTCTGCTCCTCACAGGTTGTTATACAACATACACTTATTCAGTGTCCTTCCAACAGACATCTAACACATTGTTTTTGTGTTAATATGCACGGCCGGTTATACTCCACCGAGCACACTCACACACATTTTCTTAAGGCAGTGCAGCTTCTCGGGTTTTCTTTCCTCATCCGTCTCCTCCACTTCTGTCTGTGTCTGCACCTGCTCGTCTGTCTGTCTTTCTCCATCTTTTTCTTACCCTGCCATCCTCGTCTTCCTCCTCTGTTCCTCTGCGTCACTCTCTCTATACTGATATATGATGCAATGAAACAAAATGTGACAGTCAACTTTTTCCCCCTTACTCTATTCCCATCAGACCTGTCTCTTCCCACTCCGTTTCTTCCCTCTTTTTCACATTCTTTAATTCTCTACCTCTTTCTCGTCCTCTCCTTCTCCATTTGCTTTCTCTGTTGTCTGTCTCCCCCTCCTCCTCCCTCTTCCTCCCCTCATCTCTCTTCTTCTCGCTCCTCCTTTCGCTCTCTAGAGTCCTCTTCTTTCCGTCTGTTTCATTAACAAGATTTATCTTCTCTTGTAATTACAGTACACACACATGCATGCAAGTGCGTGCACACACACACCCACACACCCACACACACACACACACTGTGCCAGTCACATATCTTGGCGCTGCAGTACCACTTTTCTACCAGTCAGGGTCACTGTGGCACTGTGACGAAAAGAGCAAAGAAGGGGGGGGAGTGAATGACTTGGTTGGAACAGGGGTGTGTGTGGAAGGCTATTAACATGTGTGTGTGTTTGTGTGTGTATGTGTGTAAGTTTCCATGACGCTGCTAGACGGCAAACTAGCGTCAGGATGGAACAAATATAATTTGAAATTAACACCATCCACTGTGAATAAATAGCATTCTGCCGGTATCCTCTTCCTTTATACATTCCAATTCAATTATGTTTGAATTCATAATACACTCTCACACCGCCTTAATGCCTTCCTGAAGGCCACACCTCCGTCTGTCTGCCCGTGTGTGTGTTTGTGTGTAGATAAAAACCATCAAGGTCCCCGATGTTCTCGATGCGTGCAAGTACTTTAGATGCAGAAACAACAGGCTTTATGACTGCAAATATTTGCACGGTTAGATGAGCTGGATGAGGCGTTAATGGAGGCACTTTTCAAAAGTTCAACATTTATTCGTCTCCCGGTCCACAGGCCTCCGATCTCCGATATCATAATCCCTCTAAAGTAATGGGCCCCGCTGCTGACAGAGCCTGATTGATGCCGGTTTTCCCTCCGTGCAGAGCTGGCTAGTTGGTTGACATTGACAGAGTGACTGACAGAAAGGTTGACAGAGTGACAAAAGCAGAGTGACTGGCGTTCATCATCACAGCGTTTCTGACTGATACAAAAACTTGCTGAGAATCAGGGGATGATGAGGTTTTTGTTAACTGCCCCCACCTAAACAAATTAAGAGAAGAGACATGTTTTGTTTTGTTATTATTCAACATTTGAACTGCAGTGTGTATGCTCCCAAGTGTGTTTATGGTGAATAAAAACCTTGTAAATTAAGCAACCAGAAAGTAACCCTCCTGGCCTTCTCTCCACATTGCCTCTTCATCTAACTGAACTAAAACCTACAAACTAAATTAAACTTTTAGCACATTAACAAAACGAGCAGCAGCAAAGGAACAAATATCTTTTCATCTGCAGTAGATTCATTTTTAAGTATTGGATTATGTACCGAGCCTATTAACAATAAGCAAAACATGAGTTTGTTTTCACATACATACAGTTACGGCTGATTTGTGAATACGAACACACATACTACACTTTCCTCTTTCTCTTCCTCAGTACTGTGGCGCATTAACAGAATGCCTCGCTCCCAAATTAAACAAAACTATTTTTTTTTTTTAAACAAACAAACGATGAGCTATTTTCTAACTAGCATCTGCTTCCCCCTGTGTTCATCACACAGTGGTAGACTGACAGATGGATCGTCCACACACACTGTGATCACAGCAGAGTTGGGCACCTTTGGGTATGCAGATACGGACAACATGTTGTTTATAAATAACATGAAGCATTTCACTGTGATTTCAGAGAGTCGATTAATGAAATGTTCCTTTTGTTGTAGCTTTTATATGGGAGAGTTTAATTTGTAGATACTTTAAACAGTAGTAGGTGTTCACTGTTTCGTGAATGCACTGATGACGCATTTTTATTTGAATTTTTTTTGCTTCAGTTCATGTAAAAATGTGAAAATGTGAAAGAAAAACGCCCAAGCACGTATTATATTAATGATTCACATACTTATGAGCAGTTATTCATTGGGATAGAGGGGTGGGGCAAAGTGTTAGGGCTGCATGGCCCCCCTTTTTTGGAGGCGCACTTCAAACTGTCGTTTCAATGTATTCCTTTTCTTTGCAACAATGTAACACAATGTGTTACATAAAAAAGTTTGCCTGCATGAAATGTTTGTATAAAGAAGTTCTTGATTTAGATCAGGTGATGTTTAAGGCTGCCCAGGCAAGCACTCAGAAGTATTGAGGTTCAACAGTCAGCTCTGACCAGCATATGCAGTCACACACACACACACACACACACACACACACACACACACACGCACGCACAGAGCGACACAGACACAGAAATTCATTTATGCACGGTGGAAATGCAGCGATAATGACAGTCTCTAAAGAGGCGTGTAAATGTTATTTGAATTTGCCATTTTATGTGTGTGTGCCCGTATATGTGTGTTCATGTTTTTGTGTGTTTGTGGTTGTGGGTTTGTGAATGTGCAATGATGTGTATCGTGTTCTCAGGCCAGGAGTGTATTGTTGTCTCCTCAGTCCCTCGAACATCATTTATACGGTTTCCACACATGTGCACACACACACATGCAGTTGCAGGTGTCTACCTTGTCGAGAGAGCAAAGCAAGAAGTGTGCCTGTGTGTGTGTGTGTGTGTGTGTGTGTGTGTGTGTGTGTGTGTGTGTGTGTGTGTGTGGTTGTGCACAAGCACAGGTGTGTGTCGGTTGATAAAGTTTATCAGCTCGGGGCATGTTGCTGCTGGCAACCAGTGTTGTGAAGGGAAAAGGCCACGCAGACAAAGTGTGTTTGTGTGTGTGTGTGTGTGTGTGTGTGTAAGCCAGTCTATCTGTGTGTGTCTTTAGGGAGGAGGATGGCAAACATAAGCACTGCTGATGACCCTCTGCTCATCACACACACACACACAGACACACACGCAGCAGATGATTTAAATCCATTTTGAAGAGGAAAAGCTATCAGCATATTTATAAGTTGATATTTCAAAAGTAGCAATAACTGTAGCGCAAAACATTACTTTTTTTTTGTCAGTGAAGGCAGTGAAATAGATCTCTATGAAGAGGATGAGGCCACACACAACAGGATACATACTTAGATACACACTGCTCCTAGATTCCTGTCTCAGCCACATTTTCAGACTGTCAGCAAACCAAATCCATACATCTTGTTTTGTAACCCTGTGGTTGATATTTAAAGGTTTGTCCTATGACAAGACTGTAAAAAATCAGTATAACACTTTATCCACATAGTCCACTGTTATCAGGCAATGTACTGCAGACTTCAGCCTTCAGTCAGAAAGGCAGTTATTTCAGATAAACAAGAAGACCAGGCCCCAGTGGTGGATTAAAGACGTTTGAGGGGCAGGGGTGAAAAAAATAAAAAGGGCACCAGCTGTGTGTGGTGGGGCACCAATGTACAGAAAGTTGTGATACATCTAACCCTTGAGGGCTCTTTATCAAGTTTTTTTTCACCCTAGGGGTCACTCTTTAACCTCTACTACACATGCGCATGGATCCACGACACCAACTACTTTACGGCTCAATCCAGGTCATCCCCAGTACTTGAGCAAGTGTTTAAGAGTTTAATGTCTGATGTTTGAAATACCTCACCTTGCCTATTGATCCTTTGCAATAGTGTGATATCCTCCTCTTCCATGCCTTTTTGGAGTCTGTCTGCAGCCGCGCCAAATCGGTTGAAACTGTCGTGAATTTCAACTCTGCCTGCCGTCAGTGGATCAACAGGATTGGCTGAAATGTTTCCCGTTTCGGTTGTTGTAAAGCCGAGGATTGGTATTTACTGGGAAGGGGCGGGATATGTGTTATACAACCACCATCTCTTACAGACTTTTCCATTCAAAAGGTCTTCAACTGGTTTCCTTCTCTCTTATAACATCTCTGACTATAGTTTCCTTTTAGCTGTGTTACAATTAGCCCATTCCAATAAAGTGTGACCCCAGCGTTTGACTTGTTCGTTTGGCTGCAGTAGCCTGACGGGCAGGGAAATCCACATCGACGAAAACTTTTGGACTTGAATGTGAATTTAGCGGAGAATGCGAGCGAGCGACACTCTTTGCCCTCCCAACTCCTGCTGAAGTGCCTCTGAGCCAGGCACTTGACCTTCAAGTGCTGCAGTTGCTCAGCAGCTAAAAGAGCATGATTACACTGGGTAGCTCCGAGCGCAGAGTCACAGTAAACCTCTGACACGGCTCACTCACTGAGAAAAAGAATGTTTTCAGTAAGTGAGCATATATAATGTTCATATATTGTATAGATACAGCGCAGGCTTTAATTAGTCTAGTTAAGTGTTCATACTCCTTCTCTGCACACATGAATACAGTCAGTGATGAAAGCGGGATTTCTATGCAGCCATTTAAATTTCTTTAAGGTTCAAGGTTCATACATGTGTAATTCCCTTAAAGTGTAAGAAAAACTACTTTTTATAGTGAAGTGTTGAGGATTAGTTGAAGAGGATTGTTTTAGTAATTTCTCAAGTAAAACACACTCAGATGTTTTCTTTTCAGCTTGCTCAGATGTAAATATCTGCTGTTTATTTCGGTTACTACACAGTAGTGATGAATAGAGACACTGTGCTCATGAAACTAATCTGTTAGTGGCCATGACGCGACCGTTCCACATTAATACAATTTCTTTTTTTCAATGTCATTTTAAAATTAAATCATTATATGCAGTGCTTCCGCTATCAGTTAAATACATTCAGTCACGCCGGGCTGCAGAGGTTTCAGTGCCACAGTCATCTCTATGTTATCTTACTTAGAAATGATCCAAATGAGGTCTTTACAGTAAGGTTTATAGATTTAAAAATTGGGGAAAAGGGAACAGTGGTATTTCATCTGTATATGAATACACCCTGAGCTGAGGTGACAGGAATTGTATGAGGAGAGAAAAGGTTGTATTGATGCATCCCAAACTGTGTTTTGGACTGTAAGCAATGCGAAAAACTGCCCTATTGTGGGCATTGTAATAGGCTTTTTTCACTATTGTGCATTAATCAAAAATATTTTTGGAATTGCAATATAGTGAAAGTGGAAAATCCAAATCACTGGAGCCACAATTATACAGTAAAATGTGTCACATAGCTGTCACAACATGTCACAACAGACCATTAAAAATGAAGCATTGTGGCGCTGCAGAGATGTCCTACAAATCATGTTCCACCAGACATAAGGGAACATGCCTGTTTGGTACAGGTCGCAGCAAAAATCACATCATCGTTTCTATTTTATTGTGAAATGCAAAAAAATTTGACATTCCCACTAAATTTGTGACTCAAATTGCAATTGCAATATTTGTCAAAATGATAATCATTCAGCACTATTGACCGATATGTCATAGAGCAAACCATCAGTCCATTTATCAGGAAGTAATCAGTAAATTAATTGACACTGACAGTTGCCGCCCTGTATTCACCGTCTTATTCTTCCTCTCATTTACTTCCTCTCTCTTTGCATACCGTTTCCTTCACACCTGCCTTCCTCGAGTAACATCTGTGTTTCCAGACAGGCTTGGTTGACACATTGCCTGACAGTCAGATCCCTCGAGTCTTCCGATGACTGATGGTACATAAGAGGGGCGTACATAGAGAACAAATTAAAGGTAAATAAAGTATGTTAATGCAGTGCTTACATACTGTATGTGATGGATATCATCAAAGCACATCATCGATGTTGAGATTCATCAGTCTGGTGCTAATAAGTGTTGCAGTCAAGACAGCTGGCTGTGAAGCGTCACGTGTCTGAGCATCCTTGAACGCACCAAGAAGGGCAGTTGATAAACAGTCTCTGCTCACAGCTGCAGTACCATGCAATGATAATGTAACTTTGATAAAAAATAAGGCTGATTAAATGTCGCTGTGATGGATTACCCATCTTAAGTTTCCAGTATCTACAGATTCATCTGCATAGCACACAGTAATGGACGTCTTGGAGCTCTTTTTGGCTCGTCAAAGAGAGACACAATCTGTAAAATGAAGCAGACACACTGTACTCAGGAAGTTCAGGAGTATGTATGTGGCTCGCGATGTTTATCACATGTGATCCCGTCTGTTTGTCTCAACACACTGCACCCAACTATGAAGTGATCCCCCCCAAATTAGAACGTGCACTAGGTGGCACTGTTGCCATATCTCACTTCATGCACACAGACACACACGCACACACACAAACAAGCACAGATTGGCAAACACAACGCTACCTTAGGCTCAAGAGATGGAGAGACGCTTTCTGTCTGTCTCTCTCTCTATCTGACACACATACATACCCTCTCTCTTTCCCCATTTTCACACACACACACACACACACACACACACACACACACACACACACACACACACACACACACACACACACACACACACACACACACTTACATTACTCTGTCTATTCATCCAGGGTAATGTATCGTTATTACTAAAACAGGCACCCCATAATACTAAAACCCATTGTTACAGCAGCCGAGCGTTGGAAAATCAAAAAGATTTACAGTAGGCATGCAGTATTGTGTGATTCATCAAATTACAAAAAACGGTGTAGCATGTAATCATGAGCTGCTGCAGTGGAGACAGACAGGCTGCCGCACATTCGTACGCTTGCATCAGTCAGATTCACTCACACCTACAGGCTGCATGTTACTGCAGTGGAATAGTTCTTTTTTTTCCTGGTGAAGTGCTTTGCTGAAGAGCACTTCAGGAGAGTGGATTATCCCTCAGTCATTCTTCCGAAGTTTATTCTGACTGCGAGGGTTTAAAGTGTTGTCTGCCTGGTCACCAAAACCTCTCCTTTAGAGGATCCCGCCGCCCAGAAAAGAGCCGAAATCAATTGCGAACTCTTCGAAATCTTCGCTGTGTCACGGAATGCACTTCATCCAATGATCATCTCGACTCCGTTATCAAAACACACACACACACACACACTGTACTCACCAGAAAAGTAACAGCAATGGCCGCTTGTTCAAACACTTTAAGTGACCTGTGTTTACTGTCAAGTCACCTCCAGTGGACCGGCCCGCTAATGACCGTCCCCTCTCAGGAGCAAAGAAGTATCATGTTGTTGTAGATTCCCAAAACCTCTCAGAGAAATGGTGGGTTTGTTGTTCTGAGGACGTTAAGTGTCAGATTTTGACACCAAAGACTGTGGTAAGCATCCTCTCTTCTTCCAACTGCCAAGATGTGTGGAGCCATATCAGGAACACCATCATATAGGTTAGATATGAAGGCTGCAAAGTGACATATATCCTTTGTTTTACGTACGACAACAGATGTAGCTATAGCTAGAGATCTGTCCCGAACGATATAACCATCACTGCCCACATACTTCTTTGTGTCCCCCATGTTAGCGTGGATGTCGAATTGGTCTCGCACAGACCTCCACTTTTACTTTGCCACTTTCTCCTCCCAGCTGACCTGTAAGTAACTGTTTGTGCAAAGTAACAGCATACAGATGTTTAAAACATAACCTCTCCTCAAAAAGTTGTGCCACTTTTTAAACTTCTTCCTCTTGTCCTGAGGTCATTTCTCACTTGAACTAGTGGCTACACTGCCACACGGCCTCCCATGACTACCAGAGGTACTGCGTCGTTGGTCCATATCTGCAAGCTTTCAGAAAACATGCAGAAAAATGGATGGGTTCACCTCACAGGTTTTAGCAAGCTCACCAAGCTTTTCTTCGTTCAAACACAAGATTGATGTATCTTCCGCATGGTTTTCTCGGTTTTCTCGGTTATAGGTTTAGGAGTTAAGTGTCTGAAAGTGAAAAAAAAAGAGTTTTAAATTGGTTATCTGTGCAGCTATCTAACAATGCGTCTACTCCATTGTGTGTTCAGCCACACCTCCCCACAAACATTTTGATCATTCATTAATCGATGAATCATATATCGAGCAAAAATGCCTGCCAGTTGCTGGTTCTACCCTCTAAAATGTGAGGATTCATTCCCGTTTTGCTCATTTACGTCACAGTAAATGCAATTCTTCTTGAGTTTTGGACTTCTGGTTGGATAAAACGAGAAATCAGGAGATGTTTCACTAATTAGACTTGTTTAACTCAGCTATGACACCATTAACCACACAAAAAAGAGCAATTGACAAAGTAATTCATAATAAAATTATTGTTGCTGCTGCGATTTCATTTCACCCCACAGCGAGATGTATGTTACGATGAACTAGTGAGGTATTTCATTCAGGTAATTAATTATCATCATCAATCATAATTGCAGCCCTTGTGCAAACTATAGCCTTCAAAATGGTCATGAAGTTGATAAATGCCACTTTATAGGAACGTTGAGGCTTTCATTAAGTTTTAGCAAGGTACTTAACTGGCAACTGAGTCTACATAACTGGAGAGGACACCCCAATGACAGTCAGTTATAAGTTAAGTAAAACTTTTAATCATGATTTGCAGACAGGTCATGATTCATCACCTAAATCTCAAGTTTGACCTCTGCTCATCATCGTCAGTGAGCCGGTGAGGAGTGCCAGGCTCACACCCCTGAAACACAACAGCAAAACAAATCTGCTCTCCTGTGGAGCTGACAGTTAAAACACTAAGATGCTTGCCAAGAAACGTTATATCGCAACGGGTCAATAACAGCAAACGAGTACATCACAAACTCATGAGCACGCTCAAACTTTCTAATCGAGCAGGAAACAGTTTGCTCCGCATGAGTGAAGCAGGAGGTGAAGACAGTCTGACTGACTACTCGTTTTGCAGGACACAAAAACGGCAGCGAATCTTGGCCACAGACGCCGAGCTGTGACAGTTCAGCCATCACATCCGATTTAACAAAAGTTGCAGGTTGTCTCCTCACACCGACAGTAGCCAATACTGCTGCTGCTGACAGCGCTCCCTCAGGAAGTGCTCCTAACTGTCACACATCCTGTAAAATCCTGTTTAAAGGACAGGTATTAAAACCAGCCGTTACTAAACAAAATGTTCTGACAGATATGACTGGGTTCAAGTTGTATCTGTTCAGTACTGAGTACACAACACATAGAAGACAGAAGTACATTTACTTTAGTACTCGACTTACTTGGGTAGTTCAGTTATAAGCTTCTTTATATTCTACTCTGTCTTTAAAAATATCCTGTGGTGTTTCTCGAACTGTGGTCGTCCGTTTGGCTGCCTTGTTAGCTGTAATAACACCACCACCACCCTCTCCACCTTCTGATGTAAAAGGTTGCTAATAAGCACATAACATGAAGGTGATACGCCACATTTAGAGACCAATGTCAACCTCGGATGTATCTGTGGTTTCCAGAAACATTAACCGCTAATATTATGTCCTGGGGACTGGGCTGCCACGAGTCCAGTATCTGTCATACTCTAATTATAACCATAAACTGTATAAATTATGGATGGGCTTTATATTTATAAAGGTCTGAAACCTCTCAAAACCCTCAAAAAACTTTCTTCTTCAGTTTTGTCAACAATAACAGTCACAGAACCTGCTGTTTGGCCATCTGCAATACTGCAAGTCAGGGTTTTTCTTCAGCGTTTCAAGCTGAGAACCAAATCAATAGTCTCTCCTCCACCTCTTCAGGAGCCAGACTACTCTCCTCCCCACACCTTGTACCTGAGCCCAGTGCAAAGCCTTACTTATTATACAGCCAAGGCCTCAAAACAGAACATTCGTCATGCTCACTGTACGGAGGGTTTCAATGTCACCTCCTGCACAGAGATCACACAGTTTACTCGGAGATTAAATGACCTTGAATCATCAGCAAAGTGTGAAATACAAGTTCTTCTAGTCGATTCAAACCAGGCTGATTGACAGAATTTAACATTTAATCACACTGAGAACATCTATGTAAACACTCAGCTACTATATTTCAGAAGATTCAAAGGATTTCTGGGTTGCCTAATATTGCTGAAGTCCTGCTAGGCAAAACTACTTAAGTTCTCATAATATGCACTTACCTGCTGCACATATACATTCAGATAAAGATGAAATACTATCTATTTTCACATGGTAAAAGGTCTCTCCCTCAGAGAGAGGTATAGCAAAGAGGTGGGGGAGCAGATGGTAGAGAGGCAGACTGAGACTGTGCGGGGGAAAGGAAAAGGGAAAAGGGAGAAGACAGTGTGTGTTTCAGCGTTTCAACACTCAGATATTTCCTCCGCAGCACTCTGTCTCTCTTCATATCTCACCCAGGTGTCAGGGGAGTGGGCGGCAGGATCTGTCTGGAGAGACCACACAAAAGTTTAGCAGTCAGAAAACTAGCCTTGGTAGTTCTGAACGCGGAGGTAACACACACTGCAGTTGTGTACAATATGTGCGTTCTAGTTAAGTGAGGCAGAATTGTGTAGTTTTATAACTATAGCAAAAAGAGAGACTGTACTGTGTCTTATAATGCGTCTTAGCCATGTTAGTGGCATAGCTAGGGATGGCAGTGCTCGTCTGTCGGTCGATCAGTTGGTCCACGGCTTGGACACCAACTATTGGATTAATTGCCATGTGCAGACACTCATGGACAAAGCCCAATGACTTTGATGATCCTCCATCATGATGTTGACCTCTAGCGTTTGGAGTGAAATGTCCTGAAAGTTGTCAATCTAGCTTTAAGTTATCCAATACATTGACGATAGTTCCAACGGTCTCAGCTGTACTTTGTGCTTACTGCTAACAAGCTCACTGGATGTAGACGGCTGCCGTTGGGCGACTTTTTCAGTCAGCATTCTTCTCCCCTTCCGCTGTCCTTATTAAATCCTTATTCTACCACGGATATAATCAAAGAAATCTGATACAGCATCGGAGGCAGATCTCCGTTCATTTCTTAAGCTCCTCAGTGGCACATGAAGCCAAAAATGTTCGACTTCCTGGGAGTAAAACTCCCCGGATGTGGCCCATACTTAAATACAATTAAATACATTAGTCAAACCTTCCCCACATAGTTAATATGCTCAATTTGCATTAAAAACACTGTAAATCTAGCAGCAGGTTTGCATATATATTTTTTGGTAGAACAGTCCATAAGCATAATTGTCTTAAATTCTGAAGTGGCCCTCTTGTGAAATAAACCCCTCTTGCTACAAAAGTGTTTCAATCAATAGACAAAGTAATAAAAAAGTAATTTCTGTGGCCGATAAAAATTATTTGATCAAGGAGGAAAAAAGCTGTTAAGGCCATATAACTTATATGGGTGCAGTGACTTGAATGCAAACTGCAGAATTGGTGGAGAAACCCATAAACTGCCTGCGCTGATAATTTGATTCAAACTCTCTGATATCTCCCAGATGGAATGAGTTATAGAGTCAGATACAGCACAACTTATACATTTGCACAGCACCATCCTGCCCTTCAGAGAGACAATCTATTTGTCACGCTTGGGACAGACTGAAGAAAGTTATTTATTGATGATTAATGATTGAGAAGAGAAGATTATGGAGAGCCGTGACTTATCAATACCACTACATACTCACTGCATTTTTATGCTCATCATTGTTTATTTTATGTTCATAAACATGCATCAGATCACTTTCTTATAACATCATCTATGATAATGTCATGTTTAACGTAGATCAGAGTTAATTGAAAAATAATTTTGTGATTGACTCAAAGGCTGTGTCGACACGGCCTCGGCAGGTTTCACAAACACAGATGCTGATGATTCCTTTATTTGGTTGTCGCTCGTTTATTGGTGTTAATTGTGACAATGGATTCAGATGACATGCATAATTTGTGGCAATCCTTTCGAAGGAAATGAACAAGGAAAACAAAAATGGGTAGACCTGAGAGCAATACTAAATGCAGGAGAAAAAAAAAATGCAGTGTTAACATGAACCGCATAAGTATTTTATGAGACAAGGAAGATGTTCAGATCACAGATGTGTCACTTTACTTCACCTACAGCAGAGCAGAGACAGATTAGGTTAAAGGAGAGGAGGTGGTTTGAACAGTCAAAGCAACAAAATGTAACTTCCTGTAGAGAGGGTAGAGAGAGTTAATTATTGAGTCACATCCCCAGGATGTCAAATACTGATGGTTTGGGTTGGCATCCCACCTGAGCTGCCAGCCCAAAGTGTCCAACTCCTGAAAAAATAAAGACACATAACAGTAGCCTTGACTTTGCCAAAAAGCAGGCTAAATCTTGAGTGCTTTTATAAAGCTGCAACTGAACTTATGCTCTCCTGAAGAGTGTTTAATCTGGCAGATACCAGACAAAGGTTATCACCCATGTAACATCTTTACCTTGAACACACTTGTGGTAGATTCACACTTCAGGGGCTTTTCTCCGTCAGTTATTGCAAGACTTGAAAGGCAAAGATAAAACAATGAATGGAGCCAAATATCAGGGATATCCTTCAAAGGAGCCTGCCTAAGATTGCCAAACATCTTGGATCGTGGCGATGATGTTATTTCCAAGATTTTCCAGTGATCCTAAGCACAGCACAAAATTAAATCTGGAGTGAGTTCAGACCAAAATTATAAAAAGTCCTTGAGTGGCCCAGCCAAGTGGAATAACTTGAACATAATTGTTCAGGTGCTCCCCATCAGATACAAAGGCGTCTAAGCAAATATGCAAAGGGAACAGAGGAAATGCCCCGAACTCAGGTGTGCCAAGCGGATTTCTGAGAAAACCCAAAGCTTGAAATGTTGCTTGAGGTGGGTGTGGAAAGTACTAATTGTGGAAGATGTACACACATTTTACATTAAATATCTCAGTATTTCATCTTTCACATGCACTAAAGATAAAAAAAAGGGTATTGGCAACACCACAAAATGCAAAGTGAATGCACAAAACAAACACACATCAGCTATGGAAAGAGCCTTGTCTAACAGGAATAAATGTTGGCAACTTTATGTTTCTTTTGGCTCAATTGTTTTATTTTATGTTGTGACAACGCTCTGCTTATGTTCTGTAAGGTTTAGCACTTGCAAAACATCATTATTTGGCTTAAAATACCTGTTTTGTTGCCACAAACATGCCAGATATTTCTAAACATATCCAGTCCTGTCACACCTTGAACTGCAGTCTCTGGCTTGGCAGCCTTCTTTCCTGTAACTCCACCACCATCCCCTCCACCTCTCGTAAGGAAAGTGTGGACATAAACATGCAATGTGAACATGATATAAAACAACAAACTACAAACTAACCTACAAGTTAGAAACTTAGCAGAAAACAACTTTCATACACGGCGGCTTCAAGGATAAGTGTCACACCGCGGTGAGGTTGTCTCGTCTTGGGTTATTGTCTGGTCATTTCCTGTTTTATTTTGAAAATCTAACTCTCCTCTCGTTTCAGATCACTTGCCCTTCCTCTTGTGTCACCTGCCCGTCTCCCCTGATTCCTGATTGTGTCCACCTGTGTCCCATTTCCCTCATGTGTTTAAAAGTCTGCGTTCCCCTTTGTCTTGTGCCAAAGTGTCTCGTTCCATGTCCGACCACAGAAGCCAAACCATAGTCAAAGCCACAGCGTATTCGTGAGTTCTTGTTGTTTCCTCGTGAGAGTGATTTTCTGTTAAATTTTCATAGTCATTAGTTCTGTTATTTAGTCAGCCTCCTTTGTGAGTGATTTTCTGTTCATAGTGTTTATGGTTAATGTTTTGAAGCCCTTCTGATTTCCTCCTTGTGAGTGATTTTGATTTTGATAGTTTTTGTATTTCGAGTTTCCTCCTTGTGAGTGATTTTGATTTTGATAGTTTTGTACTTCGAGTTTCCTCCTTGTGAGTGATTTTGATTTTGATAGTTTTTGTACTTCGAGTTTCCTCCTTAAGAGTGATTTTGATTTTGATAGCCAGTTTTCCTCCCTAGGAGTGATTTTTGTTTTAGCCAAGTTTTTTCCCTCCCGATAGACTCTCTTAGAGTAATTTTCATAGCACCATTGTTTTGAAACCACTCTCTCGAGAGCATTGTCAAACTCAATAAAAATCGCTCACTGACACCTCAGCTATTGAGTCCTGTTTTGAGTCTCGGCCTGACAGTACACTTTGGCCAGAATGGACTCAGCAGAGGCTGGCCAGTGGGCGGCTGCGCTACAGGCTCAGGAAGCCCGCATCTCCCGTCAGGAGGATTTTCAGACGGTGATGGTGGCTCAGCTGGGTCAGCTTTCATCCCAGGTGAGGGAGCTGGCGGACCATCTGCGGCAGACAGCCCGGCCGCCCGCGGCGTCGGAGTCTCCAGCCGCTGCAGCGGCTCCGACCCAAGGTGCTCCCATGACCGGGATGGGCATCAAGTTGGCCTCCCCGGAGCGTTTCTCTGGGGAACCAGGACAATGTAGGGCTTTTCTTATCGACTGTTCGATACATTTTGAACAGCTCCCACAGGCATTCATCACAGATCGTTCAAGAATTGCATTCATGATTTCCCACCTGACGGGGAGAGCCAGAGCTTGGGCCACCGCTGAGTGGGCTCGTGACTCTCCGCTTTGTTCATCCTTCACAGACTTTAAAACTGCTCTCACAAAAACATTTGACCCTGTATCTACAGACAGGGAAAAAGCCAGGGAGCTGAGTAGACTGACTCAGGACCGGGACTCGGTGTGCGATTACGCCATCCGCTTTCGCACCTTGGCGGCGGAGAGTGGGTGGAATAACGCCGCCCTGTACGACGTGTTCCTGAAGGGGCTGGCGCCTCACATCCAGGAGCTGCTGCTGCCGGTGGATCTGCCTGCAGACCTGGACTCGCTGATCTCCCTCGCCATCCGGACAGACAACCGGGTTCGTGAGCTCCGGCAATCGCGGAGCAGCGGCCCGACGACGGAGAGGTATCCACGTTCCCCTGCCCCAGGCAGGCAGGTTCCCCGTTATTCTCCGCCTGAGCACCGCCATCCCTTCCCCATCGCTAGGGAGGAGGAGCCCATGCAGCTGGGAAGGACACGGCTGACCCCGGAGGAGCGACGACGACGCCAACAGGAGGGCAGCTGTTTTTACTGCGGCCAGACTGACCACCTCGTCGCCGCCTGTCCGGCCAAAAAACCCCGGGAGGTGAGTCAACCCCCAGCCACAGACCCCGCTCCGCGCGGCCTGACACCTGTTAAGGTAACGCACCATGCCACCTCTATTGACATTAAAGCGCTCATAGATTCTGGGGCTGACGAGAGCTTAATTGACTGGGGTTTGGCGGAGACATTGGGGTTAAAATCGGAGCCCCTGGCCAGCCCCATCAGGGCCAGAGCCCTCAATGGCAAGGAACTTTTTATGATCACGCACACTACAGAACCACTGGAACTACAGATTCAAGACCATAGGGAATTAATGAACTTATATTTATGTAAATCCCCCTCTCAGACTCTAGTCCTTGGAAACCCCTGGTTATGTCAACACAACCCCCACATAAACTGGAAAACGGGGACAATCATGGGATGGGGGGAAGATTGTGTGGACCATTGTAGACCTGTTTCGGTCCAGGAGAACAACATAACGTCAATTAATCATTTTTCTGTCACTTCTGCCACAGACTCTGAGACCTCCGACCTGAGCTCCGTGCCCCCCTGCTACCTCCACCTCCGTGAGGCGTTTAGTAAAACTAAGGCCATGTCACTTCCCCCACACCGGCCTTATGACTGCGCCATAGACCTGATTTCGGGCTCCCCCATTCCCAAAGGCCGGCTGTACTCCATCTCCGGGCCGGAGAGGGCAGCCATGAAGGAGTACATCGACTCATCACTGAGGGCGGGGCTTATTCGTCCTTCCTCGTCAGCAGCGGGGGCCGGATTTTTCTTTGTGGGGAAAAAGGACGGCTCTCTTAGGCCCTGTATCGATTACAGCCCCCTAAATGCTATCACTATTAAAAACCGTTACCCCCTGCCTCTCATGACATCAGTCTTCGACCAACTGCAACAAGCCAAGGTATTTACAAAACTAGATTTACGCAATGCTTACCATTTAATCAGGATCAGAGAGGGGGATGAATGGAAAACAGGGTTTAACACTCCTAGCGGCCACTATGAGTACTTGGTCATGCCTTTCGGACTCACTAATGCCCCAGCCGTGTTCCAAGCCATGATCAACGATGTGCTCCGTGACTTTTTAGACCGATTTGTCTATGTTTACTTGGATGACATTCTCATTTACTCACCAGATCTAGAAACTCACAAAAATCATGTATCCCAGGTTCTCCAACGTCTGCTAGAAAACAAGCTCTATGTTAAGGCAGAAAAAAGTGAGTTTCATGCCGACACCATCTCCTTCCTGGGCTTCATCGTAGCCCCTGGAAAGGTGCAGATGGATCCGGCTAAAGTGAGCGCTGTGGCCGAGTGGCCCACGCCTGATAGCCGCAAAAAGGTCCAGCAATTCCTCGGTTTTGCTAACTTTTATAGGCGGTTTATCAGAAGCTTCAGCGCAATAGCAGCTCCGCTCCATGCACTCACCTCTACAAAGGTGCGCTTCCTCTGGTCCCCGGAGGCGGAGGCAGCCTTCCAGCACCTCAAGACCCGCTTCACCACGGCTCCCATCCTGACGATGCCGGATCCCCAGCGGCAGTTTGTGGTCGAGGTGGACGCCTCCAACGAGGGGATTGGAGCGGTCCTGTCCCAGCGGTCTGCACAGGACGGGAAGATGCATCCCTGCGCCTTCCTGTCGCGGCGTTTGTCCCGAGCGGAGCGGAACTATGACGTCGGCAACCGGGAGCTGTTGGCGGTCAAGCTGGCACTGGAGGAGTGGAGGCACTGGCTTGAGGGAGCTGAGCACCCGTTTATCGTCTGGACTGACCATAAAAACTTGGAATACATACGTAAAGCCAAGAGACTAAATTCTCGCCAGGCAAGGTGGGGGCTTTTTTTTAACCGCTTCTCTTTTTCCCTCTCTTACAGGCCGGGGTCCCAGAACGTCAAACCCGACGCCCTGTCACGTCTCTACGACCCCGAGCCTGTTGCCAAAGAACCAGAGCCAATCCTTCCACGAACCTGTGTGGTTGGAGCGGTAATTTGGCAGATAGAAAAGGAGGTTAAGCAGGCAAACGGTGAGAGTCCGCCACCTAGTGGGTGCCCTGAAAATCGATTGTTTGTCCCGGTTGAGCTGCGCCCACAGGTGATCCACTGGGCTCACACCTCGCTGCTTTCCTGTCATCCGGGGGTTCGGCGGACTGTGTTCGCCATCTCTCGGAGGTTCTGGTGGCGGTCCATGGAAAGAGGTCCAGGAGTACGTCGAGGCTTGTTCGGTCTGCGCCAGGAATAAAACGTCCTCCGGGCCACGGATGGGACTCCTACAACCGCTCCCCATTCCCTCCAGACCATGGGCCGACATCTCCCTGGACTTTGTCACGGGGCTCCCGGTCTCCCAAGGTAACACCACGGTTCTTACGGTGGTGGACAGATTTTCTAAAATGACAAGATTCATAGCCTTGCCCAAATTACCTTCAGCCAAAGAGACAGCTGAAATTATGATTAACCATGTCTTCAGAATCCACGGTTTTCCTAGGGACATCGTTTCTGACCGGGGGCCCCAGTTCATATCATGTTTCTGGAAGGAGTTTTGTCGGCTCATCGGGGCCACGGCTAGTCTCACGTCAGGCTATCACCCGGAGGCCAACGGCCAGACCGAACGGCTCAACCAACAGCTGGAAACCGGTCTCAGATGTCTGGTGTCCCAAAACCCCTCGACCTGGAGCCGGCACTTGGTCTGGGTCGAATATGCTCACAACTCCCTCCCCACCTCAGCCACAGGTTTCTCACCTTTCAAATGTGTATATGGTTACGAGCCACCTGTCTTCGCAGACCAGGAACCGGAGGTGTCAGTGCCCTCCGCCCATGCCATGATCCGCCGTTGCCGACGTATCTGGGCGGCCGCCCGGCAGCTCCTCATCCGCCAGGGAGACCGGGTCAAGAGGGCCGCGGACCGGAGACGACGACCCGCTCCCGCATACCAGCCGGGCCAGAGGGTGTGGCTCTCAGCCAAGAACCTCCACCTCAAAGCCCTCTCCCGGAAGCTGGCGCCGCGCTTCGTGGGACCTTTCCCCATTACCAAGATTATCGGACCCGCAGCGGTTCGCCTTCGTCTGCCCCGCTCTCTCCGTGTCCATCCCACCTTCCATGTCAGTCAGGTCAAACCGGTCAAGGAGAGCCCCATGGTCCCGACCCCCCCGCCCCCTCCTCCCCCGGAAGTGGTAGACGGGGGTCCCGTCTACAAGGTCAAGAGGCTACTGGCTGTGCGCAACCGGGGTCGGGGCAAGCAGTACCTGGTGGACTGGGAGGGGTACGGACCGGAGGAGCGACAATGGGTCCCCTCCCGGTTCATACTGGATCGGTCCCTCATTGACGACTTCGTGAGGGCCCATCCTGAACTTCCTGGGCCGTCAGGAGTCGGCCCTTAGGGGGGGGGGGGTACTGTCACACCGCGGTGAGGTTGTCTCGTCTTGGGTTATTGTCTGGTCATTTCCTGTTTTATTTTGAAAATCTAACTCTCCTCTCGTTTCAGATCACTTGCCCTTCCTCTTGTGTCACCTGCCCGTCTCCCCTGATTCCTGATTGTGTCCACCTGTGTCCCATTTCCCTCATGTGTTTAAAAGTCTGCGTTCCCCTTTGTCTTGTGCCAAAGTGTCTCGTTCCATGTCCGACCACAGAAGCCAAACCATAGTCAAAGCCACAGCGTATTCGTGAGTTCTTGTTGTTTCCTCGTGAGAGTGATTTTCTGTTAAATTTTCATAGTCATTAGTTCTGTTATTTAGTCAGCCTCCTTTGTGAGTGATTTTCTGTTCATAGTGTTTATGGTTAATGTTTTGAAGCCCTTCTGATTTCCTCCTTGTGAGTGATTTTGATTTTGATAGTTTTTGTATTTCGAGTTTCCTCCTTGTGAGTGATTTTGATTTTGATAGTTTTGTACTTCGAGTTTCCTCCTTGTGAGTGATTTTGATTTTGATAGTTTTTGTACTTCGAGTTTCCTCCTTAAGAGTGATTTTGATTTTGATAGCCAGTTTTCCTCCCTAGGAGTGATTTTTGTTTTAGCCAAGTTTTTTCCCTCCCGATAGACTCTCTTAGAGTAATTTTCATAGCACCATTGTTTTGAAACCACTCTCTCGAGAGCATTGTCAAACTCAATAAAAATCGCTCACTGACACCTCAGCTATTGAGTCCTGTTTTGAGTCTCGGCCTGACAATAAGTTAGAATAAATTACCTGTAAACAACCTGTAACTCATCAAAGGTGACAGGCAGAGGTCAGATAGATAAAGAGCAGCCAGGCTGATATGAACCCAACACTCCGAACCAACTGCTTTCCTCCTGTTGGGTCGGTGAGAGGAGTCTTCAGCCATGTCTTTATAGATTGTCTGGTATGCTGTAGTGACATTTAAATGGATTTCCATAAACCTAGCACATCAAAATATGGGAAGGGCTACATTTATCAATAAGCTATCCATCTGCAACAGCTCGTCTCTAGAGACAAAGTCTCTCTGAGCTGCTGTGGGCGATGAATAAGCTGCATGTGTCACTCCGTCATTTAGCAACAACACTCGGCAAAGACAATAATCACGGGGCTTGTATATTTAGAGTATTTTGAACGTTTTATAATGAGACTTTGGATCATTTACTGTATATACCAATGACTTGTACATGATAGATGTCATATATTAATATTAGAATGACAGATGAATAGTTGAATACCTAATGTTTGTCCTGATGGCAGTAAAATATATGCATCAGATAAGGTATGTGCCTGGTTTTTCTTATTACAATCTGGTTATGATATTGCACCAGTGAAAAATAATTACATTCAGTGTCAACTCAGACTTTACTTCTTTCATGTGTCTCCTTTGCACCGACACCAAAAGTTTGGTACCCAGAAAGCAGACAAGAGGAGCTTCCGTTGACCCTTTTTAACTTTCAAGATCTTTTACATGCACATACAGGTAAACAAGCATTATAGGACTCCTTTAAGACTTGTTTTCTTGTTATATTCATTTTACAGAACAATATTGACACAGTTTTTATTGTTTTCTAAAAAATCGATAGAGAGATTGTTAATGGATAAGATAGTCTGACACGGTTGTTTGTTTTCTGGCTAATCCAGCAAATCAAATGCCTGACAAATTAAAGTACTCTATCACATTAATGTAAAAATCATCATTGTCATAAAATCATTGATTCACAGTATTGCACAGCTAGCATGGTATACATGGAGAAAATCTCTGTCCAAGGACAAATTAATACTGGTATAATAATGATATATTATCATATCAACCACCCCAATGCACATCAATATCAGCTTGTTCGAAGCAAAATAAATTTTACAGTCCCCTTTTCATATATTTCAAGACGTACATTCATTTTCATGCTCACTATTGTCATCTGTCTAAAGAATGACTGGACTGAGAGTGATAACACACCATCCCAGGAGGCAACAAACACTCAACACCAGTATCAGGAAGGTCAGCTCCAAGGACGCCGCTCGGTGAAACTTGTTGAAGTGTCACAGGAAGTCTATTTTCCACTCCAGGTGCTGCAGCTGATTGGACTTTGGAGTTACCTGTGACCAATTAACAATCAGTGCACAGCCTGTTTGACCTGCCACTCTCCCCCGAGGCCTGGACGAGCTCTGGAAAGATGGACCGGACACACAATCTGTCCTACACTGTTAGTTCATAGGTCAGTTGCTTTTAATGACAGCGAGCATGCAACCTTCCACAACCCTGCCACCTCCAGAGAAAGCTCACGCTCCCCTCCTCGCTAACACCTGACCTGATAAGGCTCTGGCTCAGCCTTTTCTTTGCTCTTTTTATATTTTTATAAAGATTTGATATCTTTTGAGTCTTCAGTTGACTGAGGAATACCCTAGGCCATGAAACATTTCATTTCAGTTACTCCCCTTTCCTCCCACTGCCCCAGAGTCTTATCAGTAAAGCCGACTCTTTGCTCAAATGTCAAACTGCTTGTCTTGGCTTCTTATTACACAGTGAAAACCGTCTCATTCACTCTTGGGTTGTCACATTTTGTGGAGAATGAGGGCAAAGTGAGTTTGTGGTGGTGGCAGAGAAGGCACAGCTAGTTGAGGTGTGACCCAATGCATTAATAATCACAGTCTCTGCATTCGAGTATCATATTTGGCTATTTATGAGCTCTTAATCACACATAGGGTGTGCCAGAGCTTGAGACTGACACCATCCCGTCAACCCAGGGACAAGGGACATGTCTCTGGGATGAGAGAGGTTTGTGTATGTGTACGGTAAGGTATGACTATCACTTAACAAATGACAAACTCTACCGAGTGCTGACTACAACGGAGGACGCCTTCTCATGCCGTTGCTACAGCTATCACTCTCTCCCCGGTGCTGTGTCTGCACTATTTACATCTGCTGGCTGGCTACACAGCGCGAAACTGAAAAATATGGCGTGATAAAATCTGAAAGGATGCAGTAAACTCTTACCATGGGGAAAGCAACCTGTGTTTCCCCCTGATAATTTGACATTGTAAACAACAAATCCGTGTTGAAAGTCAGCAGGAGGAGAGCACCAGCAGCATGATAGTCCTGCTGTGTGTTTGGCAAACGGCGCTAACAGCTAACAGAGCTAAACACTCAGCAGGACAGAGAACATGAAGCATTAAACATCGAGCTGTAGTTTATAGTAATAACACATCAAGTTGTCTTCCTTGAGTTTTACCAACTTATAGGTACATTACCGCCACCTACTGGACCGGAGTGTAGCTGTAAATTGGCATGATAAACTAAATTCTCTATTATTCATGTTATTAAGTAATTTCGTAGACAATTGCGTACTTTCCAGCAAAGTTTTCCATCATTTACAAATGCTAAAAGTTTACAGTTTATACATTTACTGAAATACTTTGAAAGAACAGTTTGGGGGTAAACTAAAGAACTGGACCTCGTAATAATTTAGTAAAGAAACTACATTATAATTTTTGGACGGTTAAGCAAAAACAATTTATTTATAAAAGAGTACGGATTAGCACATTCAAATTCACAAATCAAACATTGATTTTCAGCTTTTTAACTTGGCCTTCATCAGTGGATTTGGTCGTATTCTAACCAGCAGAACCATTTGAGCACAAAATATATTGTACAGTATGTTGAAATTCATCCTGAGCATCCAGACTAAAATTGTAATGCTAATAACGTTTTTACAGATTTTCCACTGGGCTCCACCTGCTCATATATCTATAAAAATCGGAGAGCATCAGGCTGATTTGGATGTCTGTGCATGGATTTGTATTCTTGACCTTTAGGGGCAATATGAGATAATATAAGCTGAAAGGTCTCATCTCACTGTCTTCATGTAGCCTGGCTGCTGAAGAAAAGTATCCCTATGTGCCATCTTTCTTTGTGTCATTAAAAAATAAAATTTGATGGAATTATGATCAGCTCAATTTGCAAATGTCTCCCAGTCATCGTGTATTGAGGTTTAAGCAGTCATGGAGCATCTTCAAAGCGTGACTGCTAACAGAGTATTTATAATGCAGGAGTGATTGGATTGTTAAAATTTTAGTGCACTGAAGTAGCAAACAACCACAGTAATAATTCAAGAATGACATCAGGAGAAAGAGAGCTGATGATGAAACGATGATGCTCAGCACCTTTGTTTTTCAGCTGCCTCCTTTCTTCTCCTCCTTTATCCACCCTCAGTACTTTTCCACATAGTCCAAGTTTTTTGTTCTGCAGAAACTCGGATTTCCAAAAAGCAAAGTTTCTAAAAAACTTGAGGCTAAACTGGTGTCTCACTGTAACACCCTCTGCCCATTTCTCCCACCTCTCCCTCCATCTCTTCCTGGCTCCTTCTTTTCCTCCTATCTCTATTCCACCCTTTTTTCCACCTCCTCCTCCTCCTCCTCCTCCTCCCTCCCCCCGCCCCCCACCAGGTTCTTGGCAGTGCTTGGCAGTCGCCCACCTTGTCTAACTAGCAGGTTGATGTGTGTCTGTTCGGTGTGTATTTTCTGTGTCTCCGCTCGGTGTGTGTGCGCGTGCACGGGGTTGCGCGAGTGTGTGTCTCTCTAATGTGTGTGCGTGTGTCTTGCAGCAGTCTAGACGTGGTTTCCTCTCCTGTGTTTGTCTTTCTCCTCAGGCCAGCTGATCTGTTCAGCCAGGAATGTTACTGCTACTGCTGCCATACTGTCAACACACACTCTGTTTCTCTGCAGCTCCCCCATTTTCTCTCCCCCCTTTATCTCTCCACTCATTTTATTTCTCTCTTTCTTTATTTACACATATCTGCCAGCTATCTTTTTTGCCAGAAGTCTTCATATTCCTTCATCTCTTCTTCTGTCTTTCTTGCTTTCTGAAGGAGCCACATTCACAATTTGTTTTGATTTCTCTCTCCTAAAGTGCTTGTAATCTCCATATTTGATCAACCTCACTTCTACGTCCACTTTTATCCCTACTTATCATCCAGCTCCTCTCTTTTCTCCCATCCTCCCTTCCTCCTCGCTGCAGACAAAGCTGTCTTTCACCGAATGTCTGCTGGCAAAACACCAGCACACCTCAGAGTGTGTGTGTGTATGTGTGTCTCTTTATACAAATACTCATATTTCTGAAATCCTTCATGTATGTTTATCTGCGTGTGTTTGATCACTGGCGTAAAAGCAACTGCTGTTAAGTAACTTCTGTGTCTGGTGCACGTGCGTGTCCGTGTGTGTGTCCGTGGCACTGCCAGCCAGACTGGCATCGGGGTGGCACACCTCAAAGACCGGAGACAGACAGAATTAGAAACACGCTCACACATACACGTACACCAGATAAATGGAAGCACTGGTGACCTGTTTTTCTATTTATTTTCTTTATTTATTCATCTTTCAAACTCATAATACATATTCATACTGCCTAACCACCTTTGGGGAAAGTATGACTGTGTGTCTGTCTGTGTGCGTCACATCTATGTAATGATGCATATGCATGCATAGGGGGGTTTGTGATAGCTTGTGACCGTTGGGAGTGTCAAGTGTTGAACGTCACTCAACGCACAATGAGGGTAAAGAACACTGATTTTTAGACCTGATATTTCTCTATAGTGCGTTCATGTTTTAACCAAGGACTGTAAAAATAGAGGACAGAGCTGTGACAGTGACATCACCCGTTTCGATCTGTGGCTGGAAGTGGAAGTGGCTGGGAATGGCCTAATCCCCGGCTAATCAAAAATGGCCAGAGAGGTGAAGTGTGGGTGGAGCTGAAGTGAGCCTAGTTAGTTAAATAAGCCCACCTAACTGGGAGCTACCAAGCTAGCTAAAGCTAACAAGCTATCTGTGAAAGAGAAGCGATTTTCTCATGAATATTCACGTGAGTATGATCGCAGGATTGTTTGTGTTTTTTCAAGTTACTCCCTTGAATCTGGTTGCAAGTTTATTTGCCCCAAACCGACAGAATACCTTGTTGTACAAGAGTTTTAAAAAGCAAACTCATCAAGTCAGGGTGTTTATTCCTCCAGAAGCACCATGCTCTGCAACTGGTTGTCTCTTCCTGGGCTCGCTAGCTCCAGCAACTGGCTAGCTTATTTTCACCTAAAATGTCTTCAGAAACACATTTCGCTGAGCTTTTTTTTATATCATAAGAGAAAGTTTCCTGTTTTGGTCATGCGTCCAATGCTGGGAAGCTTTGCGTGCCCTTGTGTCCAACAACCCCTGTGGAAATGCACCATGAGGCAGGTGAAAGGGTGCCTCAACCAACCAGGGGGAGCTGCGACTGCAGGACATGATCCCTCACTGACTTCCCACCCATGAACTATTACGCTTGTTAAAACCTATGACCAAACCAATCAGCTGACAGATAAAGCCCAAGTACAAGAGCCAAGTTTCCTAAAGTAAGCCCTGTCACCATACGACCCCGGGTTAAAATGCTCAACTTTACAGGAGAAGCTCCAGCGATGCTCCACCTCTCTGCCTTGGATCAGCTGGGTGATGGGTGGAGTTAAGAAACTGCAAAGATGGCAGCGGCATGAACCAGATTTTCACTTGTCAAAGGTAAAAATATACATATACAACTGTGTTTTTATTTTGTTGAGATAAAGCCACAAACCAGTTTTGAAATCGTATCCTGTTTTTTTTTTTCCTTTCCTCATTTTCCTTCCCTCCTTTTTCCTCCTTCACTTCCTTCATTCCTCCCCTTCGCCCTGCCTCTCTCGACTCCTTCCTCTCCCTCCGCTTTAGGCCTTCAGGTTGTAAAAATTAATCTTCATAAAAGGAAAAAAAAAGTTTCTTCTTTCATCTCTCTTGGTCCTCCTTCACACACACACACACACACACACACACGCAGGCACTGACGCACTTTCCCTCACTTTTAAATTAAACTGATAAAATTCTCTTTCTAGTTGGCCTTGACAACGACCTGCACTCGCTGGAACACACACACACGCACACACACGCCTTGGCACTGGCCACACATCTCACATAAATAAGCAATGGGAAAAGGACTTGATGCGGAGGAAGAAAAAAACAGCGGAAAAAAAGGAAAAAGAAAAGATGAATCACAAAGAAAAGTTGAAGAGTCTCTCACCTGTTCTCTGGCTTTGCTGGAACAATGTGAAGAAATTAAAACACTAATAAGAAGTTCAAACAGCCGTCACCCATCATCACCAGAGATTCAAAAAGGGCCTAGATGACACTGAAAGAGCTCTGCATGGCCACACACACACACACACACACACACACACACACATACACACACACACACACACACAAACACTGCTCCTTCTCTCAGTCTCTAACCATCTGGTTAACTTATCAGCCCTCTCTCTTGCGACTGGGGGCTGCCACACAGTACAATGCCTCTCTGTCTTTCTCTCCTCCTTCCTTTCACTCTCTGTGTATTCCCTCAATCCCTCCATCCCTCGTTCCCCTGGCCCGTCACTCCTTCTCTGCATCATTTCTTCTCTCTCTCCCTTGCACCTTTCCTTCATCCCCTCATCCCTCGTCTCCTCTCTACCCTCCTTATTTTCCCTCTCTTCTCCAGCTCTTCCCAGTCCAGATTCCTCCTTCATTCTTTCACGCCATGCTGACTTTATTGTCTCTCTCTCTCTCTCTCGCTCTCTTTTCCTCAATTCTGTTTCTTTCCTTCTCTCTCTCTCTCTATCTGTCTTGCCAATCAGGATACTAAATTGAATTCCTGTTTCTGCTTTCTACATGAAATGGAGAAAGAGTTATGGTATGGTACGAGGGTCTATACGTGTGTTTGAGGGGAAGACAGAGTGAAGAAGGTAGAGAGGAAGCGTGTGTGTAAATGTGGACATCGTTAGCATCGATCCACGCTTTACTTCTGTCCTTCTTTGTCTTTGCTCTTGAAGAAGTAGAAACTTTACTAACTCTGACTGTTTTTGTCCCAACTTTCAGGTGAACATCTTTATGTTAGGGTTTGGTATTGGAAGTGTGACGGCCCCTGCTGCTGGTTGAGTGTTTGTGCAGGTTGGTTATTGACACCCTCTACCTGTCTCTCTCTGAGGTCACCAGAAAGGAAGCTGATTGCAGTGACAGCCTGATCTGGAGCACCTGGGCCCTGAGCTCTGGAGGATATAAAAGTCCGGCCTCTAACTGGGCTGGCTCTCTTGCTTTTCTTTCATCGGCCTCACCAGCGCCTGTACCTTTTTGGTTTTGATTAACTATTATTTTGCTCCGCCAATACCTACACCACACCATCTCTCCACACACCACTGACACACACACCTTATTTTGCAGTGTATTGATTAGTTTCTTATGTTGATTGTAATAAATTACTTAAGTTCATTTCGCACTCTGCGTCCTTTCCCATTTTGTGTCATGGCCTAGAGCCAGGTTATGACAGAAGTCAGAGTTCATTAAAGTGCTGTTTAATCTGAGAGTTTGCATGCCAACATCCCAGGGATCATTTTATCTAATTTGCCTCACTGCTGTGTCCTCTTTACGCTCAGTGCTGATTACCATTCAGTGTTTGGTTCACTAGATGTTTGGCTGATTTTAATCTTCATAATACCATATTTTGTCATTTTTGGAGTCCAGAAATATAACTGTGGGATAATGTAACTGTGTCTAAGTAAGGCAGACATTTAATGATGCTGACATATAATCAAGTAGATATTAACTTTTTAAATCAGTAGATACAGAACGCCAAAATTGCTTCTGACGGTTGTTCCGTCAGTGTGTGAGTGTGAGTTTGTGTGTCTGTGAAGCTGAGTATAGAAACATCATGGGGAGCCTTGGTTACCAAGTTTATATATATGTTAAGGTTAAACAAAAAATGACACAAAAAGGCAGGTAGGTAGAAACAGATTCAAAGTCCAAACTAAACATGACACAAAATCCAAAAAGCCAACATGGAAGACACAAAAGGAATTAAAAAAAAACAAAAAACAGAGGATGCAGACATGGGCAAATCCTGAAATAATTTAATTAATTTAAAAAGCCAAAAGGGTAAAAAACCAATGAAGGGCTGAGAACAAGGAGAAAGGAACAAAGGACAAAGACAGAGGGGGAAGACAAGCACTTAAATACACAGGTGGTGATTACTAATCGAACACAAGTGAGGAGCAAAACGGGCTGGAAAACAGACAAAGGGAGGAAATGAAAAGCAAAACATGACACACAAGGACAGAACTTCAAAATAAAACAGGAATTGACAAAACAGTATATGAATGTGTGAATGTGACAAGTGTTGTAAAGCGCTTTCAGGAGTCGGTTGACTAGAAAAGATATAAATGCATAAATACTCTTCTGCACCCACTGCAGGTTCTTCTCACTTCAACATTTAACACTAACCGTCATCTCAGTGACTGTTTTCACAATATGATTTTACATTTCTGATTTTTTTTGATGGTAAAAACTAGATTTAAACCTAAAAGCGTAACAACCCTCTGAGTCAGTTTCATATATCAGGATGTAGTGTATGTACTGGCGCCTAAATACTTTTACATCTGTCCGCGCCCAAGCAGTACTCAAACAACTCAGAAGGACTGAGGTAATAGATATTTAAAGGTAACCATTAAAACATTGTCACTGAGTACCGGATCACCACTGGACCTGTGCACCTTTTGATAAAGATGGGAAAGAAGAAGCGAGATGGCTAATTTCCGTTTGGTTTTACTTAATAAGATAATAAATGAGGCTGTAATGGTCCACTGATCAAAGCTTTGCTACGTGACAAACAATAGACAGTGCTTCCTGAAGTTAGAAATGTTCTTTTAAACTCAAACACCTAACCTTAGTCCTATATGGTACATTTGCATTAGTGCAGCTACCCTGAGCACACAGCTGTTTCCTCCAAGGCTTCCCTCATGCAGCACACTGAATGCAGCTGAAAAATGTTATTAGTCTGGTGACATTATAGGAACACATGATTTGCAGCACGCAATGGTCGGTGCGTGCTGTAGTTTCAATCAGCAGCACGCTTATGAAAGCTGCTGTGGTTTTGTCATTTCAGAACAAATGTGAAGACTGAGAGCAGTTTTTGAGAAAAAGACGAAGAAATGAAAAAAAAATGTAATTCTTATTACAAGCAAGATACAGCTCATAGACACCGGTTTTTGTTTTTAAAAACGTACTTCTAGTAATGAAACTTACTTTTTTTTTTTTTTACTTTAACGGTAGATTGGACACAATCTTAATGTTTTTGTTTTTGTAAGCATTTTCAAACAGTAGGGAGATGAAAATAAGGAAACGGGGAGGTGGGGGAATAAAGTGCAGCAAATTTGCTCAGATGGATTAAAACTGGGGGTGTGTTTACACCGTCGGAGCCTAAAACCCTATAGGCCCAGGCAACAGGCTAAAGTAAGGCCCTCAGAAAAACAGTGAAGTTGAACTAATGAAAGTAAGAATTTACTCGTGTACATTATCCGTCTGATTTCTGCCTTTCAACACTTAAATGTGAACAACAGCAATTTTTTGTCACATTTCACTGGGTCAATCAATGGTGCTGCCTTTTTCCTTGTCTACATATATTGCAAATAGACCTTTTTTGAGAAGTTTTAAGCCATTATGATCCAATCTGAACTCTCATAAAAACTTCCTTTCGTCCTTTCGGTTTGTTGATTTGTCAGCAGATTTCCACAAAAACTGGATGGAGGAGCGAGATATAGCATTTTTCAACATTTTCGTTTATGCCTCTGGGAATAATTCATGGATCTTGCTGAAAAATATCTGGCGGATTTAGGTGGTTGGTATCTATGAGTGAGTACAGTTTGTTGTGAACTCAAATAAAACTCCAGATCTGGCATGAGACACTAATATGGCAAACCGTTCCTCTGACACCATGCGTAAGAAAGATAACAGACTAAAAGGTCAATGTGGTGAATGTGCGTCACATTCGGTATATTGCTGTGTATGATGAGTTGAAGGTGTTAAGGTCTTTAAATGTATCACATTTTAATGTAGTTTTTCTGATTGTCTGAGTGCGTGCATGGTTGTCTCCGCACTGCACCACTGTGTTTTGCATATTTCCTCAGAATATAGGTGTGTTTCTCTGCTGCCCTTGCCTAAGGCAGTGTACGTGTGTGCGTGTGTGTGTTTGTGTGTGTGCGAGTGATGGATGTGTTAGGTGAGCAGGTTAATCTCTTGCTAATGTAGATGAATTGTCCGCAGCCCGTGTTACACAAAAAAGTGCAAACATTCCCACACACACACAATCACACACACGGATGAACGAGCTTCACCGCAAAAAGCATTAGACACACACCCACACGCACATTAGATAAACTGTCACAACAGCACGCAAAGAGCACGGAGCACGGCGGGGTGAAGGGTATTGGACAGCCAGTGAGGGAATTCTGCATTTGCATGTGTGTGTTTGTAAAGAAAAAAGAAGAAAATGTCAAACTATCTGCTGCAAAGGGATTCACTTTTATTTTATGTTTTTTTTCTTCTTTTTTTTTCTGTTTATACTCTCACTGTTTCCCTGTGTGAATCTAGCTGTCATTCTCCCTTTGTAAAGCTCTTTGATATAGAAATAACAAAGTGCACACACACATACATGCAGTGACTCATTGCTGCTAGTTTCTTCTGTCAAAGTGTACCCACTCTGGGTTCTGGAGACTGTCAGTGGTGTGTGTGTGTGTGTGTGTGTGCTTGTCAGTGTGTCATGGTCCACGGCAGTAAGACTTAATTTGGACGATGAGCTGAGACCTCCAGCTCCTCTGGGTTTGACAGACAGACAGATAACAGTCGGACTTTGAAGTCGCTCAGCTCGACTGAGCGGAGCCGCTACTGAACGGGCGTCCTGCCACCTGCTGATGCTCCCACAGAAAACCTCATCAACACTCCCGCGAGCTCTGTTGTTGATGCCAGGAGCCGCTGGCCTTCAGCCAATCCCTGCAGGCATATCCACGACCCTCACGTTACTCATCTTTGTGTTTGCTGAGCAACAGTTTGTCATCTTTACAGGCTGATTGAAATTCACACTGTGTCACAGTAAATAGCGTTAAATTGATAGGAATAAGACAGGGAAAGGGTATTTTATGGGGAACAAAGCTTGAATTGATGATGCTTTTGTTTCTTAATTGATTTTGATGAGGCTACTGAAGTTTACCCACCGTTAAATTATCATATATCACTGACTGTAGTAGTGCACGGGGGTGCTATATGTATAATACAAAGCAATTTACATGTATTACTGTCTTTGAATTGCCAATGTGGGAATGGATTGCGACATAATTTACACAGAAGAGCCTGTAGAATGATATCTGTGGAAAGGACTGTGGAAAGGACAATTTTTCCGGGAAAATCCAAAGTTTGTGACATTTTGCACGCTGCCTCGCTTCTCTTCCACTCCCTTACAGCATCAAGAGTGCAACACTTGCTAGCGTTAGCTTCGAAATAAACGTCCACTAATGTTAACAAATGCCGGCACCAACCACTAAAGTCCAAAGTCAAAGCTAATGAAAAGCAAGAAAAATTAGAGAGATTGTGGCCAATGTTAGCTTGCTTGCTAACGCCGATGAATTGCTAGCTCGCTCATGCAGGAAAATACTGTCTTAAGTGTACAACATCAGCCAATTCATCCAGACTCCTGGGCAGCCAACACCAGATCCATGCAGCGTAGCTAAGTTACAGCTAGCTGGCTAACATTAGCTTTCTTGCTTGCCAACGTTACTGCTAGAGAAATACTACCTGAGTGGATAAGTAAAAAAAAGACATAATCAGATTACTGATACATGTTTCAAAAATGTGTATTATTATCATGATTACAATTTCAGACAGGGCTGCCAACGCTCACACTGCCAGGGACTCACCAAACTGTCATTTGCTCTCATGCCACATGTCCATTTTCTCATGGTGAAAAAAACTAATTTATAAGTGACGACGGCGCAAAAAGAGGGCACTGACAGCAGCTTCTGTGGGCTGAAACTATTATTCAATTGACAGAAAATGAATCTGCAAATGTTGTCATGGTCAATCAGTCGTTTTGTTCAGTCATTTTTCAAGCATAAATTACCAGCAAATTAACGGTCATTACCAAACCTAGCTACCAGCTTCTCATTTGAGAGAATTTCCTCTCACTTATGTGGCAGTGAATTATTTTTTTTCTGGTTTCACAGAGCAAACAGTTTGAATACAATACTTTGGACTTTCAGGAACTGTGATGATGTGATATTAATCATTTTGTGAGAGTTTAGAACAAACAATGAAACACTCAGATTAATCAACATCGAAGGTAATTCAGATAGAAAGGTTGGTATTTCAATACTTATATGATGACAAAATATAACCACGCAATGTGTCATTTTATAGAAATATAACACACACGTGCAGAATATGTCGTCTTCAACTTCCTATGCGACAAGGAAAATACAAGTTGTTCTAAATTTAATTAAACATTGGATTACAGCATAAGGTTCTTTAGCTCTCTTTTTCACTCCAGTTTATTAAAACATTTACTTTCATGCCAAATTGTACTCCGAGTGTCTTAGTGCACTGTGTTGTCTGCAAGTAATCTCATTTCACACATCCTACACTGAAATCATAGCGGGGCCAAATGGGGGGCTGAGAAAATTGGCTTCAGTTTCACTATGAAAGTCAATGTTGGAAGTTTTGGGGGTAAATCTGTCTGAAACCGCACCCTTCTCACTTTGACAACTGTTATTGGGTGGGGTGATGAGTTATGTTTGCTTTAAAACCTCAACATTTCGCTTATTACTGATCCAAATACGTAATATTTGAATATTTGAATAGCAAATAGTTCTTTGTGAAAGTCAGAAAAGTGAAATGAATCCATTTTTCGAAGAACACTGCAGCGCATCAAAATGCAAAAGCTGAGGTGAACGTGTTTTTGAACTAATGTAAATGAGCTTATGAAATATTGAAGGCAACGCTCGAAATCCACGGTGTCCTGAAAGATTCCAAGAAATGTGGTTGACAAACGCGAGTCAGCTATCTTCTTTATATCGCACACTAACGTACAGTGTACACACAATGATATACAACTATTAAAAAACTGTGGAGACAGAAAGAACCAAGTGATCTAGCATCAGTACTATGCGTTCAGAAGAAGCAAATTAAAAGGATGGACCACTGCACCACAGTCCTCTGTCTTCTCTGGGATTCATGCCAGGAGGCTGTAAAAAAAACCCATATATATTGAGAACAATGCTCGGATCCTAATGAGAGAGCAGAAACACCATAATTTTAGTCCCCTCCTACACTGCGTCCCTCCACGACAGAGTTCAATATTCTTCTGTGACTCATCGGTGTATCTATAGAAATATACAGCTTACCTGAAATAACACTTCAGCCTTAAGCTCCCTGAACACGCCACTAACGCAGGTTTGATGTTTTTCTTTCTTCTAAAATGTTGTTTTCTTCAAGAAAAGGCCTCCATACTGGTCTAACTTCTTCTGCTCTGGTCTGGGCTTCCAGGCACTTTCTAATTTATTACTTCTATTTTGGAATTTATATATAATCAACCAAAACTCCTTTCTTCTCGTGGTTTAAATGCTTTTTAATTGCAGCACTTTAGGATTTTCCACTCATGAAAATTGTTCTACATATTTCCTTAAATCTTTCATTATTCAGTGCATTGTCCGACCACTCTCTCTTGATCTTCCTTCTGAGTTGTTAGTTTAAGACGGATTAAATCACTGGATCGCCTTCTGCATTTCTGCATATGCTCCAAATTTCCAAATGTCACAGTTCATTCAACCTCTGGGGGGGCTGAGTGTGTGCTGCTCAGAGCCGTCTTGCTCTGGAGGAGAGGATCAGGTCCAGACCTTCTGGAGGAGTAAACACCCAAAATCATATCAGCTTCTGCTCTGATCCAGAGCCGCATCGGGATTAAAAAGTGGATTTATCTTCACTACCATTTATCAACCTGGCTGCAGCAGGGATCCGCAGAGGTGATTGTCGGGTGCTCATGTACTGTAATGTTGACTGCTGACTGGAGTTGGAGGGGAAATCTACTTTACTTCATGAACGTAACCTTACAGAGAGAAGAGGTTAAGTTAAACGTTGTCTTGTTCGTTTCTATTTGCTGAAAACCAACCAAACAAATTGACGTAATTCATCTCCATGTCCTACGTTTATTTTTTTACTAGAGTTCCTGAACTCTTCGCTGAAATTCACCCCATCTCCTGAGCTTCACCTTGCAACAGGCAACCACAAACCAGAAGGAGCTTTGTTATGTTTTTATATGTGATGGCAAACTCACATCATGAACAACAGTTCAGTGTAAGTTCAGAGAGAGTAGAAGGTCAGTCTCACAGTATAAATCCATCTGCTGATTATTAGGGTGTTTATTTCAGGCATACAGACAACACTGCATCAGACGAGTGAAGGTGTAATGGTTGGCTGCATTTTTTAGCGTAAGGTGTTGCACCATATCTATGCAAGCATGTATCCTCCTCTCCTATTCTCTCCTCTATCTCGCTTTGTTTGTTTCACGCCCTCCTTCCCTGTAGCTCTCCTTCTGCGAATAATTTATAAAAAGAAAGCACAGAGCTGAATTTTATTATCTGATTCAAAGTTTTCAACAACTTCTTTTCCTCCCTTTTCTCTCACTTTTTACCCCCCTCTCTCTTTCTCCATCTGTCTCCTCATTTAATTTCCATTTCAAATCCTGCCTCTTATTCTAGAGACCCCCTCGACACACACACGCCGCCTCTCTCTCTCTCACACACACACACACTTTTAAAGAAAAAAACATTTTGGCTGGTTCCCTACCCATATGGGGACATTCTCCAACATACACTCCCCAGCCAGTAACCTTAACCGTAACCATCCCTTATCTCTACCGAACCCTCATTGTAACCCTAACCCCTAATCTCAAAAGAGGTGCAGCATTTTATCGTGTGAGGCTGCAGAAAAACGTGTACACAACTCACACACACACACACGCACATATAGACAGCCCAAGGCCATAAAGTTGTAAATTCTGGGTCAAAGCAGCACGGTGACAGAAGAGCAGATAAATTCAGTGGCAAGCTGCTCAAAACTCAAATGACCTGCACACACACACACAAACACACTGCATGACAAACATCACTCACACATGTGCACACCCTTGCAACTGTACATCCTGTAAAGGGTAATGATGTATATGTAAAACCCTGCTCACTGTACAGTAGATAAATGCCCTCTCACAGACACCGTATAAACACACACACATAGAAAGAGAGCTTAAGAATAAATAGTCATGCATTGGAAAGGTTGTGTATAATAGAAAACACTGCTGTAGATCAGCAGAACTCTGTCGTGAGCTACGAGCCTTTGCTCTTCATGTATTTACTGCCATGCTGTAAGTGTCGCCCTGACGCCCTGATGGTTAGACCGAGGTGAGTTGTGCCGATTGAGAGCTCGAGGCCGGCACTGTACACGACCTGAAGTGGCCTCATGTCTCAGATCATCGTTTTAGTTCATCGTTATTGCTGTTTTTTTCCCGATTTACTGCAAGCACACAGCGTTTTAGCCGCGGATTCGGTCAGCACTCTCTCTCTTTGATGCAACACTTGGTTATCAGCATGGAACAGGCTTTTGACTCCAAGTGAGGAAGGAAAGGGGTTTTAGATTGGACGAGCTGCACTGCGAGCTCATTCATCTAAACAGTGGGCATCAGTGGATGCAATGATGGACACTTTCCCCGCACAAACAAGAATTTTGGTCTGTTTTCAGACCCCAGATACTTACAGAACAACATGCCAAAATAAATCAAATACTTCAGTTATTTCTATTTCCTTAAAAGAGCAATTTGTAAGATATGGCTAGAATTTTAGTTTCAAACTTTCAAAAAGTGACATTATGTTTATTTACTGTGTTGCAGGGATGTCTATTGAAATTAGCTTGCTAACAGGCTAGCTCCAGCCTGTCCTGTCTTGTAATACCACTTAATACTGTTGTTTCAGCTGGGGATATTTTCAGCTCTTTTTATGGGGACCAAGACTGGCTATTTTCTATGGAAAGTCTGATCATCTCCATCCGTGATCGTGACAACCAAAACGGGTAAGTGTTTCCTGAACCAAAGCAGACCATAAGCACAGCGTGTGACAAGAGAGAAATAGAAAATGCAACCTTAAGAAATGTAAAGTTGCAACATAAAGAAATGTACTTCACTCACATCTATATTGGTGACTAGGTCTGGTTTCCAGCTGTGTTAACTGGGCCCACTGTTGACTGCGCCCCTTTACCCGAGGTGACTCCCCTCATCATCCCAGGTAGCAGTGCGGGCAGACCCCTGTCAGCTAATGGGTCCACTTAGCTCCATGGCTAACTGAGCTACTTGCTAATGGCAGCTAGCTAAAGCAAAGAGTAGCAGGTCCAGCAAGTGAGCAGCAGCAAGTCTTTGAATTTTGTCCATTTCTTACAAAGTACACCTTTAAATCTGCAAAAAAAAAAAAAAATCTATTGATGCTCTTGTTTTTAATGAGGATTTGTAGTGTATAGACGTGGTCAATTGTTCAACCGGGCAGATTTTTCCCCAGGACACGCTCATTAAGGATGTTGATCAGTCTGTTGTTTATATTGCAGCTTAATAACTTCCCCAGACTGCTGCTCGCACATCCACCTCAGTAATTACTCAGGTTCAATTGTCTCCACTCTTATAAAATGGGGATATAAACCCTTGTCGCCAGATGTCGAGAAAAAAAAAAGAAACAGCTTAACCGAATGCTAGGTTGAATAACGTGAGTGTAGCAGCATGCAAATCCATTTAGCTGTTCATAAGCATCTCATTAAAGCTTTCAGAAGCACTCGCTCTCTCTGTCTGCAGCACATAAATCCTCATGGCCGGTGCTAGGCATGATATTGGAAAGTCGAGTAGGTTTTGATTGTTTTAAATTCTTGTTTGCTGTTATTTAATTGAAATTGAGATTGTGGTCATAATTTCAAATGACAACACAGGCATAATACATAATGGAGATTTGTCTGTTTTGCAGAGGATTACGCCTCTGTGTCAAGGATGCAGGTTTTCTGGGTTATACGACGACCTCGTAGGTTAGAAAGTTGATTCTCCTTTATTACCGGGAGATGCTGCATATTGCCAGTAACCTTATCCTTACCTACCATCTGTTTTGGCCTGAGAATAATTGAACATGAATATTTCAATCTTCATCCATCAAGCTTGATAATCAGTACTCTGGATCTGAACTGTCATGATGCTGCTGGTGGTGGTGGTGGTGGTGGTGGTGGCTGCCTCGTTGTCTAAAGCAGCAGGAGGAATGCTGCAGGTGCAGCTAATGGGGTTAATGAGGAGCATGCTGATTGATGATTGGCTCTCACGTAATGTATAACAAGAGGAAACACAGAGCTTGGATCTCAATAAGTGAATGGAAAAACAAGAAAATAAGAAATGGAACAGTTTTTACATTGTAGCACATTGACCAGCAACATAACTTAATTTTATACTTTCTTACCAACTCCTACCTGAGGGAGGACAGTCTTTTTCGTGCATGGTAGCAAGGCGATGGCATTATTGATCAGCCCAACCCTAATCCAAGAGTGCAATCTTTTCCAGATACTAAATAACCATGGAAATGTTAATTTTCCGAATGGTGTGGAAACAAATGTGCACTTTGGCAGGTAACAGTGTGCAGCTAGGTTCAATTTGCAGCCTTTGATAAAACAAACAAATGTTTAAACCCTCCTGTGTCTTCATTATTTTCTATATTTTGTATAAGAGGGAAGCGGGAAAATATGTGAAAATGACATAAGAGAGTTGGCTTAGAGCATTGAAGCAGTCTTCCTCATTAAACTTTTTAAACATGATACCTGATGTCTGTTGAATTGCTATCCTTGGTATTTAGTCCACTCCAGTCTAGTCTTCTCTCTCTCATTAGCTGTTCTAACTGTTCAATCGTATTTCATTTTAATACAATTCAAGGTATAGAGTCTTCTCAAATTACAGCTCTGTTTGATTGCAAAACAAAGACAGAATGACTACAGAAACACTGTTGAATACTCATGAGGTACATGATGGGAGAAGGGGAAGGAAAATACGGAGAGTACGACAGAGAAAATGAGGAAGAGAAAGAGGGGAAACTGTGAGTGTGTGTGTCTTCCATTTTAAACTATCAACTCCACATTTCCATGAGATTGGGGAAAACATTTGACTTTGATACGGGGACTGCTTTGAAGAAAATCGAAATGCTTTCCCCAGTCACGTAATGTCGACTCACACGTGCAGCTGGAAAGCTTGATTCTGAGACAATGAATTCATTTTTTTGGTTGAGTTTATTTATCCGTGCATCTGAGTTGGCAGGCTACAAAGCAAGCACAGCACAATACAAGTTGTTCAATTAACTTTTCCACACTCAGTTTCTCCTTTTCTCCTCTTCTTTTGTGTGGTAAGTGACTGAAATCAGTGAGGAAACAGACTGGAGGGAGAGAAAAAAGTTAAAATTGTGGAAAAATGTAAAAATTAATTCACAACAGAGATGGGCAGAGGACCTGAAGACCCGCAAAGTATGAAGTGTCCCTCCAGTTGTAGTTTCAGTACTTTTCTCAAAGTGAAATACAGAAACACAAAGACTAACCTCAGCAGAGTTACAGGGAAGTTTGGAGACAGAAAATGGACTAAAAAGAAAAAAAAAACAGTTAAATTTCTTTAGCAAACCACGGACAGTCAGGTTTCATATCTCCAGAATAAAACCACTTTATCTCCTATAGTCATGAATTACTAACGACTTTTTAAATAATTAATAACCGAGGAAAATCCATTTCTTTTGATCAATTGAGAACAATCACATTTACAGTTACCATTTCACTCAACTGCACCGTTCGTCAGTGTATTGTCCCTCTCCATTTCTCATTTTGTCTTTTCTGTTCTCGGTTGGCCTCATTCTTTTTCTCTTTAATCTAACACCTCAATTCAATCTAGTCTAATTGAGTTTTATTCAGTCCATTTCAAACGTCCTGTCTTGGCTTGAGAGTCAAAAAAATATATTGAAACAGCTTTTTATATGAGACGTACTGACATTGTGTACGTGGAGCCAAAAAGCAGCACCGATGGTGACGAACTGATGTGGAAATAATGTATGAACTTGTACGCACAGAAATAAGGTGAGCTGAACGAGAACTCCTGATGCTTCTGGGCAAAATTTCCTGGTTTATATTTTTTGCTGTAGTTTTCAGTGTCTTAAAAAATATATTTTTTCCCTCAAGCTGTTTTTCTGAAAGTCTTGTTTTCAGTGCCAATGGAGACAGTTTTGTTTGATTGGGGATTGATCTTGATTTTTGATGCTTTTGTACTGGTTTGTGTTGCCTGTCTGTGTTACTTCCATCTGGTGTTGTTGAGCTGATTGCTACTGTACAATCTCCTCATACCTCTCTTCTTACAACACAACACACTACAGACCACCATCCGATGATGCACCGCTGGTGTTCTGGGGACGATAGAGTGCTCACAGATAGGAGCTAATTGAGTGCCACAGGAATGAGTCTGAAAATTATTAGCATTTTTTCACTTCCGGTTGCCTTGTGTCAAAATAAATGGGTTCTTTGTATGGGTTTTTAGCTGACTGCCTGAAATAAGGTCTGTTGTTAAAAAAAAGCTTGATATTTTTTCCACATTTTGTTCAGTGACATAAAATATGTCAGTAAATATCCCACACGTGAATTAAAAAGCATCTAAGTGTCTTAAAAAAGGCGGTTGCTAACAAGTGGCTAATTGAGAATACAGGGGTTGTCGGGGACATTAAACGTCATAAAGCCGAACACGGACTGAATTACTCACTAGTCCGTCTTTACAAGCTGACTTTAGTTGCAAACTATTCTAACTCTGAGGTCTGCCTCTGACTTTAAATCATCGATCTCTGAATTTATAATAATAAGTAAGTAGCGTAGTGAGACCCTTAGTGGTGCTGACGGTGAATTCATACTACAACTCCAATGTAGTTCGTTCATAGCCTACAGCTTATAGCAAACAGAGCTGATAAATCTAACAACAGCTAACCAAGCTAAAAGCTTATAGATAAGGGAGCTAATAGAGCCAACAGAGCTAACAGCCAACGGAGCTAAACACACAGCAGGACTGAGAGTTTCTGTTCAGAGAAACATGAAGCGTTTAACTGAACTGCAGTTAATGTGGCAACACGACAAGTTTACAGTAAATACACGTACTTCCGATAAATATCGATAATAATAACAGAGAAACTACATTTTGTTTCGGGGACAATTACGCAACAGTGTTGAAAAAAGTTAATCTGGAGGCCTGAGAGGATACAAATTTTAATTCAGAATGTTTTTATTTATATGCATAGATTTCTACAAAAACTCATTATTTACAATGTGTCACACCATTTTGTGAGGCTGTCGTTACATACTTGATTGTTTGTTCACCCGAAAAGATATTCAGGAAAAAGTTAGCTCTCAAATGATACAAAGTCACCTCGTGAGCATAATCTTATTAAGTCTTCACACCTAAACGTCCTGGAAATGAAAATGACATTTTTCATTAAGATTGCATTCCAACCTTTTTACTGAATAAATATTTTTTCGAAGTAAAGCAAAGATAACCTATTGAAGCTCTGTTTTTTTTTGGCTGAGCACTCACTGAAATTCAGTGCAAGGGAAGCACACCTGTTTCCTCTTATGATAACGGCATGTCACCAGTTGTTTGCGTTTTCATCGGTCAAACTTGATAAAGCGCTCTGCTGTCGCCATAGGCCCTTTACACAGAAGACATCTTGACATGTAGGAAAAGCGCAGGTGTAAATGATAAAATGAGCGACAGCTGAATTTCATTTAGCCGCTTCAGTTTCAGAGTGCTGGTATTATTGCTCATGCCGGCTCACTGTCACACTGTCATGGCTTACTGGGACACTTGAATAGAACAGAGCCACCGCTAATGTTATTAGTAACACCTGTGCCTTTCCTACTATGACAAGTTAAAATGTCTGCTGTTGCCTGTTGAGGTGGGAATTGCTGTTTTGGTGTATGACTTTAAGCACAGCATATAAAACAACTTGCTGACATCTTCAAACAGTAAAAGTTTTCCCATTTTCTTTTTCCTCCCTTATCTATTAAAATGATGATATATTCTCTTTGTTCACTCGACGTCGATTCAGTGTGGACACGCCAGCCAAGTTCTCTTTCTCCTCTGTCTACTACCCCAGAATAAAAGTAGGGATTTTCTTCCAGTGGCACATTAAATGTATCCTTAAGTGGAGCCATGCATACCTTAATGAGAACAAAGAGTGAAAAACTATTCTGACACACAGCAAAGACAATGTTTAAATGCCCACTAATTTTCCGCTATTATTCAAAAAATGAAAATATTCTTATGGTTTTCATTTAATTGTGTCAGTTTTATTTTGGTAAATATATCCTCATGTTTCACTTTCCTCTTTCTGTCTTTGTCTGTTTTCCCATTTTTTTCCTTCTGTGTATACCTGTGGCTAAATAGTTAATCACTTCCTGTGTATTTAAGCCTGTATTTTCTCCTCACTCTTCGTTGGTTTGCTAAAAACCAGCAGGCATTTTTTCTGCGTGACAAGTATGCATATCAGGTCCAGAGCGAATTATCCGCTGTGGCGTGTCCCCCTTTTCCCCCAGCACAAATGATCCACAGTGGCGTGCATACGTTAATAAGAACCCGTAGAATCAGTTTTCATACATTTCCTTGTTAATTTTTCAGATGAAAATCCGTGCCTAGTGTGAAAAGGCTTTAGCAAAAAATGTAATACTTTGTGCATGTAAATGTAGTCATTGATGAGTCTTTCCAAAGCATACATACCTGTATGACATCAGCCTGAAACAGTCTCCTTCGAATGTCTCTCAGACCTTCATCTGTATGTCTCTGTTACATTTTTCATATGCAAACGCTATTATCTGTCGTTTATCCACGATTGAGCTTAATTTCATTGTAAGAGCCAACAGGTGTGAGCCAGAAAAATGTGCCCGTATCCCCGGAAAATCACACTCGGTGCTGCCACTGCGACCACAAATTCAGCTTCTTTTTCCCCGCCACTGAAGCAGCTTAAGGATTTGTCTCACAGCTCGGGGATTTACGTCCTGATGGCATAATAAAATAAAGATAGCCTTGTTCTTAGGTTTTCCAAGCATCGAGAGACTTGATTATGTCCACAACTCTTGAATGAGCTAAGACCATTGGACAGTGGCTGAGGTAATGTGATACTGCAGTTATCCTTTCAGTGAAATTCAATGCTCTCTCCATCGACAGATGTCAGAGGCCATGCAGCTGGGAGGCAAACTTTCCTGTGCTGCTGGGCATGTCGGTGAGTTGGATCACATTGGGTTTCTCGTCTTGATTCCCCTGCTACATATTGCAAAATGACATAGATCACTGAATCCACCCTTACCTTCAAGCACAGACTGAACCAGCGCCTCAGGGAGTCGGCTTGACCTGGAGGTTGTTCCCCAAAGGCATTACATACAGCTTCCAGAACACCAAACAAGGACAAATCGCACAGCTGCCCAGATGTAGTACATTTGCTGCATATCACTGGATAAAGGAAATATCTCTATGGAGAATTCTCCCATTTATCATAGCTCCGACTAAATATCAAGGTTGTCAAAACAATGTGTATTTTGTTGCAGATACTCTATCCAAAAGCCAGCAGGGAAGGCTCTAGTGATGGTTTAAAAATTCTGTCTTCTGCCTCTGTACATGTGGCAACATGCCAAGCAACATCTGATCTGACCACACCATTATCTGGATGTCAATCGGTCACACCAACACCGTCTGAGAGGAGGTCTGATCAGGCAAAGTAAGTGACCCCATTGTACCGTGGGTGTGCACAGCCTTTAACTTGAACTGACCTGACTTAAATGTCTTAAGGTGAACTTTTTTAATTATATTTTTGAGGTCACCTAGAGACCTCAACAAATACATTAAATCAGAACAGAAAGTTTTCAGTGTAGTTCAGAGTAGTAGTTTTGCATTTTCTACTTCAAATGCCTACTGAAGAGATGAAACACAAACGAGGCTATTTGTAGATTTTTGTACAGAAGTTCGCACGCTAACATTAGACCAACCGAGTTGAGCGTTTCTGCAAACCGTGGATATCTTTAATCGCTATACTTTTAATTTTATGCTGTGACAATGCCCTGGATAAGGTCTGGTTAGGTTTAGGAACCAAAACATCCGGTCAGAGTTAGGATAGGATCATGGTTTGGGTTAAAATAACCAGAAAGATCCTTCAACGTATCTGTGATGCATTGTACAGTTTCTGTGGTCAGCAGCAAATGCAAACATTTTACCCTGGCGACTGGGCAGCATTAGCCTTGTGCTCTTAAACAAGCCAGAGAGCTTCAATCGACCACCAAAGAAGGACAGGGAGTTGGAACGACCATTTTAATGCATCATTTGGGCTTGAATTATCCTGAGCAGCAACAGTAATAATGTCTCAAATTAGAACAATAAAATGCAGTTCTCCCTGTGCTAAAAGAAGCTACAGTATATATATCCATATGCATACAGTAGCTGTGTTGTCTCTGATGACTACAATAACACAGTAACTGACAGATGTGATGAACACTGATGAGGCTAATTGTTAAAAAAAGAGCTTCCCTGTGGTGAAATGACAAAGAGCAGCATCACTCACCTGTCAGCTGCGCCCTGTAATTTCCCACTGGTGTATAAACAGTGTATCAGTAATATACAATACTCGACTATGTTTGGATTTTATATCAGGGAGGACATCTCCTTTAATGTGCCCTTATATGCTGTAAATGGCTCCGGGTGTTTTAATTGTCCCCAACCTGAGCCTCGCAGTCAGTGTTTCAGCCTCCCCTCAGACAAAAACTCTGCCACCAGCAACTGACCTGAGACCAGTAACTACCTGCTATATGCACCATGCTGCCCATCAGGCACAAACAAAGACACAAAAACAAACATTTATTCTCTATATTACAGCTGACTGTGTGTATGTGTATGTGTGTGTGTGACAGAGAAGCAGTTAATTTGGTATGTTGAGGGAGAGTGTGTATAAATATCTCAGTATCTTGGATAGGGTGATGCAGTTAGACACAAATTATAGCTATGGGTGTGTGAGTGTGTGTGTGTGTGTCGATGTGTGTGTGTGTGTTGGGCAGTATGAGTCAGTTACAGACAGTATTTATAGTTATGGGAACGAGGTGAACAGAGGACAAAAAGCACTCACACAAAGTTAACTATACATTAAACTATCTTCACACAGTACACACTCTCTCGCTCACACACACACACACACACACACACACACACACACACAGGCAAACAAACAAAATATTTCACCGTTGACAGTAGGCTATCTATTGTTGCCACGTAGTGCTAATCAATACTGTCTCTATTGGACACATACATCATTGGCAATGAGCTCGTCTGACTGTGTGTTTGTCTGACTGTGTGTTTGTCTGTGTGTGTGTGTGTGACTTTGTGCGTGTGTCGTGGTAATGGAGGCGTAGATCAATGACAGCAGGCCGCGTGTGCGCGTGTTTGAGCGATCCTGTTTGTTCGGTTAATTTCTCTGTGCGTGATAGTTTTTGGATTACAGACCTCATCAGGGCTGCGACTAACGCATTACTTTCATTATCGACCAATCGGGCAATTCATTTACTTGCTTAATCTATTAATTGTTTAATCAATAAAATGTCAGGAAATAGTGAAAAATGTATATAACAAGTCCCAAAGATGACTTCTTCAAAATCCCCAAATTCTGGCCTAAGAACACCAGTTAATTTGATTATTCGAGAAGCTGGAACAAGTGTTCTTTGCATTAACTTAAACCATTAACCGATTATTTAGGATGTTGCGCATTCATTCATTCATTTTGTGTACTAACTAAATGATCAAATAACCGTATACTTCGTCTCTATCTAGATACTGGAAATGTCTATATAGTGTTTAAAGGGACAGTTCACCCCAAAATCATTACTACATATTTTTGATCCTAGCTGTAGTGCTGTTTATACATCAAGTGCCGAGTGCCATCAAGTGCCAAGTGCCATCCATGGCACTCGGCACTTGATGGCACTCGGCTTGTGGTGCTCAAAGCGCCAAAGAAATACTTTAGAAAAACTCAACAGCAATGTCTCTTTCTAGAAATACTCAAGATAATCCACAGAGCTTGTTGTGAGCGGCTTCGTGTAGGAACTATTTTCTTTCTACCAAACTGCCATTACGTTAGCTGCTTAGCTTAGTTGGCTTTAGTTAGCTAGCGTCTTGTCTATGAGATGCACGCTTCCTCCTGTGCAGTGATACACAAATACATTTGCTCCTACAAGAAATTGTTTACAACAACGTCTGTGGATACAGGCTCATGAGAAAATAACATAGCTGTTGAGTCCATATATTTTTGTTGTTTTTGATTTTGTTTTTAGCACCACAAGCCAAGTGCCATCTGGTTTCATTATACTTAAGAAAAAGCAGACATTTTTTTGGGGGCTCATATTTCCAAAACGTGGCAGCTCACACCAAAACAATATAGATGTGTATATATATAACTACAGGCGGAGAAAAATATGTGTTTTTTTCATTTTGGGGTGAACTTACACTTAATAACACTGTACTTGTACAAGCAGTATCATCTCTCGCAGATCTTCTTCTCATCTTTCCTCACTGTCTATAATTTAAATCATATTCAGAGCAGCCTCTTTTGGTTGGGATCACAACACCTTATATTTTGGTGGAATTTGTGTTAAAAATTCAGATTTGTTTTTGTATGAGAAAGAAGTAAAAAATGAAACATCCCCCTGAAATATTTGTGTTGACTGAGTTGATCTTTAAAAATTGTCATTATTTGAGTCTGTCTGTAAAGAACACAGTTTGTTTGTTTGCAGCTGATAGGGGTTTGCATGTGTGTGCAAATGTATTGTTTACCATAGATTATTTCCCATAAGCTACAAAATATTAGTCTGCTCAGCAGAAAATTACCTCGTCCTTTTTATTTGTCATGTTGATTGCATCACAGGTTGAGCAGTCATAACACATATTTGTGTTCATTTAGAATTATATGAACTTAGCTCCCACTGTTATGCAGCTTGACTACGAAGGAGCACGGCAGAAAAATAAGCTCCATTTCCTAAATCATCATTAGCAGCAGTGAACAGGCCACGGCTCAGCGCCCCCGAAATCCTCCTCTGACCCTCAAATGGTCCTCGGAGAGATGAGCAGGGAATAAAAAACAGAAGAAGCAGAGAGATGGAGGATACTTTCACCTCAGAGAGCGTTATTTGTCTCAAGAACAACAGGCCCATTCGTTCTTTTTACCATTTGCAGAACCGTTTCGCCAAGCAAGACGAACAACAACAATGAATAGCGCCATTCTTCACAGATGCAAAAGCAGATAAATAAAATATACGGTAATGCAATCCCTTACAGGACGCTCCAGCTTGGAAAGTGGGCTGGCAGCCAGTCAGTTGCCGCTCCATGACTGGTTGGAGGGAGGGAATGAGAAATGCTCCAATATCCCTCAATGGTTATAGTCAAAGGTTCCCATCAAGTGTGATGTTGCCATGTAGCAGTATTTACTTTTTCTCTATGGCCATTTTAAAGATATATTCAAGAAGGGGGAGGTCCCTGCTGTCCCATCATGCACCAGGGTTGACTTTGAAAACCCTTTTCACTGCAGTTTATGGCTCCCCTTTACCCAACAACAGACCACTTCCAACAGTGAACACAACCGCATTAAACCTGCAGAGTTTTACAAAAATCCAAACACTTGTACACATTTTATTAACATGCAAAAATATATAGGTAGTCTAATTTTGCAGCTTTCTTCACTACAGATAAAAGCTGATATTGGAAGATTTTGCAAGAACAGTTTTGTATCCTTGATGTGTCTCTTTTGCTTTTATTTTCACAATATGGTTATAAATTGCTCATTTCAACCTGATGAATGCCACCTCTTCTCAAGAATATGCAGCTTGTGAGATTTTTGCCAGAGAGTGAAAAGAAGAATTTCACACTGTGGAGGCTCGGGTCCTGCTGCCAGAAATCAGCAGTTGAAAACATATTTAGCAGTGGCAGTAGCGATGACTGTCAGGACCCAAAATACATTTCAAAATGTTAATATAGCATTTATATAGCCCAAAAAGTCAAAGAGGTCCATAATGGGAGGTGGTGTAGGAGACGACACAGTCCAAAAATGTTCCAACTGAACTGGATAAGTAGCTAAAATATGCTGATAAAATTCGTAAAATCTATCCAAGAACCATTGTTGAAGCTTAAAGTAAGTTAGCAAGCCGTGATGTGCATCAATAGAATATTACTTTAGCATAATTTCCTAAATTTTAACTTCCGTGACATATACAAGAGACTAGCTAACTAACTAAGCAAGCTAACATTACAGCTCAGCTGATCAGGACGCTATTAATGTTTATGCATATGCAGCATCCAGTTAGACTTTCAAAATAAAGCTTGCTGACAAACAAGCTGTGAAAAGACAAACTATGAATTTCTCGTTGTGAAACGGTTGCGATTTGGTTAGGTTCAGGCACAAAAACTACTTGGTCAGGTTTAGGAAGAGATTGTGGTTTTATTATTACAGTGACCACCACTATGGACTTTTATCACCCTTTATATGCTACATCTGCATTACAGGGGTGCTTCAAAGTGAGAACGGGGTTGTATATGCAGGACGAAAAGAGAAGACGCAAAATGTAACGATGAAACCATAAAATAAAGAAACCAAACCCAACAGCGTCCTTGATACAGTTGGCAGGCAAGTTAGGTACAAATAAATTGTTCCTATATGAAATTGGGGGTGATTGGAAGGTATAATGATTATGAAGTCATAAAAATATAATTTACTTTTGTGAAGAAAGGCAGGCTATCTATACTTGACTCATACACCACGTCTGGACCACTCGGGAAGTTTCTTCATACGTTCTAGAAAATTCTGTACATTACAAAAAAATGGTATATACCACCTATTTTCTTAAATCACTCGTACTTGCCTCAAGAATGAATCAGTTGGAAGAGGTTCTCGTGTGGGCCCATTGTTTCCAATGTGTACTGAATGATTCAGTTGAGCCTGGCGCTCAGGAAAACCCTTCACACCACGTCCTGCAATATTAAAACACAGTTGTGTCAAAGGGAAACTGTTTGGTCTAACCACAAAAAGAAAAAAAAGAAGAAGAAAACACACTTTGGGTTGCATGTGGTAAACAGTGTCAAGCTGTAAAATGAAAAAAAAAAAAAGGGGCAGAGGTGGAGTTGGGTTTTCTACTGCGATGTGGATTACATGAGTAATATTTCCAGATCTATCTGTCTCGCCATAACAACCTTATATGTATCCGGTCTGCTCGCCTCCACAACAGGAATAATAAATTCAATATTCCAGCCAGACGCACAAACCTGCCATTATTCACTATACCTGCCTGTGTGTGTGTGTGTGTGTGTGTGTGTGTGTGTGTGTGTGTGTGTGTGTGTGTGTGTGTGTGCGCACTTGAGAGAGAAATGGAGAGGTATTGCGAGAGATAGGTGTGTGTGTGTGTGTGTGTGTGTGTGTAGGTCCGTGCTTATATACGTATGTGTGTCGCTCACTAACTGCTGTTTCTGATTGTAATACATGAGGGCTTGCTGTATTTGAACCACATGTGTGACATGCCTGCTGTTCTAGTTTTACATTAATAAAATGTGTGTCTGTGTGCGAGCGCACAATCCTGCTCCTGCTATGGAGTGTTAGAGTAATAAAATCATCACACAGCCTCATTGTTTCTGACATTTAACCAGAAACACTGAAAAAGGAGAGGAGAGGAGAAAAGATCTCGAGGAAAACATCCCCCTGTGGTTAAGGGTTTTCGAGTCATACAGCGATTATTCTGGATGTGATGGCAGCTTTATTTTCATACTAATTTTCCAAGCATCACCCTGTGAATCAGATAGCTCCGTCTACAGACGGTACATCGAGAGCTGGCCTCCAGCAGGGATGGGAGGTTGGGAATTGGGGCAGTATATTCTTGTGTCATGAGCTGATTTGTAGCGGTTAAATCCCTAAATTTTATTGTGGACGCTACAAGCCTGCATTGTCAAAAGTGCTTATATATAGATGGTAGAACTGGACACAGAGGAGAGGCTATCAAATTTCATCTCCTATAAGGGAGCAGTAAATAGATGAACAAGCTAGTTGGCCGAAAAAAGGCAAAGTCTTACAAATATCCAGCGGAGAATTGGAATAACTGTCTCCCTGACACTGAGGTAATAGGAAAAAATCCACCCTAAAACTATTAAGAAAGGTTGCAATAAAGAATTTAGTAATGTATTTTGCATCTGGGTTCACTTTGTTTTTAGGTGCTGTTTTTCCCAAACCTTGTGGCTTTGGCCAAATAGGTATAATATATGTCATGTATGTAATGCTTGTGTCATGTGCTCGTATGTAAGTATTCTTCTTTTTAACCAGACTGGTAAATAAAAGTAAAAATAATGATCAAAAATAAATAAATAAATAAAAACAGATGAAATAGCGTTACAATCAGGGATCGACTGATTATCGGCCTGGTCTAAGTATTTTTCTAATAATCTGAATCACTTTTTCTTTTATGGTTTAATTCACATACATGTATGATATGAATCTGCAAAGTAATTAGTGATTGAAGTCATCAAAGAAATTCAGTTGGGAGAAAAAAAACACAATATTTGGTACAAAATGTATCTTACTGTATCTTACATCAGGGTCACATACTCAGTAATATTTCTAAGAATTTTTGGGGTTCAGAAAACAAAACAAAAAACAATAAAAAAAAGTTTAAATTCTACAATTTAAACATATTACACATGTTGCTTTTTGAAGGCTGATGTATTCATTTATAAAAAATAAAATGGTAACGCTTTGTTATAACCATCGTCAATAAACGCTAATGTTTCAGTTAATTACACTTTAGTCAAGTTATTTCACGGTTAACCAACAATTAAATGTTTTCTAAAACATTTTGAAGCAGTTGTTTGTTGTAAAGTTGTGGCTGATGTTTATAAAATTCTGTAAATGGTTAAAAACAAATTCATCTTTGAACATCATTTGGATGGCCATTTTAAACTTGCAACTTTTAGTGTTGCCTAATAAATGATTTATAAAGCTTTTAATTGTTTATTAACAGTTAAATAACAACTGTCTAAAGTTTAATTAACTATAACTGTTATTTATTAATCATGGGATCATAGGGAAGCAACAATTAGACCACAATGTAGGGAGATACCTTTTATAGATGTAATTGATGAAATATAAAAGACGAAGTAAAATGTGGTATATAGAGATTTTTTTTTCTGTGAAGGGTGTTTGTACTGAAATTTGGACTCATGACATAATTCCCACAACTCATTAGTATTATATTAAATCCTGGCTACGGCTCCGTCTTCTAATAAGAAACCCAGGGAAAATTACAAATGCAAAGTTTCAACCGGTATGAAAACATCATCAAATGATCAGAAAGATGTCTCTCCCTGGACTGTGTCTTGTATATAAAAGTACATATTTGGAAACCGTGAATATCATTGTAAGGAGCTGTAAATGTATTCATAGCATGGAGAGATATACTGTATGCAGCTAAGTGAGTTTTAACAGCCCTGATTCTTCAGCAGGCTGAAACATCAGTCAGATCTCTGTGTCGTTCCTTCAGTCAGAGCAGGGACTCCTTTCACACTGACAGTCGACGATCATGAAGAGTGAAACCAACTAAAGATCAGGATCTGCGTATGAATTTTCTCCTCTCGCGGTTGCCATAATATATTGCAGCTTCCAGGCACATTTTGACTCAAGAGAGTGACTCACTTTTTCTTGATAGGAACAAATCCTGCCTTCGCTCCGCTCTCTCCACCTACACACACACACACACACACACAGCTAACTGAAAGCAACAAGTTCATTTGGGATCTGAGGGGATTGGTTAGAGTCATTCTGGGGAAATGCAGGAAAGCATTAACTGGAGTAGCGGACAGGTTGAGAGGGAGCGGGGACACCGAACGAGTAAATTGCAACACTTAATCACAAAATAACTGCGGGAATGCACGGAGCATAGCAGATTGATTGTATCGAAGGGAGAAGAGTACCTGAGGGTGGAATTTCCCTTTAATCGTGTAGTCGACATCCACTGACTCACTGCCCTGACACCGTGACAGTGGGTAATACAAGGGGGCCGCAGCAGTCCAGTCGTGTGTGTCATGTATCTGTGTGTGGGAGGTCAGTGGCTGCGATGGTGGCAGCACAAACACACTTCCGCAAACTCAACAAGCTGTGACCAAGTCGCAGCAGAAGAGTTGCAATATTAACGATGACGGTGAAAGATACAAGCGGCACTGAAATGAATTATTTCAATTCTCCCTTCACAAATTTTTCATGTGAAGCAGCAGAAAAGTTTGGAGAGTTAACCTCGATGTATAATTCATTGCAGATTACCGATTGCCTGCTTGAAACGGTAATCAGTCACATAATTCAGAGAAACTTTTGAATTTGGTTTCCATTAAACTGCCTCCACAACAGATATAACATCCCCATGAGACAATCTATACATTTTGATAAGAATAGCACCATGTTTATATTCCATTTATAATATTTATCATCATCTTAGACATAAGTGTTGCCTTTTCCTGGTTTTAAAAGCTGCATTATAGTAAAGAGATCTCATTTTCTGAACTCACTATACTGGTCTACCTAGTTAGTATATATCCACATTACTGATGATTATTTATCAAGAATTTTATTGTTTAAGTACCAATAGTCATCCCTTCAATATTGTTGCAACATCGACAACAAGGTAGTTTGTAAAAAATGTGTGATATTAGATATTTCCTAGCATTTACAAGGTGCTTTTGAGGTGATTTCAAAATATCAAGATATGTATCTTGTACAACCCAACGTATGTTTTGCAAAACGTGGATACGTTGAAACTTTACATTTCTTTGTGTTGCAACTGAATGTTTATTTAAGTTCACCTTTCGATTTATTGTTGTGACAACGCTGTGCTTGGTGCTTGGCTAGGGTTAAGAAAAGTTCATGTTTTGGCTTAAAATACCTGCTCTGGTTGCACAAACATTGCTGGAGATGTCCTGAGGTCTTGTCGAAAAACACCCTTTTTTTTTACCGAGCCCTGTCAGTACAATCAGATCGTTCTCAGTCCCTGGTCATCAAAATTCATTTAGTCATGCCCTTCTGCGTTTCATACAAACGCCTGAGGTACCCTTGAGTATGCAGATGTGATGTCTGACATGCACCTGGCGTCAGGTGACATAGTTTACAGAGCGATGAAGTCCGCGTAGGGTGGAAGTTCGGGATAGATGGCTCGGTAAATCACAGGATATTCACCCCAGAGATGGCTGTTTGTGTGAAACCAAAAGTCAAAGACGACTTATTTTAAATCACGGTACGTACTAAACTTATGCCTCATCAAAATGTGCTTTACATATGTAACATACTTTACCTAACTTTTCCTCAACATAAGCAGTTGTGGTTCCTAAACCTAACCGAAGTATGACTGTTTCACAACATTAACCACATGTTAGAAAGACTTTCTGGCAAAAAGGCAAGTAATATAGGAAGCATGTCTACATTGTGAAGCGATTGTCAATGCTTGTTTCTATTCTTCATGCAACAGCTTCCATCTCTTTTTGTTCGTACAAACGAGCGCAACATCACAAATGCCTTCAAGGAATGAATGTCCATATGAATGATTATCTCATCTTGCCCCTCTTTGTGAGGGCATTTCTTGTTACAAAAATGATGCTCTTTAATCTCCGGTTGGTTGACACACTTCATTTCAATCATACAGCACTGTCCCATGGCCTTTCGTGTAGAGGTGTCCACAAACGACTCCTCAAAAATGCATGAAGATTAGCGAGGCTAAGTAATACAACGTGTGACATTGTTTCAGCACTCCTTGTTTACTCTTCTCCAGGTCTGGTGCACACATGCTGCAGTTTACTATATAAATAAATAAATAAATAATGAAAGACATCAGGTTATGGGGAATCTAAATGGCTAATGGGGTTTATAACTATTTTATTTGGTACTTTAATACAGTACATGGATATACATGGAGTTTGTCATCAAAGATCAACGGTATTTTACACGACATTAGAGTGTTTCTTTGTTGTTTCAATTAGTAATTTCTTTGTACAAATGATCAAAAATGCGACTCCTGATACCTGCTGGGCTCCACAGATTACTGTATTCTTATTAAGAAGACGTATGCGAGCAGGAACACAATAGGCAGGGATTTTCTGAGCAATCATTTATCAAGCTTTTATGGAATACCTGATGGTGTTTTGTTTTTCGGATTCCTGCATATAAAGGCCTATTTGCTGCTGCAAACTTGTGTATTTCATAACTTTAAAAGCTTCAGGGAGAAATGTTGATATATTTCATTACTATAAACCTTTTATTATCCCTGACAAAGGCACTTGTTATTACGACAAAACTTTGAGTGTCTGCAGTTTGGAGCGACTAATGACTTTGCCATGTGTGTGTGTGTGTCTGTGTGTGTGTGTGTGTTCTACATGAGTAATATTGTAGTATAGATGAATTATTGGCACCCATCCATGACTATGCACTGCTGCGCCACAAGGGTCTTTAATGTGTGTGTGTATGTGTGTAAACCCATAGCTTTTATATACTGGCTGGCAGACAAAAACAACAACCCTGAAGGTAAAGGAGACAAATCTAATCACACAACACAGGGGGATAGCAATCACACGCACACACACACACACACACACACACACACACACACACACACACACATGGAGAGAGAGTACACAGGCACTCTTTCTTCTTTCCACTATTTTACACATACATGCATATTCACAGAGCTGGATATATGACAACTGTGGAAAGTTTGGGAACTGGCTAGTTTTTCAAGAAAGTGTCTGTTCGGTGGAGCGTTACCATAGTTCAACAGGGTTTGGCCACAGCTCCTGTCCCTTTCCTTTGCAAAATGCACCAAGATAAATAAATACGCCTATGCATTTCAAAGTCATGTATTAAAATATATTTCTGGTTCAGGCCAACGCGTCTTGGTTAAACATAATGAAAAACAACATGTTTGTAATGCACCCCGACTCTGGTCAGCGCATTTAGCTCTGCGACGGAGAAAAGAAACTTTGTATGACAAATATGTGTATATATAATGTATCTTTGAAACTGGCTGCACAATAGTGAAAGGGTTTAGTTTAAGATTCATGGGGCCTTGAGACATGACAAACAAACAAACTCTGTATAAAGACTGCCATGCAAATTTGACATGAAAGAAGAGCCACAACAAATAAACAGATAGAAAGAAAAATGCGGCAACTCAAAAAAAAAGAGAAAATAACTTCAAGACGCAGCGCAACAGTGTCCCACATCACAGCACATGGATTGGTTTAAGAAATCGATAAGTGAAGCTCACTTTCATCGTTTACTGATGTGTCAGACACAAACAGTGGAGCTACATGTAGTTTTGGAAGTTGTAAAGATAAGGCTAGCCTGAATATTAAATGAGGGAACTGTTCTCTTTCTCTCAGATCAGAGATGCTTGGTAAGACCATTACTTGCCACTGATCAGGAAGCACGCCGTGACATTTTGCACATTTTCTCGCATGGACCGACGCAATTAGAAAACAAAGACCTCACATGCAAATCCACAACTGTAACACAGAGGAACTTTGCTTAACATTTGGGTAAACAGAGGACAGAGAGAATAACAAAGAGAATATAAAGTAGTGAAAAATATAAGATGTCAAGTAAAGTGATAATAATGATGTAGAGAAAAAAAAAAGAGTGAGTGGGCGAGAGAGGCAAAACAAGACAGAGGCAAAGATCGTGCAGGAGACGATATTTAAGAGACATAATTATCTGAAAGAAAAACAAAAATACAATGACGGGTTGAAACGACAAAAAGAGAAGGTGAAAGTGCGGATGAGGAGAAGCGCTACGGGTGAGAGAGTACACAGAAAGTTGAAGAAAGAGAAAGAGACGGAATCATAGTTTCCATTTTCCAGTGCGTCACATGCAAACAGTCTATTCATTAGAGCATCAAAACTGACATGCAATGTTATGACCACTTCAAAGAGCGCGGTGAATATAAACAGAAATATACAGAGAGCGAGAGAGGGAGGGAGGAAAAACAAAGATGGTCTCTGTCTCCGTTGGCAAGTGGCATGTATGGACAGTATGTGTGTATGGCTGTGCCTATGTGTGTATTTGTAAACATGGAGTGTGTGCGTTGGCAAGGACGTATTCAGGGGTTGGGGAGGCCACTGCAGCCGCTCGACATACATATTCACCATGACAAAATATAGGTTGTCGTCTTTGAGACTTCACTCGGTGAATAAATCATCTTAAAGAGGAGGAGATGTGCTCCGCAGTGTGACTCGTGTGAATGAAAGTGTTCTGCGTCGAGGAGTGAGAAATCCTTCGATAGTCAATTTTTGAAGCCCATCTTAGTTTAAGGATCCATGCTGAAGCGAGATTTCCATCTTATTTTTCATTATGAAGCAGGTCCTCGTGCTTTATAACTACTGTGAAAGTATTAAAACACTCAATCCACAGAGAAATTCAAATAGCTTGTGTTCAGAAACTGTGCATTCAAGCGAGCCGTAAGGTCCTCCATGACATTCTGATGTCACAATTACTCATTCCCCCAGCACGAGCATGGTTGCAGATTCATTAAAGAGGTCATATTATGTTAATTTTCAGGTTCATACTTTTATTTGAGGGTCCGAGTAGAATAAGTTTACGTACTTTAATTTTCAAAAAACACATTATTTTTCTCATGGTGCATTGCTGCAGCATCCCTTTTCACACTGTGTCTTGAACACTCAGTTTTAGCGACAGAGTGAGACATCTCGCCTTTGTTCAATCTTTGTTGAGAGTTGCACATGCACATGACTTAACGGGCAGGATGTAGCCAATCAGAGGCAGAGTAAGATGGGTCATGCCGAGGAAGGTAGTGTGATCTAAAATAATGCTGCTACAGCAGCAGCAACTGTATGTCTGCTGACTAGCTGGAGTGCATATATTCTGTAATAAATATTTAAAAAGATATGTTTATATAACGGCTGTTACATAGTGATGCACATGAGTTACAGAAGTAAAGGCTCGACTCCAAACCAGGCGTTTCAGGAAGTGCAGGAGCAGTGTTTTCTGTGGGCGAGAGTAATTCATTTTTGTGTGGCTTTTTTTCTCTTTGCAGACTTTTTACATGCACACAAATGCTACATAACAAAATAAAGGAAAGGCAAAATTCCCAAAAGCATAATATGCCCTCTTTAAAAAAACTGATTTCTAATTGATTGATTAATTAACCAATCTTTGACCCTAAAGTGTTTAAAAAAACTTGCCAATGTTTCTACAGTTCTTGAAACATATCTTTGGTATTTCTGAACTCCAATTTCTGCTCATTTATCAGCTGAAACATACAGAATGCCATTGCCAGTTCCTTTTCAGATTGTGATTCAGCTCACAAGAAATAAAACAAATTTAGAGAAAAGTTAGAAACCCCCCCAATACTTCCTTTGTCTTTCTTATCCCTTTGGGCCGTCCTGACCTCGATTATCAGCTAACCACTGCTCCAGGCAGCCTGGAAACAGTCTTACTGTGCTATCATTTATTCACTATGGTTCATAAGCTAAACTGACGCACACACTTTAGATGTGTAATATTCACCCTGTACCCTGGGGCCTGTAAAAGCCAGTGATCCTGCCTTCAGTCCTGCCCAGGCTAAGAACCCCGTGGTCAGAGGTCCGGGGGCAGTTTTCCCATTGATTCAGTCGGTAATCCTTGCCAAAAGGTAAGTATGGCCGAGTCCAAGTGAGTGTGTGTGAGGGTGGGTGCATACTTGAATTGCCCTTTGTCAATCATACAAAATTCCTTCAATTTTAAAAAAATCTTTTCCGTCTTTGTTTTGGATCTTTTTCTTGTCAGAATATATTAATTTCTGTCCTCCTGTTTCTCTCTCTACCTCTCCCTCTGGCACCATCCTGCCCCACCAACATGTGATTAACCCCAGGAATGGAAAACCTGCCCCTGTCCACTTCGTCTAAAATTACATGGCCTTGAGATATTTTGAAGTGCAGATTGTCTAAACAGACATGTCCGTGTAAACGAGGATGTATGAACAGAGTCCAGAGGAACAGGCTGCATTTATCACTTTATTTTTTAACCAAGCGCTTGCAGCTACGGACTAATTTAACAGTTGTTAAAAAAACACACTGGGATTTTGAGAGATTGGCCCACCGATTAAGTTGCCTGCTCGGTGATGAGAATACAGACATCAAAATTGTCCTCCATGGTAATAACTTTACAAACTGCAACGCAATTTATGCACATCACACAAAGGTATCAGATGCTTTGGCACAAACTCAGAAACATTTCCATAAAAGATGTGTGTGCTCCCAAGTCAGTGTGTGGGCTCCTGTACCTAGAATAATAATTTCATCAGCAGCATGTGAGTGATGGTAGCTGACTACAATCACTTTAAATTCCATCAATTGAGCTAATTGATCCTTTTGAGTTATGGTAGAGGCAGTTTTGTATAGATTTTTTGTAACAGAGAAAAGAAACAGAAATAACAAAACCTAACTATATATCTATAGGAAATTAAAATGGTGGATGTCTTATTTTTTTAAACTTTTTTGGCTTAAGCAGCACCACAAACTGCAAGAACGGCGGTGACAGTCATCCTATAATGTTGCTATGGTGACCATATGAACAAATAGTTGCCTATTTACACATCCAACAGATGCAGAGCAACATTTGCACTTATTCAGAGCTGTGCTTCCTCTAACCAGGTGAATTTAAATCCAGTATTAGCTCCACTATAAGCTCAATGTTGGTTTCCAGGAAATCATCCATATTCGGCTCTTTAGCTGTGAAATGGTCCAGTACAGGCACCCATTGCACATACACATAGTCAATTGATCCATTATTAAATGGGCTCTATGTAACAATTTATAGCAATTTATCATGTATTAATCACTTTTTTATTGGCCATACGTGAGCAGATTGTAACGTGATGTAAAAAATGAGACCTTCCTCGTCTCTCTCGGTTGCCTACACTGTTCACAAACACCAGGTTTTCACAGTAAATTCTGACAGGAAATTACTGTAATTATCCTTTTGCAATGCATGATGAGTACTTATTTGGAATATTACAGTGAGCTGCTGTGAAGTTTGAATTCAAACGGCATTCTGAAGTGTCTCTAAAAAAAGTTAAGTTGGTACAATACAAGGAAATACTGTAATTGGGGTAGAGCACCATACAATAATAGTTTTACATCAAGGTGCACATGCCAACATGCCTAAAGGCTTACAACATGCTAAAAAGCTAACATGCTAACATACTAACAACAGGCTGAAAGGCCTACAAGTGGTCCAACAAGGTGCACACGCTAACATGCTGACATGCTAACATGCTTAAAAAGCAATATTGTAATATTACTATAAATTTACGGTTAATTTGTATATTTACAATGGTCGGGTTGGATTTTCCAGTCAAACAGTCAAAGGGATGTGACTTTCTGCATGCCCTCAAGTGCCTCGTCTCAGTGCCTCTCTCTGCTCCGGTAACAGCGAGCTACAGTAGATAACATTAGTTTAGAAATGGAGTCTGCTAACGTAACACAACACACAACGCAAAGTTGAACCTTTAATATTGAAAATATTGATTAGTGCAGCTACAGGATAAGAGGCTCTCATGCACCTTTGCATGCAGGGCACGCTTTTGCGAGAAAGTGGTCTGACAAATCTAAAAAGATTCTGCCCTTGAACTTTTCTGCTATAATCTGCTTACCTTCAATTCCAAGACTACTAGTTAATTTTCCCATATTTTAGCCTGAGTGTTTGTGGAAAAATCAATTTGTGTGTACTTGCAATTAGTGCTGGGAGCTTGGTGATGTAGTGCCTACTAACTCATTTGATTGCTTCCTCCATTTTGGATGTCAAATCAGGACAATTTGCTCAAAAGTGCATATTTGAGTGTAAATCTTGAACTCTATGAGAGCATCACATTCATTTGCCTCATGCATGAGAAAATTCAGCAATCACAATGATTCTTCTGGAATAAACGCTGCCAGCAGACAATGCTAATATGGCTGAGCCTTTATAAAGTATTCAGTAGAAAAAGCTCTGATTAGCACACTAATGTCCGCTAAACATAACATAAAATACAGTCCAAATGTCCAGATGTACTTTCTTCAAAATGCTCAGAGATCAGATTGGTTGGCATGTACTGTATGTAGCAGTAAGAGTACACAAACAACCGAACAATAGCTCTTTATTCCCTTTAACTCCTGCTTTCTTTCTCACACATGCAAACACACAAAGACGTCTGCAACACACACATGTGCAGATACCCACTTCAACCCCAATCAAACAAACAAAAGGGAAAAACACAAATCCACTTAAACCGAAATTAAACATTTTATCATGCTTTAAGCACATTTCACTCCGGCAATCACATAAACACATAAATATATTCAGAAATATTTTCCCTCTGCGAAACATTGTAACGATTATCGGATTATCGTTTCATCTTTTGTTTTGGTGGATCTGGACTCCCGATTTAAAATTCTAAACAGATCGGATAAAAGGACGCTTTGAAGTCTGATGACTGTTTCACTTTGGTTCTCCTCTTCTTCCCCTTTTCTTTCTCTCCTTGTTTCTTTCTCCTTTGTCTGTTTGTCTTTTTATCTCTCTCTGTGTCGGTCTGTGTGTCTTGAGTTGAGGGAAGCTTTGTTTTTGGTCCAGACGTCTCCCCAGCAAGCTACTGATGCTTCTTGTACACAGCTGGCCTCCAGAGGAGAGTTTGTTTCCTTGGTATTGATCTCTTACAGGATGTTCTCTCTTCAGTTTTCTACCCTCAACGGGTCAAAAGTCAAGATGGACACTTGAAGATGAATATCCGATACATTTATTTCTTTCTTCTTTTCTTTCCCTCGCTCCTTTCCTCACTTTATCGCTCTGTCTTTCGCTGCGCGCTCCCCTGCCTTCCTTGTTTTCCTCTCACATATGTTGCGGTAGTAACGCTAATTGACCATTCTTAAACACCCCACAACCTAATCCTTGTTTCTATGACGACATAATTAAATTCCATAGTCCGATTACTTAACAAAGTCCTCTAAGAATGAGGTATCTGCATGCAACACACACACACACACACACACACACACACACATACATCTGCTTAGTCACTTTTCCAGTTGGCATGCTTGTCCAAATGAAGTAAATAATCAGGAACACCAACGTAGAATCAACGTGTGTGTGCGTGTGTGTGTGTGTTCGACTGTGTGCGTGTGTGTGTGTGTATGGGACACCGCCGTTGATGGTTGATAGAGAAACGATGGAACTATTAAATTAATTAAAAGACAGATTCCCCAGTCATGGTTTACTGGGACACTGATACAAACACAGATATAGTGAGCAGCCACACACACACACACACACACACACACACACACACACACACACACACACACACACACACTGTACTTGTTTTGTTAAAGATTCCAGGGAGGAAGAAGGTTTGTGTTTTTACCCATTTTTTTCTGAAGTGACCTCCAGAGAGTTGCTAGTCTTTAGTTTAAAGTGTGAAGAGAGATATACTGTACGCTGGATGGAAACGGGACGCATCAGTGTGTGCGGTCTCTGACTGCTCTTAACACTCCACATGATGACATGTATACTGTGAGTCTCTGATGGCAGCAATGTTAAACGATCTAAGCAGTGTAAAAAAACGGCAGTAAATACAGTTTGTAGAAGCCATATCAGTTTCTTATATCATAACCCTTTGTCAGGACAAAGCCATGCTGTTGTTTCAGATTAGTAAAGTTTCATTAAACCTCACTAAGCCAACATGAATGACTTTCCCTCAAGAGATATCCAAAAATGAAAATTCAGTCGCAGTCATGCCGAGGGAAAGACGGATGGACTGTCATAGTCCACAAAACATTTCTGGAGATGAAGTGGGTTGTCGGCCCACTTCCGATGGGGTTTGCGCCAATGTATGTTTAAAGGAAAAAAAAAAGCAAAATCGCTAAGAATGTTTCGATTTGAGCTACATTTTTATCATATGGTATCAGTAAAATACTATACAAACTATATATTTGTATTAGTGTGTCTTTCTGGCTTCATCTCAGTGTGCGCACCCTGTCTAGATATTGTCCACATAATGGGAAAAATTGTGTAAGCAAAATGACCATGTTGTCGCTTAGCTGCCAATTTGCCCACCACAGCTTCCATGTCAACCAATAAATGATGTTTATCGAGGACGGATGCATCACTCACCACTGAATAGTCTTCACGGGAGACTAAAATGATGACATCAAATTAAACAGGGATTCAGTCTGATTCATAACGCTAAATCTGTTTGTCAGCTGGCACCAACAGGTGGGTGAACTTAACCAGCAGAATATAACAGACTCCATCACGAACACAACACAAAGCATTGGCAGTAACATATCGTGCTGGGATGATTGATTGTGTTGTCAAACCAGAGGCCTCACAGAGTCTGTGACTCTTTCTAATCATACTTCTTCTGTACAGGTTTCTATAACATCTTCGTCCAAAGTTGAAGACCTTCCTGTGTTTATTAAACTCACTGAAAATTCCCATTCAACTGAACTGTGGTAAAGAAGAGTCAGATGCTCAAAGATTAGCCCCCCGTAGAGCAGCCTGAATCCATTTACTCCAATTCCGCTTTAAAAAGAAATGCCCTGAAGTGGTATTAATGGTAGACTTTAGTGTGGTAGTAATGATTCATTTTATCCTCTCTAACACACCCAAGTGTAATGTTTAGCCCTGATAAACCCCCAGCACACACACACACACACACACACACAAAGGGACACACGTACACACAACAGTTAATTCGCACCAGAAACAGATTACAGAAAAACGTAATTAATGGGGCTCTTTGCTGCAGCTTTATATACACACCAACACACAAATATTAAAAAAACCCCACAGATATTAGTACATGGTGTTTGCTCTCTCTATGGCCACAGTGCCTGTCGCTGGTTATCATTCATGTCTACATTTCCTCTCTGTAATTTGAACGAGGGCGTGCTGCTGCTGAAAGCCTGCTTGGAGCCCACTGACCTGAGACTTGCTAAATGACAGACAGAGAGAGGAGCTGGTGAACATAATGACACAGAGACGTGAGATAAGCCGGCCCTGTTAAGAAGAATATCTGCATGCTAATCAGCATCAGTGATTCCTTTATTTACCCAGCGGCTGTTTGCTGAGGGTCCAACCTCCTTCAAAGTGTCGCTTTGCTTCACATTCACACAGCTCGGTTACTCCTGCTCTGTAGAAATACATTACCCAGCTGCTCCACCAGAGGAGCTGTGGGTTCATTTAATTGCTCAAGGGCACTTAAATGGCAGTATCTTATACTTAAACCTGCATTAGTCAGTATGTGGATGAGGGGTCTTTTAATCTCCCAAACTGGAACTCTGTGGAGCAGTTTTAACTTCTTGTAGCATGTTGTTTTGCATCTGTGCCTGATAAAAGCCCACTATACTCTACCTGCCCAGCAATAAGCAGCAAACACAAAAATATAAGCAACTAGCTGATATAATATAGAGAAAAATAGACCGAACCAAATATAAAAGGACATTAAATATTGGACTTAATGTCTCTGAAATGTGACATGACATGTTTGTCTTAACAAATTTAGCCAGTGATATACTGATGGCTGCTTATCTGTCAGCTTTGATATTTTCAGCCCCGTATTGGCCATAAAAATCACTTCATACTTACTAAGTAGGGTTAGGTCTAATCCAGTGTGCAAACTTCAACCTGTGCAGGTGGAGAGAGCTTGTAGCATTTAGTAAGTAGGAACCCCGGGATAGCCGATTGGCTCGACACAGGGTTAACTTTGGTTAAAGGTGCAATATGTAGGAATTTTTGTTTTAAACATTCAAAACAACAAAGGTGCAATACATTAAAACTGGCCACCTGTTAAATTCATCCTACCAACAAATAGAGGCAGCATATCACCAGAGTAACTGCTAACTGCTGCTAACTGTATTCTGTTTTTACATCCACGACTGTAGCTGCTGTTAGCTTATTAGCTCAGTTAGCCAGGAGAGTGCTGGTGTTTACACCACCAGCCCAGGAGTGCCTGTGTTAGTGCTAGCTGCACTGCTAACTAAGCTAAATAGCTATCACAAGTTACAGTTATGAGCTGTTAGTTGTATCTCTGGTGATATGATGGCACCCCATTGGTTTGGAGTATGAATTCGACAGTTGGCCAATTCTTACACATTGCCCCTTTAAGTGCTGCTACAGTATTACTCCAACTTCACGACATCCACAAGAGAAAGAGAGTTGGTTCAGGTTATGCTGTCAATGCTACACGCTACAATACTTTCGTAAAGCCATGTTTTGATCCTGTTAAAGTTACTGCATTATGCTGAAACCTCAACACTTCCTTTATCTGTTTCAAATTTAAAGCCCTCTAGCATTTCAGTGGACGGGACACTTCATTTCGTAAACAAGGCTTTCATTGTGAAACATTCGCAGGAACATTTTGTGGAAAACACCGGCCTGCATGGTTCTCATCATGTGGCACCGGTAACGTACCTTCTGGCATATTCTCCCAAGTTGCACGAGGCCAAAGTCGAATAAGTAAAGTTGATTCAGAGCATTGCAAGGATAAAAGTAATGGACTTGTAGACAATAGAAATGTTGTTTTTCATCATCTTGTGACGACCCCTGTGCTGGCCTCTCCCTCCTGGAGACTGGTGGGCGGAGTAGGGTCATCAGTGAGATCACCTGTCCTGACTGCCAGACTATATAAGCTGGTGGCCGACAGCCCTTAACTCTCCCCCGTCCTTACAGCTAGCATCCACCTGTCTTTGTATTTTGGTTGTCTTATTATTTGTTTTAATCTTAATAGATCACTCATTTTTCATAAAAGGTCTTGTGTTCCCTCCTTTTCACAATCCTGAGCTGGGTTTTGACAGTTTTAACTAATAATGCTGAAAATATAGAGCAATTTAACCAGTCATCTGTCCTCATTTGTCTTGCCATTTTACATTCATAGTAATCTAACAATATTCAATCTACTTCTAGCTCCGTCCTCTCCTACTCAGCAACATATGTGGGTCCTTAGATGCTAATTGCGCAACTATAATGAGGGCTGTTTTGCTAAAAACAACAGCTTGTTGCAGCTGAAGACGCTGCTGCAGGGAGCGTTAACCAAAAGATCAAAGTTCAGTGTTGGTAAAATGAAAACAATGAGCTGAAAGCTGCTTTAAATTCAGATGATGATTCTCAGTGGGTTCATGATGATGAACTGACTTGTGACCCATATAAAAATATTGATTAGTGCAGCTTTAACATTTCTATAATTCCTGCTTTTGCAAAATATCCCAAATAGCTCTTCACAGTATCCTGCTGTACCTTTGCTGCTGTAAAATATGGACAAATCTCAGGTTGGAGTAGTTGCTATAGTAACACTGACCATTATCGCTGAGCTCTTAAAACTGAATATCATGTTAAAAAGTTTTGTCAGCCAACAATAAAGTACTTATTCATCAGTCCTCCTGCCCAGACTTTCCCAGCCTCTGTGGGGCTCTGACTTGTTGACCTTTTACATTCCTCATTAATGTAACAAGTAAACACCAGTTCCTTAGGTCTAATGTGACCAAGAGGCTCGCTAATGTCCCTTAATAGGACTAATATGCAAATGATCTCCTAATCACACTTCACAGAGTTTGACGGCTGGTAGGTTTTGTAGAATCTCTGTAGAACGTCTAATTAATTCACCGCTCAAACCTCATTACCATATTTTGGGAACAAAAATTGATTTGCATATTTTCCAGGCACCTAGCCTGAGTCCTGATGATGAGGGTTATAAGAAGGATGCAGGCTTGCATATTTGTTTACAATGATAACACACACATATTCATATTCAGGCACTCACACACACACACACACACACACACACACACACACACACACACACACACACACACACACACACACACACACAGCAGTCTCATCTATCTATCTATCTATCTATCTATCTATCTATCTATCTATCTATCTATCTATCTATCTATCTACCCATCTATCTATCGAATTTTTGCCTTGACTCATGTATATTCATGATCAATCAGAACTGAGTGCAGTTAAGCATAGCCTATCAGATTCTACCCCGACACTCCTGGATTTACATATTTTAATTGCTGCCGCAACGACTGTATTACTGACGCATCACCTGCCTCTTGCAGACACACACACACACACACACACACACACACTCTCTCTCTCTCTCTCTCTCTCTCTCTCTCTCTCACACACACACACACACAGGTAGTTGCTTCTTGGTAAAGTCAGATGTTCAGGATCTGTTGGTTTCACTCTCTAATCCTCTCTCTCTCCTTCTCTGTCTCTCTATTTCACTTTTGCTAGTAATATCAGTAATTATTCAGGCTACTTCCCAATCATCTGCCTGGAATTGAATTTAGCTATCTGTGTGTGTGTGTGTGTGTGTGTGTGTGTGTGTGTGTGTGTGTGTGTGTGTGTGTGTGTGTGTGTGTGTGTGTGTTATTGTGTGCAAGTCTCTCCCAGTGTAATTGCTTGTTAAGCCGTTTCAAAAGCAGGTGCAGTTTGTCTGAATGACTTCTCTGTTTTCGAGGTAGCTAACTGCTTTAACCTGCCAACTTGTGTGAATTGTGAGTGTGTGTGTGGGTGTGTGTATAATGAGGGTGACGTCAGTCATCATGTCTGACAGCTCCCTTCCTGAAAACACACCTAAGAAAACATGCGCTGCCATGCACACATGTGCCGGCACACACAGCCCCTCACAAACTCGAGCGTAAAATCTCACAGGCACGGACACATGTGTACAGGCAAACACGCATGCAAACACTCTTCTGAAAACACAACACACACCCCTTGCTGCTGACAGATGAAAAGCTGACATCTCCAAAAAGTCAACATTTCAGTCGTTGACCTTTTCTGATTGATGGCCCTCTTTGTGAAACCACACTGTTTAGGGAATTCAGTTTCTAAAGGGTGCTTGAGTCCTACACCACTCATAAAGAAATCTATAAAACCTTGTTTTTAAATGGATAAAACACAACAATAACAACAGATAAAGTAAGAAAAGGTTATAATTCTATGAAATGCAGGATTCTTTTGTGTTTTAGAAGTAATTCAATCCACCTACATAGTAAAATACTAATACAAAATTTGTTGCAGAGAATACTTTTTACTTTTTGACAGGTTAAGTTCACAATTGGACTGTACTGAGTGTGGATGCATTATATATAATAATATATAATAATGGGAAATGTATCAGAAGATAACAAAAATATAGCCAGTAAACAGAACTGATAATAAAAAATTGGTTTTATTAATTTAAAAAGCACAGCATCTGCACGCTCCAATACAGTAGGTGGCGGTATGCCTCTCTCTATAACTTTAAAGTTGGTTTTGAAGAAGAAGAAGAAGACGACCAAGAAGGTGCTGTTGTGGTCATGACGTCAAACTGCTTCACCTGAGTGCATGTTGACTTTTTTACAATCTTATTAGAGCTACAGAATATTAAATCGTCGAATACAAAAATGTGAAATTATCAGTTATTTTATCAGTATTGGCCATGAAGCGGGTAATCGGTTGAAAAAACACCAAAGTTACTAAACAACCCTAATCAATACTGTAAAAAAAACAGAAATCATGACCACTTGAAGCAAAAAAAAGCAGAGAACTGAAGTAACTGAAGTAGAAATGACCTGCCTGAGCAACACAAACATCTTGTTGCTGTAAAGCTTGAAGCTGCTCTCCTTCTGAAACGACTCCTGTGGATATTTGAACCTGAACAAATCTGTGTTGCACCCAGTGGATATAAAGGGATTATGCACAATAATATCTGGTCACTGCCCAACACAACCACAGTCTGAACTGCTGGCCACTGTGCAGCCCCACTGGAGCAGTTGGATGTTTCATGCCACACTCAGTGACAGCTAAATGGTTGGTAATAAGATGGAGGAGCCTTCCCAAGCACTAGACAAACTGATTCTCCTCTGGACACAAGCCTGCCTGTTTCTCTCTTCCAACTGCAGATATTATACCATTCAAGCAACATAACATTTGGTTGTCTGTGTGTACGACTACACTGATAAACCACCAGTGAGCCACCAGGTCCACTTACAGACAAAATCTACTGCATTATGTCACCAAGTATCTGGGTAGAATGGATAGAAAGTAGAAATAAAGATATTATGATAAAATACTACTGTAGTAAAAGTGAAAGTTACCCATAGTAGCAGTACTTGAGTAAAAGCGGTAAAGCATCTGTTATTAAATGAACTTAAGTAACAATAAAAGTACCAGTAAAAGCAAATTATACATCATATACCTGTTATATTACCAATAATATACCATGGGTCGACAGATTATCATATCCGATTGCCAATAAAGTTGCCCTGGCCTCCATATTTTGTTCTCCAAGTCTAAGAAAACATCACATTCTCATGGTTTTAAAAGTTTTTCCAGTGAAAATGAAACTAATGATTCAACAATGATCATTCCTACTAATCATGACTCATATTGCAGTCGCAATGTCTGTCACAACAAACGCAATGGGATTTTTTTCCCCAGTATTGTGCAGCCCTACACGTAATTTATGAAAGAAAGGCTCTGTTCTGAAAAGAAACAAAGAAAAAGACAGATTGACAGACAGGCACACAGAGACACAGACAAATGCAGTGAAAGTATAATAGGTACAAGAGCTGAGGAGAGTCAGAAGAAAAAAAAAAATTTACAAAAAAAACTGTATGCAGGGGTTCCCTGCGTTCCAGCCTGTCTCATTGTAAATTCCCTCATTTAAAAAATGGTGAAATTCATTTCTCACACAGATGGGAACAGGCAAGGCTGATTTCATTAAAATACCCCATCTGTTGGAGGGAGAGAGGGGGTGAGAGAGGGAGGGAGAGAGGAAAAAAAAGACAAACAAGGGTGAACCAAACAAAACAGTTCTCCTGTCCTGGAATAATTTGTTTCCCCTCCAATGATGTATGTGGTGTGTGTGTGTGTGTGTGTGTGTGTGTGGTAGTGATGGGAGTCGAATTTGAACAGACAGGCTGCCATTGCTAGAAGAGGCAGCTAGAGAGAGAAAAAGAGAGAGAAGGAGAAATATGTGTTGTATATGAGGGTGAGATGGAGAGAAACCTGAAAGAAGGAAAACATGACACATTATACTTTTCTAGGCAGGAAGCTGGAGCGACAGAAGAGAGAAAGAGAAAGACACGTAGAGAGTCATAACTTTTCAATGATCCTGAGAGGGCTGGTACGAGAGGGCAGATGTTGGATGATCCTGCAATTAGTCAGGGTTCATTCTAAGATAACATCCTGTTGACGTGATGTAAGGTAAGGGAAAGATCAAGGTTATGGAAAAATCAGACAATGGTTAAGGAATCTCGGATAACAAAATTGCACCAGACACGTTCATCCGACCCACATACAGAGTGGAATGATGGCACTTGGGCGGTCCACTCCTGTTTTTTTTTCAGATCTGAGCCACAAGCAGGACATATCATGGCCACATGTTTTGTCAAGAGCGAACTGAATAAACCAGAACTGACCCAGCCCACCAGAATAGACATGAACTGTGGCCCAGATTTGGTCCTGTTTATGTTTATTAGGTTTACTCTTGGCTGACGTTACTCTTCTTCTCCTTCTTCTTAAATTTTCTCAGTGTTTTGTCTCAGTTTTTACATTCAGAATCAAACTAAAGCTCATTCAAGCTCATTTTTATGCTGTTTAATTGTTTAAAAAATACAAATGATAAATCTTTACTTTGGCAATATTAAAAAACAAAACAGTATAGACGTGCAGGGGGACCGAACTGAGGTTTATCCAGCTGTGACTCAGCAGAGTAACCAGACTGTCCGTACCAGATGTTGGCCGTCTTCCACAATTTGGTTGTTGGCTGGTCGAAACTGATAAAGAAGAGGAGATGTAGCTTCTTTTTATTAATGCATTTCAGATGAAGAACTTTTAGAAACACCCCGAAAACATGAGGGTAAATTACATTTCTAAAACTGGCTTATTCGACTCGTGAGAGAATGCGGGATACATGAAATTCAATAATGGTTAGATTGATGGAGGAGGATGAGAAGGAATGAGGGAGTCAGAATAGAGCAAGAGACAGAGGAGCGGGCACTTTATTTTACATTTGTTTTCAGATTCTTTGAGTTTTATTGAAGCCTGATCTCTCTTGTGGGTGTGTGCGGGGTGGTGAGAGGGCATGTGATTGATGTCCAAGTGGGAGTGTAGGGTGAGTTCAGATTGCTGTATAATTCATTGTGTTTTTCATCCTTTTATTGCATTTGACCAACAGAATTTCCCTGCAGAGGTAATAAAGTTTATCCTCTAAAAAGACATAAACTGACAAAGAGGTCTAATGAGGGGAGGAAGATGAAGAGATGTGGACAAAGAAGCGTTATTAACAGCTGGACCAGCCAGCCATGCTGGTATCACACTCAATTGAAGTGTAAAAGTTCAACACAAACTGCAAGTTGCATCTCTTCCAATGCTTTAGGGTGAAGCGGCATGGCCTCATTTGGTTTTTCAGGCCCAGAGGAAGAGAGTTTTTGTTCCGTTTAATGTTTGTTTTTCAATGACAGCCATTCAGCTAAACTGCGTTTTCCAGGTGGAAAGTGATATATACTCAGCTGCCACAAAACAACCTGAGAGGAGAGGTCGTTGTGTTTCAGTGCCCTAAATATGCCACTTGTGAATGTTCATATTTGGGATGAGTGGATCCGATGACATTGCGCTGATGTCATCTTACTGTATTTATTACTCTGTGTAATTTGTTAGAGCTGCATATTTATTTATGTGGCTTTTTGTAATTAAAGCAAATCTACAGCGTGATGAGGCCCGGGACATGTTTCCCCACGGGGACAATAAAATACATCAGAATTCAAATTAAAAATCAGAACAAGTTACATGGAGAAAACCGCACGTCTTATTCTGATGGGTACACTGTGAATTCAACTGTATTACACAGGCATAAATCAAAGGAGACATCACATCGTTATACCACTGAATATCTAAACTAGGTAGCGGTAGAATGGGTTGTCCAGTAATCGGCTAGTAGTAGTAGCAGCAGCAGTGATAATGGTAGTAGTACGGCTGTGGGTTGTCTAGTAATTGGGAATTCGCTGGTTAGATTCCCAGCTGCCCCAGCCAGTAGCAGCAGTAAAAGGCAATTGCGGTCGCAGTAGTAGGAGGTAGAATGGGTTGTCCAGTGTTCAGCTAGTAGTAGTAGCAACTGTACATGTAGTTATTGTAGTAGTACGGCTGTGGTGTAGTTGGTAGAGTGGGTTGTCCGGTAATTGGCGGGTTGCCAGTTCGATTCCTGGCTCCAGCAGGTAGTAGCAGGCAGTTGTGGTTGCAGTCGTAGTACTGTAGGTAGAATGGGTTTTTTCCATAGTAGGAGGTAGAATGTGTGTCCAGTAATTGGCTTTGCAGTAACTGTAGTAGTACGGCTGTGGCGCATGAGGAGGTGGTTTTGGTTTTAGCAGCAGCAGGAAAGAAACAACACCTGCACATCATCCCCCTCACTAGCCCGTCCCTCCTTCCGGTGTTTTTCCGGCTTCTTCCACTCTATCAGCCCCGTCCTTCCCCGTTTCTAGTGTTTTTCCGTTCATTTCCCTCACCTGTGTTTCTCCGCCTCACTCCACCTGCACCTCATCCCCTCGTTAGTTTACTTTGTCCACTCTTTTGTTCAGCCATTGTGGAGTCATTCGCTGTGTTTCCGAGATCCTGCCCTTCCCGCTTCCTGTTGCTTAGTTTCTGTTATCCTGCTCCAGTTGATGTTCCTTTGTGTTTGCCTGTTCCTGCTATTGCCGGGATCACATTAAACCTCATCCATTGCATTTCCTGCCTGCCGTCTTATGCATTTGGATCCACTTTCCCCGCTCCAGCGTGACACCAAACTCCATTAACATTTGGTGCTGATCTGGATAAAGGGATTTAAAGTCCCCATGAACAGTGGTGGCCACCCCAAGACCCCCTCTGGCCCCCCTTATAAAAAATTCTTGGCGGTGCCTCTGCCCATGAAACAAAGAGGTCCGTTGTTATTTGCTTTCACATGTTAGGTATTTCCTCTGTAAATATGTAGGATATTGATCAGAGTCTATAGTAGCCAATAGCGCTGAATGTAAAATAATTCAGTAAACATATTATTGTGGCTCCACCATCAACACATCAGACACCACTAGGTTCATCATTATTAATATATCTGGAAAGCTTTTACATCTTGCTGTGTAGGGGACTCATATAGACTAACAGGCCCCGATCCTATTGATTCTTTTTCAATAAAATCAGCTCCTTCTTGCTAGCTTCCCCCTCTGGCAGTTATTATATAGAAGTGCCAAACATAACCTTTGCAGCTTCCAAAACCTACGAGGGACTTGCAAACACCCTGAATTACCTTTTACAAACATCTAAGAGGGGAAAAGATAAAAACTCACAGAAAAGCAGCCTCCCGGTTCACCTAAACCACTTACCCTCACTTATGGTAGTACGTTTTTTTCCCCTCCCTCAGCCCCTCATTAAAGGCTAATTTATTTGAGTTTTTGAAAGTTTGGAAGTGACATGTCTGCCTGGGAGATATCAACCCCATAACCCACGCACTTCACTAAGAATTAGAAAGCTCTTTTTTTCCCCCGGCAGAATTTTTAATGCATCAAGACTCAAATAAAAAACCCCAAAAATAAGATACACAGTTTATAAAAATTAATTTATTGAAGTTTTCATGAGCACAAATAGGCAGTAGGAACCAGTTAATAACATTAGTACCATAAATGTGTGTGTATGTCTGTCCTGTTATGCTGACATCATCCCACTAAGGAGACTCAGCAATAATGCCAGCACACAAAACACACTTTCTCTCACTTTCTGTAACACACACACACGCCAGCAGCCAGCCACACAGACTCAGTGATAATGCACACTGGGCATTTATCTTTACAGTGAATTATGGCACACTGCGGTCTCATTGACTCCGCGCACAAATGTGCGAGTGTGTGTCTCTAAGTGTGTGTATGCATAAGTGTTGAGTTATGGCCCGTACTCGGCGGTGTGTACGTACGCGTGTGTGTGTCTGCGTGCGTGCATAAGTGTGTTGAATTGAATTATGGCGTTGCGCTATCTCATTGACTTCAACTGAGTCCCATTCATCACAACTTAACCATGGAAATAGACTTTATGGACAAAATGCTGTTTTAGCAGTGTGTGCGAGCCTGTGTGCGTATGCAAGTCTTTGTGTGTGCGTGACCATGGAAACGCCCCTAATGAACATTACAGCGTGGGTGTGTGTCAGCGAGTGAGAGAAGGGATCAGTGTGTATGTGTGTGAGATGAAAAAAAAAGAAGAAAAAAAAACCAGTTATTGCCGTTTTGATTTATTTCTGATTCTGCATCAAGAAATTATTTTCCCAGCAGCGATGCAATTACAGGTCCGAAACCTGGAAGTGGACGCACATGCACACACATGCTTGACACACACAAAAGTTAGCCCCCATCAGTGAGAGAGCCCACAAAAGAAGGATTTATGAGGCTGTTTAAAGTAACCTAAAAGACACAGGTGTGCGTGCACTCCTCCACATTCATACAGTATGTACAATCCATTCACACTGACCTTTTACTATAATAACATAGTTGCTATTTCTGTATGGGTGTGCGTGTAAAGGTCAGCGCAAAGTAAAAGTAAATGTGAGGCTTACACACGGGCAGACAGAGGGATTCATGTTCCCTTCAAACGGCTTACAAGTTTTATACTTTTCTAGGCCAGAGCTGAAAGTTTAGTGTCCTGCAAAGACTTTAACAACAGCAATAAGTTCTGCTCCTGCTAAATCATATCCTCGTGTGTGTTATGAGAGATGACAGGGGCGTGAGCAGGAGAGGAGATAACTGAAGAAACCAGCATTTAGCATCTCTGAGAAGGGACACGTCAGCTGATGTTAACTCGTTCTTTTTAGCAGCAGCGTGGGGTTGAACGGCACAAATACACACTTTGTGGTACTGAGTTTACCTCCACAGTGACAGCTCAATAACAGCAGTTGTCTCTTAGGTTTACGCTTGGCAGTACAATCACACCTGCATTCTTTCTCTGTCTCCGTGTCTCTGCTGCTGCTTTTGAAACGTCGAGCCGTCTCTCTCATCGAATCGCCTCCTCTCTTCTCTCTCTGTCTACTGTGGTATTATATCTTGTAAACTCCCCCAGTCCCGCTGCTCCTGCCAGCCGCATGATTGCCACTGAGGAGTTTTTATTTGTCCTGTTGAAGCTTAAGTGTCGGTCGATGCCCCTACATCTCCATCCAATCTCTTTTTCCCTGGTGTTTATCATGGCTGTTAAAACTTTTCATCCCTCTCTTTTAATCTTTGGATCTCTCTTCGGCAGGGCTCGGGATTACTTCTTGGATGTGATGGCAGTTTCTCACCGAGTGTAACAGAAGTGGACATCAAAAAATGAAAGCGATCACACTCTTCCCACATCCGAACCGTGAAAATAGTGAATCAAAACATGTATTTCTAACTTTTGTAAAGCTGTTATGTACTATAAGCTTTTACACAAATTATTGCAAATGGTAACTTGAGGGACATAGCGAGACAAAATGTGTCATACCATTACTTTGATGTGATGTGTGCAGTCTATTGCAAAGGAGTGAACATCAAATATCATAAGGATATTCTACCTAAGGAATGCACACGTTGCTTCAAGTATATCTGGACAATTTCTCGTGCTCCATCTGCTCATGTTCGGTCACTCGTAGTTTGTTACGGGAGAGGTGTTAGGTAGCTAGATGAGAGCCATGTCGGGGCAATCAGGAGACAAGCCGTCTTTAAGGCCTGGTGCATGGTTATCATCCTCTTGTGTGTGCATTCACAGACGTCCACAACGATTTAATTGTGCCTCCTTTGAGAGCTCTCTGAATTTGAGACATTGTGGTCTGCAGCTGCACCATCTGTGTGTGGGCCCTTGTTGATGATTGGCTCGTTTCTGAGTGGTGCAATCAGCCAATCACCTCCTCTTCCCCATCCCAAGATATCCAACTTATTTTTAAAGATGAGAAGAATGAGGAAGCAAAGACAGGAATACGACAGAAACACACTTGCTGTGCGCTGGTAACATTAATGCAGTCCACAGCTTGTTAAACCTGGGCAATAACCCTCAATGTTAATGATTCATACTAACCAAAGGTTTTGGAATCACCTCCAGTGGCACGGCTGCAATTGCTGCAATGTAATCCTATGGGGCAACTGTGATCGTCAAAGTTATATTTACTAAAAGTGCTTGTTTTACCACAAACAGGCTGAGGTTGTTATTCTGTATTGAGTGTCTGGCAACATTACAGAAAGGATTCCTACAAAAAGATCTTTTAGTTAAAAAATAAGATCCCAAAACTTTTGCTAAGCACGAATCATAAATACAAACCAAAACATGTGAATATAGGGCCTAGGTGCAGACTTCACTGTTGTTCGTCAGTGAATTTGTTTCGTAAAAATTCTCACAAAGTATCAACAGTATCGTGAACTATTGCTTCATTTTGTGTTCAACGTCGAGATGAAAATGCACAAAATTATTAGTATTACACATAAATATGGTTGTAGTTTCATCATTGTATTGTAATTATCAGCTCATGTTTTTGCACTTTTGCAATTTATGGCTCAAAACCTACATTTTGAAACGCTTTGCATCCCGAGATGCTGAACGCACATACATCGACAGGAGCAAAACACACACACAGACACACACATAAACAAATGACAAATGATGGAGAATGCTCTTCTGACCATGCACTCCAAAATATGCTGAGTCAATGAACTTAGCCAACCGCTGTCTATAATTATGAATCTACTGCTCTGTGTGTGTGTGTGTGTGTGTGTGTGTGTCTGTCTGTCTGGCTTTTGTCTGGCTTTTTCCTTTGACTTCACCTGACCTCAATTTACCTGCTGCTTGCCTCCAAATGCAGCGCCACCTTACACACACACACACACACACACACACACACACACACACACACACATCCACACCCACACGCACTGAGCCACAGATACACACTTTTTTTACTTTCTTTGTGCACGCACGCACAGACACACAATTCTTCATATGAATAATACATTACTCTATAAGAGCTGTCCTAAAGTCTAGAGAGGACCAGAGTGAACAAGAAGGAGTGTGTGAGAGAAAGTTTCTGTGCGTGTGCATGTGTTTGTGTGTGTGTGTGTGTGTGTGTGTGTGTGTGTGTGTGTGTGTGTGTTGTTTGAGTTTCTTAGTATTATTAAATGACTGACTCTGACTTTCTGCACAAAGTTACACATAAACTGTACAGTGCTGCATTTATCTCTCTCCATGTTTCCCTGCATGTCTCTGAAGGCTGTCAGGTCGCATATGCCAACTGATGACAATCTGATCTGTGTGTACTTATGCTCGCGTTTGTGTGTGTTGGTGCTATAACCTCTATGCCAGCCCAAAGTAGGTCCTCCGTTTAGGGTGGTGATGGCCCGATTTGTCTTCCACTTGTCAACTTCAGCTTCCCCAGAGACATCGAGGGACAGAGAGACAGAAACAGAGAGCGGGGAAGAATAAGAGTGGCAAAAAAACAGTGGATGTGTTTGTAAAACTGAAACTTTGTCTGCCAAAGCACATTTTTCTGTTTGTAAATTCGAGATGTTAACAGATATCCTGTTTATTTACTCGAGCATTCGGCATCTCGTTCAGCCGGGTGTAAGAACATCAGAGTGGTGGAATATGTTTATTGTAATATTATACACTGATATCAAGGTGAATTACTGAGGTTGCCAACAAGCCAGTTTGGGGTTCCAGAGACTTGGATTACGCTGAAAGAGATGTTGGGAGCAATTTAATGTTTTTTTTCTGTTTTAAAAAAAAGTCCCATCTACTTCAGTTATTTAGCAGAATGCTGAGATGCTGTTTTGCTGCGAAGCTCCAGAAATGTTTTTGTGGACTACAAAACATCACTTGACTTTCCATCGGCATGGGGTAAGTAGATAATGACTGTTTTTTTTTTTCAATTTTGGGTGAACTCATCCTTTTAAGAAAACATAGGTAGGGAGCATTTGTTGGAAAATGAATCCAAAGATTCAAAGGATTGATTTCCCAGCTGGCAGTGCAGGACAGGGAGCAGTCTGAGTGAAATGCATCTGGTTAGTATTTGGGAGCCATACATCACTGCTCTTTGCTGATACAGTACAGATGTTGTAACACGATGTGATTCACTTTTCAAAATCATCTGCATCAAATGTAATCAAGGCAGCAGTCCTTTTTTTCCCTTTTAAACAAAAGTGAAAGTGGAGTGGAGGTGCAATTTTCACTGATACTCTACAATGAAGAGAGTAAAAGCAGCAACCAATATTAATGTTGTCCTTTTTGTAAGGTTTACCTCTATCGACTAATCGACAAATATTCACAACAACTGTGATAATTGTGATATTAAAAAAATGTAATCTTGATATTGTGTTAAAATTACACTAGTAATTGTTCATTTTGTAGTTTTTCAGGGTATTTTATTTGCCAAAAAACAGACAAATCACACAGTAAACAAAGTTACAGAGGAATTTAATTGCCAGCATTTTTTTTTTAAATTTCTACAGCTATCCCCATATAATTACTGTGAATTTGTTTTTGCAATGGTGTACTGAAAATCTGATATGGTGACAGCCCTATCTACAAACAATGTGAACTTATTGTACTGCTGACCATTTTACTGCTGTTATTTGTCAGGCAGCCATAATTATGGTACGATACTAAACACTAAAATGCAACAGCTACAATTTTCGATTTTCAGAAATGTCTTCAGCCATGTAAAGTATTAAAGATCCCCTCCACACATGAATCAAGGCATGTAACAAAATATGGCACCTAATCCTTCTCCCTCATTCAAAATGCCAGAACGCATGAATATGCAAACAGTTTTTTAATTTCATTTCATAACTTTAAGTGCTGAAAACACAATGTCTCCTACTCCACAGTAAAGTCCGCTCTCAGTGTTTGTGCACCGGAGGCTTCAAATTTCCACCTCACACTCGCGTACGCTGAATATTGGACCAGGATTGGCTTCCAAATATTTGTGATGTCACAACTCATGCTCATAGCCCCGCCTCTTAAAACCTGATTTCCATTGAGCACAGAGAAAATTTACGTTTTCAGCAACGAAAACGGCCCTCTAGTATCAAAATCATTTTACACAGTAAAGCTCAAACATTCAACTGTAGGAACGGGAAGAAAAACAAATTTTGGACTGTAGGAGGACTAAACAGGCTAAACACAACAGGGATGGTCCTCTTAGACAAACAGCTGAAGAACAGGGGAGGTAAATAGGGCAACTATTACTCAAAGTCTAATGGTTCAACTGTCTAGTATAAAGTAATAGCAGAGACTGTCCATATATCACTCTGGTACCAAACTGCCTCCACTGCCAAGTTCTGTCACCATCTGCGTCTGGTACCAAACGCCAGGGGAATTTAATCTTTGTCTCACTTCTGCTCAGCCTTTGAAGCCTGCTGTTGTTTAGTATCATGTGTGTGTGTCGGTGTGTGTGTTTGTGTGTGTGGGTGGGTGGGTGATAGAGAGGGAGACTAATTGTGTTTCCATTGTTTAGGTGTCAACAACCCATGGTGGGCCACTTGTTTGCATATTGTTAATTTCCCCCCTCTCGCTGTGTACGTCTCTGCATGTTTCTACCTGATTTGTGTCTAAATTTGTGTGTGCGCGTCTGTGTGTCCTGCCAAGTCCAGAGGTCCCTGCTCACTGACACTCGATTTGACAGGCCTGCTGACACTCTAGCATTTAGCCGTGCGCGTGCTCGTGTGTGCGTGTGTGTGCGTGCGTGCACGTGCCGTATGAGTGACAAGGTGTGACACACTAGCATTTGTCTCGTAAATGCCAGAACAGAGAACTGACACCAAAGGGCAGAGCGATGGCGAACCGGAGGGAGAGAAACGCAGGCAAGGAAAGCAGGAAATGTAAGGAAAGAGAGAGGGATGAAGCAAAATGGGTTTGCCATGTTCTCACATTTTAATTGGTTGTTCGGCTGCGTATTTGATATTTTTAAAAACCGGCACGCCGCTAATCTGCCTTTAAAATATGACAGCCTAAAACCCGCCGAGGAATTTGTCTGGCTCCGGCACCTTTCATTCGGGATGTCACAATTACTTTATCATTTCAGAGTGCAGAAACACTGCAGCAAAATCTCCATCTCGACAAGTCTGTTATTCGGTCTTATTTTGTAACACAGGAAAGAAATCTGCCAGCGAGACGTCTGTGTCGAGAGATCGTTTCAACATATTTCCGATACAAGTATTTGTCAGGATTACTGAAGTGATTGTTGGTGCTCGCAGAGGCCCTGATGTGTTTGTTCTTCGCAGCAAAGGAGCTGTCCGAGGTACTCGTCTGCATTATAGACAGAATAAATAGTGGACGGAGCCTCTGGGTCTGACAAGTGAGGCCAATGCAAAAGTGCCTTGAACCTGCATTCTTTCTAACAGCTAGCAGTCTGATTGTATGTAAGCTTATGAGAATACTTCTCACTTGATGTATCACCTCAGTAAACAGTTTCCTAATGAGTTTATGATCTCAATCGCTCGAATCAAGTTTTCTTCAACACAGCATGATGTTCATTCCGTAATTGATGTTCCCATTTAGAGCAAAATAGACTATAAAGCAGGGTATGATTTAGGAAGTGGCTACCTTGTGGTTCAGTCAGATCCAATCAGGATAGAGTCATGGCAATGTGTGTTGTCCCCAGCCCCACCCTCTCGCACAAATATGGTTACCTCTGGCTCCAAAAAAACTATGACAGCGATGGCCATGATGCCAAACAGTCCACAAACCAGTGGATGACGTCATGGTGATATTTCACTCGGTCTGCACCCTTATGGTTACTGCCAATGGCGAGTGGTAAATATTATCACCAGTTTGTCATTTTCTTCTTGTTGGTAAGTCTTGAGTACTGTGCATCTCTTAAGACAACATGACATCAGCCTGACAATGGCTCGACAATGGTCAGTCGCTACACTTGACCCATTTATCACGTGTCTTCCTCACTTTCATTGAGGAAGACAACATAGAACGGTCAGATATTTTTATCTTCTTTCACCTAGTTTGACTTTCTCAGCATATTCAGTGACATAAGCCCATAAGAGTACAGAGCGCTCTTGAATTGAAAGAGGAATGATGTTTTAATTTAATTTCTACGACTCTGTGATCGCCTAATTTGACACAGTGGCCGTCTCAAGAGGCATGAATGTTGCGTTGATTGATTGTGGTGTTTACTTGACTTACCTTAGAATGTGATGCGCTTCATTGAGAGTTTATACAGTAGCTAATGCTAATTTTAGACTCTTGTCCCTAGTTGGGCTTTTATAGCACATGTAGGACATAATTAGACATACATCTACAATGGTCAGTATCATAAAATCGTAATACACTAAAATACACACACCGCACTACATCAACACACATATAACCTACATCTAAGTACAGTAAGATAAAAAAAAGATATAGATGGTTGTATAGTCAACATTAAATGCCTTGCACACCCACACAGGTTTTCTACATCAGTTGATTTGGCCTCTCCTCAGGTTGAAGTAACTAATTAGTCAATAAAAGTGGACCTGCCTGGAGGCTTGAAGTGACTATAATAGTGTTAACATTGTTTTTATAGTTTCTGTCACTAACGTTTGCCTGAGTGCAGGATAAGGTGTTCAATCAGAATTGTACTTCACAGCACTAATTTTAACTGTGATGACCCATAGCTTCTGCATGAACTCGGTGGTTTGAGAGCCGCGTGAATGAATATTTTAGTTTCAATCTTGTACCAAAATGTATCAAAGTCATGTTGAGTCAGGGTCAAATGAGAGCACTAATTTAACAGCTGCCATCAGGCTAAAGTAGTCGAGCTCATATTTGTTTCATAGCCTGTTCCACTGGTTCGAGGAAACCATATCAGATAAATATATAATGCACAGTGCCACTGGTTGACAATTTGCATAGGAACTCTTTCAAATGATGCCCACACCTGTGGTGCCAGGCCTTGTGTTGTTGAAATGAGCTTTCACCAACCTGCCAATGTTCAAAAGCATCAAAATATTTGAGTTACTGTTCAGTGGGAATGTGTGGCTTTTTCTGATTGTATATGTTCTAGTTCTTTACTGTAGGTTTAAATGTTTTTTTTTCCCTGAAATGCAGCAGGGTCAATAACTAAAACACAGAGAGGAGTCAAAACATATTGATTTAAAACTGAATCAGTACATCCCACTGTGGTTCTTTGAGAAACATCACTGAATGTTAAGTTGCGGATTGATAGATCTTTCGAAAGTTTTGCTCCCTCTTTGAAATCTAAACAAGTTCGAGGACCTTTTGAACCTTTCTCCATCTGCTCTGTCAATAATGGCTGTCTGTGCTGAACAGACCCGGCCGGTGCAGAAGTCATTTAAGGAAGAGTCTCTCAGATCTCAGCCTCAGAGCCGAGATGAGTGAGTGCAGTCGCTCTGCCAGGCTCCGACTCATTAAAACATATTAATTCTCCTGTCGTGTGGGGACCCAAACTGAGTAAATGCAGTTTCTCACCCTGGGACCCAGTCTCATTAAAATATAAAAGCACTTGTGTCATGTAGGGACGCAGCAGACGCCTCACGTGAATCATGAGGAGCTCCGATTATAAGCAAGAAGTAATGTTTGTGATGGAAACAAGAAACTTCTGATTCCATTTGTCATATCGGGTTATTTTTAATGGTGATTTATGAATGATCAACTGCTGCATTCACTGTAAGCAATTCTGGATGGAAGAAGCCTAAATACAACTATGAAATGTATGTGAGAGAGCCTTTAAAACACACATTTTAAAGCATAAAAATCATAAAATGCTGAAGGAGTCACACGTTGAGAGGTAATTCTGCTGTTAGTTGTGGTTTGTGTCAGTCTATTTTTTATAAAGCTTGTGTCTATCTCTGATATTTCTCTCTCGCTCACTTGCTCTGCCATACTGTTTTATAGTTGGCTGAAGGTAGTAGGTATGAAACAGAGTGGTCAGACTCTTGTGTTAGGGTTAGGGTAGTCATTCCAGCATGGTTTTGGTGTAGTGCCTGTTCCAGACCATAATTAGCCTAAATCTCTAAATATTTTTTTTTAGCTCATGCCTTCCTACACAATTATTGCTGTGCAATATGACCAAAATTTGATGGAATAGGTCATTCTATATCCAGATAATTCTCCAGTAATTCAATGAATACCAATAAAAAGTATAATATGAAACACATGCAAAGCCTACAGTATCTCTCTGAATTATATACTCGACAAATAAAAGATACTAACTCATCTCTGAATATTTGTCTTTATGGAAATTTTGTAACAAGCTTGTAACAAAATATAACGGAAAACATAAAATATGAATTCACTTTAACCAACACTAGATATGTAAGATCAGTATGCAAATAATAAGCCATATTTTCACTGTCTTTTTGAAGTCAAACCAAAGTCGTTTACATGTATTGATTCCTTCTTACTTTTCACTCTGCCTCACTTTCGACCTCTTCTCAGATTTTCACTGCAAATGGCCTCACAAAACAAAAATGTTTCAAACCAGGCTTTACAAACTTCAGCTGTTTTTTGAGGAATTGATTAAACACAGACACTATCCATGCACACACACTCACTAACACACACAAACACATAGCTCATGTGTGATTTTACAGTTTGGGTTTTACTCTCTGGTTCACTAATAATACATTTTGAAAGAATATAATCAATTTATTAGGATTCAAGACGTCATCAAAAAAGTCTGATCCCCCTCTTCTGTGTGTGTGTGTGTGTGTGTGTGTGTGTGTGTGTGTGCACGTACTGTGTTTTCATCCCATTGTTGGGACAAAAGTGCGTGTGTGTATATGTGAATGTCATTGTTTGAGGGAAACATGGGACAAAAAATGACAAATGGTTTTTTAAACTCGTACTGACACACTATAGAAATGCATTGTGTGTTTTTATGTGTCTAGAGCAAAACTGTCATACACTGTACTGTGTATGTTTTTTCCTGTTTGTGTGTGCGTGACTGCACCGTTTCAATGTGTTTCTTTCTTGTGTGGTCACGTGCAATCCCCACAGTCTGTATGTGGGTCTTTAATTATCTTAACACCAGTGAAATTCTATGTACTGAAAACCAATTTGACCAACTTTGAAAATCAACATTTTCTTCCTGGCTCTCAAATATCAGGTATATGCCAAAATAAAAACAGTTTGATAATCATTCTCCATCTGAGACGCAACATAATATCATTACCACTTATCAGAGAGATGATTGTCGAGGTTACTGCCTTATTCATCATCTTTCCTTTCATCGATTTCTACCAAAAATATCAGAATATTTCAAAGAAAGTTTGTCAGAGGGTTTTTCAGCCTGATATTATATCCACATGCATCCAAAGATGTTTACATCGTAAAAGAGCACCACAATTTGCTGTAAACAAGGTCCTCATGTGGTGAGGACCACTTTGAATTTGCTTCCAGTTATGGAAAATGAAGAGAATGAAAATGCAAGAATACACAACATAACTAGAAACTACTTTTGACAATGTGTTTTTCACCCTAACAGTTGCATTTATCATTATTTAAAGTCAGACTTTGTCTATTTTTAAATGTCAAAAACAACTTTAATCTCCAGGATTTTTACTCCTGAAAAAAAAATTAAAATACCACGGCGGGCAAAAAATTATAGATGATGTCCAGGGTCGAATAAGGTTCGGTCACGTCAATTGCTATGGTGCTTTCAAGTTCAAGTGAAAATATAGTGTTATTTGATATCTTTGATGCCTTTTCTCTGTCATCTACCCTGTACATGTCTGTAATCAGGGTAAACAGGTAGGCTGTAACCATGGTAACAACTTTGTGACAGGGTAACAACCGGGTCAGGCTCGGGTGTAAAAAACAGAACACCTGTCGAGTTTGGGTCGTGCTCGATTACCGTGCTCTTGGACTCGGTCAGGTTAAAAAATGTGGCCCGAGCACACTCAATTATGTATATTTTGATATTTCTGATAATTTAATAAGGTAGGAGTTCAGGCCAGTGTTTAATTGAATCATGATTACTATAAGCTGTAATAGGCCCTTGTAGCAATGCATCATGGGGAATGTTCCCTCCACTTTTTTGTGATTCGGATGTTTGGACATTTCCTACCGTGAATGCAACGTGTATTATTTAATATTGTAGTGCGTTTGTGTGTGCGTTTGTTTGCATCAAAATGTGCATTTGAATCTGTGAGAAATGAGTTTGCGAGAGAGTTAGCGCAGTGCATCATTTTATGAGAAATGCTTCAGACAGTTGAATCCCTCAAACTTCATTTTTCATACGAGGCCTGAGAGCCACGAACACACAAACAAAGACAAGAAGAAGCAGAAGAAGAAGAAGAGAAGAAGAAGAAGAAGAAGAAGAGAGGAAAGATCCTTATCTTCAAACACTGTGGCTTACACTCCTTGGAGATTCTTGTGGCGCCTGTGCGTGTATATGTGTGTGTGAGCTTGTGTGTATAATTTCCATGTCAGACAACGAATTCATTTTGTATGTGTGTGTCTTCTTGTGTGTGTGTGTGTGTGTGGGTGTGTGTGTGTGTGTGTGTCTGCGTGTTTTCTGATGTGGTTTTGTTCAACAGAAAAACAAGCCTTTAAGTTTCACAGAGAAAATCCTCAAATCCCCAAATGGATTGATAATTACAAACAGGACACGACTGATATGTGTATGTGTGTGTGTCTGTCTCTGTGTTGTGTGTGTGTGTGTGTGTGTCATGGGGCTGTAGCTGAACATGTTTTATGAGTTTTGAAGGAAAAATAATTACAAATTCCTGTCACAGCTCAAAGAATGGGAGAGGGGCAAAGACAGAGATACAGATAGTCTGCGATTTACTTCAACCGGAGAGATGGATAGAGAAGCACGGAGATGCAAGAGACTGGGAATGATAGAAAAACAAAGGCACAAATATTTTGTTATAGAGAGAAAGAGAAAAAGCATAAAATCCCTTTTATGTGAAAAATATTAAATAGCTCCTGCTGCAAGATGCCAAGCCAGGATGATTTCATTTAGTCCCGTTACAAACAAAGTTCCTCCACAGTAACAAAAGCTCCTGGCCTGGCAATTAAAGCAGTTTTTAAGTGGTTTAACTGTTAATATGAAGCCAAAAAGCAATTATGTATATAACCTTTTCTCTTTACAGTGTGACATAATCTGTTTCCTTTCTCGATTCTCTATACTGTTTTGATTCAATTGTGCGAAAAACTCCACCGCATTCAAAACAGCTTAGGAAATATTGTAGATTTTTTGACAGTTGCGCCAAGAAAGCATCTTTGATGTGAAAATTAAGACACCGCCAGAGAGAGACAGCGAGAGCAGAAAAGGAGAGAGGGAGGGAGGGAGACACAAGAGGAGGAGAGGACGACAAAGAAAGAGAGAGAGGGCGAGAGGGAGACAGAGAGGGGGGAGACAGAGAGGATTGTTTAAATGAGACATTTTGATGAATGAGCAGAGTTTTGGGCCAGTGGCAGTACAACTAAGCCAGAAAATTATAGACTTCTAAACAACTTCACACATAGAGAGAGAGCGAGAGAGAGAGAGAGGCCTTGAATTCAGCAGAATACAATAGAAGCGAATGAAGAAGAGAAGAGAGCAGCACATCGCACAATAGAACTGAGAAGAATAGAACAAAACGGGATAGAATAAGATAGAGAGGTTTAATAATTCAGAATATAGGAAAAGACAGAATTCTATAGTGTGACGCCACTGCTTTTCTTGTTCTTGCCAGACTCTGCCTCTGATTAGTTGCTGTCGTTGGTTGGGTTGGTGCGTTTAAGGCGAGAGTGAGACTGGTTAGGGTTAGGGCGGGTTACATCAAGGTAAGCCAATCAGAGGCAGAGAGGGGCGAAGGCGAGTGGTGCTTTGAGCTAAATGCTACCATTAGCATACCGTACTAACAAGCTTGCAGTGACAATACTGACACGCTGACGCTAGGAAGGTGTAATGTTTACACTACCATGTTCGCCATCTTAGTTTGGTGTGTTGACGTGCTAATTAGCACTAAACACGAAGTGTAGATGAGGCATATTCAACCAAAGTGCCAAAATAAATGTTTTCCGCACACCATGGATGTGTTGAAGCTTTTCTTTATGTCACAACTTCGTTTCTTTGGGTTCAATTTTCAGTTTCACAAAACCACTTGGTTAGGGGTAGGAAAAGATCATGTTTTGACTTAAATGACTGCTGGAGACTTCCTGAAGTTTTGTCGAAAGTATCTATTTTTTGTCATCCATAGAACGATACAACATTGTCATCCATAGAACCATACTGTTAGCACTGACTATAAAGACAAGACACATTTTAAACATTGTTATACACCTCACAGTACATGATACATACAGTTGAATACATGATTCACCGTACACTATAGGTGTTAGGTTTTATTTGTTAAGTGTTTAAGGTGAGGTTGAAGAAGTCATTTTCATCTTTTCTCAGTATTTGAATTATCATCTCAGGGCTACACTTTTTAGTGAAATATCAACCTTTTCTAAAGCGTGCTTCTTGTTGCTTGTGTGTGTGTGTGTGTGTGTGTGTGTGTGTGTGTGTGTGTGTGTGTGTGATAGTAATGAACTGGAGGATATGCAGTGCAGTCCACAGCCATCTCAGTCATCATTTTCTGCCTTTCTACCACTGGAGGCAGCAATGGCTCACATACTGACTCTCCTCCTCCTCCTCCTCCTCCTCCTCCTCTTTCTTTATCCCTTTCCCTCTTTCACACATACACACTCATCAGCACACACAAAACCATCAATCAAGTGTGTGAAAGATCCTTAAGGCCTTAACATTTCTCTTGTTTGGTGTGATCGAGTGCTTGACAACTCTGTCTCTTTCCCTATTTCCTTCCCTCGTTCTCTCTCTTCGTCTTTCTCTCTCGTTCTCCTGTTCGCTGCCCCTCCGTCTCTTAATCTTGCTTCCTCACGTACATTCACCCTAAATCTCTGCAGTCCCCCTCTCTTACTCACTCCATACCTCTCCATCGGTCTCTTTCTTTTACTGCCATGCCCACTCTCCCTCTCCTCCCTTTTTTTCTTCAAATCCTTACTTACTGCTTCAGACACACACACACACATGCACATTCACCCCGGAAGGTTGTAGTTATCAATCATGGTGATTGTGATCTGTATCATCCACTAACATCAATGAGGGTTTTGAGGAAGATGACATCATTCATCTATACATCACTGCTAATATGGTCTTCATTTAGTGTTCTTGAAGTGGGGAGAGAGACAGACAGAGACAGACAGAGACAGACAGAGAGAGAGACAAAAGCTCCATTCGGATGGGATTAGTTTCCCAAGCGACATCTGAGATATAATTACTCACAAAGGGCGGCGCTGCTTTCATGTAGCCATTCAGATGTGATTAGAATCACTGAGGTTTTCGGCCAATATTAACGGAAAACTTGTTACAGTTAAGTTGAAGTTTTCTGAGACAAATTGAGATCCAACTGAGGCTTCCTTTGGAGACAGTCACTGTCCATCAATCATGATGTTTTTCTGTTCATTTCCTTGTAATGGGCTCCCAGCAGGCTGTGCAACTGGTAGGCAAAGATCATGAGTTGACAAAAGGCTTTGGTACAACTTCAATAAAAATATAGCACAATGTTGCAGCAGGCTGTTGCTGCAGCGGTTGTGATTTTTTGAGAAAACAAAAAATAGAGGTGAATAGTTAGTATGGAACTATTCTAAATATCGAGTTATAAATATGTTATTTTTTAAGCATAATGCCAAACATTATCCTGTTCCAGCCTTTTCAAATATGAGGTTTAGCTCCTTTTACTTTTCTCATGTGATAGTGGACTCAATTTTTGGAAAAGGTTCGGCTTTGGGAGATAGTGATGAGCATTTTTCACAAAATAAGAAAGCAGATTAATCAATAAAAAAACTAGAATAGCAGTAGAGTGCATACCTCCACAAATAGCCCAGCAGTCCCCTTTTGCGCTCACTTATTGATACCAGCCTCCTAAATACGCCCTTTTTTTCCCCAATCAAGATCAATGCATTATTTCTTGAGAGATTATCTTGAGTGTTGACAAAATTCGCCATGTTAAAGAAAGTGAGGGACATTTTCTGGATCTGTCCCCTTCATTTGGATCTGCACCAAAAGTTGGTGGGGTCTATTCTGGGCCGAGACCCATCCTCCAACCAAGTTTCATGGAAATCGCTGCAGTAGTTTTTGTGTAATCCTGCTGACAAACCAACAATTAGACATGAAAACATAACCTCCCTGGCAGAGGTAACTTGCAGCTCTAAAAAAAACATTAACAAGAAGACTAGTTAGTGGCTCATGTGTATTTATTAAAGGAAATGTCTGTTAAATTGTTGGTTATTTCTTAGGTTATATTAAATTGGTGTCCCTGATTGCATGAACAGTAGCAAGCTTTCCACCACAGGAACGACCCCTAAGGTACAACAAACTTTTTTGTGTTTTGGCAGCAGGGACCAGAGTTAAATTAAGTTCCAGGGGCATTGTTTTATACCCTATTAAAAGTTCATGAAACTGAAGTAGTACTTTTCAAAGTACAAGAATTTGGGGATGAAAAAATAAATTTCAGTACCGTTGTTGTGTTCAGTAAATTCAGATTTTGACCTTTGTTTTGGGATCATTGCTAGACAATAACATTATTGATTTGAAAGAGAAGAAGAGGAAAACTAAGATGGAGGTCATAAACAGGGAAAAAAAACAACAGAGGAGTTGCGTCAGAGATGTGAGAGAGAGGGGGGACAGAGCAGAAAGTGAGACAGTGCGAAAGAATCAAACAAAAGTTGAAGAGAAAAGCAGCAGAGAGAGACAGAGGAGGAGGTGTGTGGGGAGACAGTGAGACAAGAAAAATGGAGTTCTCTGTTGAGTTGTGATGGATGCTGCAGCAGTGCAACCTGGGATTGATTTGGGGATGGCTGTCTGTCAACAAGCCAACCAGAGAGAAGAAATAGGTGTTGGCGGAGTTAAGATTGATTTCCATGATAAAGGACGGTAGTAATGGTCAGTAAGTGTTTGGCTGCTCTCATCTGACATCAGGAAATACAGAATTATCTGCCTGAGCTCACGGTGTGTGTCAACGTCTTTCCATCTGTGACTGGAGAGTTCATTTTCAGGACAATTCATGGGCTTTTTGGGAGAAATAAAATGTTACAACCACCATTCAATATGTCTGAAATTTAGAGGGTTCAGTGTGTAAAAGTGTCATCATTTTGGCAGTCAAAGGCCTTAACTTATTGTACCTGTTAGCCTTTGAAAAAGTCTTTTTTGTATCTATTTTCTGCTGTAAAAAAATATTATACGTTATATTAATATGATATTTTACGTGTTTAACAGCACGTACGATTTCAAGTTTTCTATGCTGCTTTGTTCCTTATATTGTGTAAAACTCCATTGAGTTGAAATGCAGAAATCATAAAAAAGTCTACTTAAATTTCAGCTTGCACATTTCTTTTTAAGATCCTACTCACTGGACGCTGACCTTGAAGTAGTTCAGTGGTTTTTGATCCTGCTCATCAGGACTCGGTGGGGCCCTGCTGGTTTTCATTCGAGTCAATGAATGCAGAAATGAGTCACATGTGGGGCAGCAGGTGAATGCAGTTAACCAGGTGGTTTGATAGAAACCCAACCGTGCTCTGGACCAGGAGGACCACAACTGAAGAGCCATGAATTAATTCATAAAAACTGTGTTTTGTTACTTTGATCTGTTTCGCTCTGACAGGACCTGCAGAGCTGAGCATTACTGAAACCTGCCAAGAGTTCAAACTTGGCCTCTTTCAGTTGTGGGATGTTGTCGACATGCACACTGTTTGCGTACAGTTGCTGTTATATAATATGTTGTAATTAAAGCTGCAATGATTAGTCAATCAATTTCAAGTTTATAAAGAGACATTAATTGCTGACTATTTTGATAATCAATTCATTGTTTCCCTCATTTCTCAAGCAAAAATGTCAAACAACTGCTGGTTCCAGCTTCTCTGTTGTTTTTCTTTGCCATGTATGATATTAATGAAGAGTGTTTGTGTTTTGGACTACTGGCTGGACAAATGAAGCAATTTAAAGACGTCACTTTGGGCTCTGGGGAACTGTGATGACCATTTTTCACTTTTAAAAAAAAAAACTAAACGATTAATTGTGATAATGAGCAGATTAATTGCTAATGAAAATAATTGTTGGTTGCAGCCTTACTTGAATGTGTGTTGTTAAGAGCACTACTTATTATTTATATAAAGAATTACACTCAAAAACATAAATAGAAGAAGCAAGAGCCAGAGCCAAACATATGTAGTGATTTTTTTTATTTTTAGTTTGGTTCAATTAAGGAAGTTGTTCAGATTCTTACACTGGGAAAGACCTTTGACCCGACAAAAATGTCAATAATTAATTAACATTGTTCTCAGTGAAACAAAATGGGGTTTGAATCAGTTGGAAGTGAGTAGAGTTCGTCTCTACTCTGTATCCATTTGTGTGTTTGTATTTTGCGAGAAGCCCGCTGCAGCTCTGAGTTACATCTCGCATAGTGAGAGAGAATTGAAACCATTTAAATTGGAGACAGAATATTGACAATATATAAACCACACAGAGGAAAACATCTTTTTACGGGAAAGGAGAGCATTAAAAGAGTCAAAATGGATTGACCACATCAGGCTCGCTGTTCTTCTTCTTCTTCCTCGCTGCATTCTTTAAATTAGCTCTTTTTTTCCCCCCTGCATCTCTTCCTGTCCTTAAATCTCTGCAGTTGCATCTCTTATTGTCTTTTTCTCAGATGCCGCCTTAAATCTTTTTTCCGCCCCTGCGCCTCTCTTTTATGTGTGATGTTATCGGAACCTACATCAGGTTCTGCTCTCTCTTTATTTACAGCATTTATGTTAATGGATATGGATTTTCTGCTAGCGATGAGATTTCCCTGCTAACTCTTTTGGCTGTTTCAGCACAAGAAAAAAAAAAATCCTTGGGGTTTGAAGTGACACTCTGGGTGAAAATGAGTTGTAAATGGGATGCTGCATAAACACACAACAGACATTTTTAGCACTAGGACGTAATAAGTTGACAACTGTGTGTGAGAGTATAAAAAAGGCACATTATCACATTATGGCAGTACTAAGTCGGAGGAAATTAAATAAAAATGAAATATGAGCATTCTGAAATAAATGAAAAGAAAAAGAGAATTTAAAGGCAGGGAGTTAGTATAAGTAAGACTATGAAATGCACTGTACGAAGGTCAAAGGTCATCAACAAACAGCAACCAGAGCTCGATACGAAGCAGAGAAACAGATACATGATGGTGGCACAGAGAGGAGGAATATTTCCCCTGGATTTCACACACAGTGACGGGAATCATGTGTCTAGGAATAAAATAACAGTGTGTGTGTGTGTGTGCGCACCGACCCGCCCATCAAGGAGAGCACTGTGGAAAATCCATCTGGATCGTTCACACACCTAATGACGTCACAGACGCACACACACACACACTCACGCACGCTCTGGGTGCAGAACCGTTTTATTTTTGTTTCTAAATTGGAAGTAAAAGTTACGCAGACTAAACTCACTGAACCGGGAGGGAGGGAGGGAGGGAGGGAGGGAGAGAGGGGAAGAAAAAGAGAGGGAGGATGAGAAAATGGGACAGAAAGGCAGAGATAAAGGAGGAGAAGGTAGAGAAACACGTCGATGTAAAGAAAGACAGATGACAGAAGTCGAAGAAGACAGAAAATCTTGCGCGCACACACCTAATCAGTCCGTATGTGACCACCCCTATCCCGCTCCCCCCCTCATACATAAATATCAAACTATGTTGTGCAGGTACAACTAATCCCCTATGTGTGTGTGTGTGTGTGTGACTGGAGTGTAGGGTGTGTGTGGTGGGGGGTGGGGAGGGGATCTGGCACGGCATGGTAGTCATTTCCCTTCTAGACTCAACATCATACAGATACACACACACACACACACACACACGCACGGCAAGCGTTGGAATATCATTACGGTAAGAGCTGCAGTGAGCAGGCCCCTGACACAAGCGGCCCTTTGTTCGATCGCAGACACACACACACACACACGCAGCAGACCCAGACTCAGGCCTTCCATATCGCCAATATAATTACAGCTATTACATCTGACTCAAATATAACTTTACATCTCTCTCTCTCTCTCTCTCTCTCTGCTCTCTGTCTGCATCTCACTCGATCGTCCCTCCTTCTCCCTCGCTCCCTCTGTCTCTCCTTCTTACTCTCGGGTACTCATGTTGGAGCCATGTATAACCATTTGTGTGTGTGTGTGTGTGTGTGTGTGTGTGTGGTGGCATAATGCTATATAAACATTACCTCAACTAACGAGCGGTAACTGGTCTGGCCCAAATTTTGTGTGTGTGTTTGTGTGTGTGTGTGTGTGTGTGTGTGTGTGTGTGTGTGTGTGTGTGGCTTAACTTAATGACCTGTACAGTCAGTTTTTTGTTCGGAGAGCTTTTACTGTGAAATGAGGGAAAAAAATCTCCATCTCTCGCTCTCCACCTTTCTCTTTCTTTCCTCAGTCCTACACTGAACGAGGGATTGTGAATGGATGAAAGAAGGATGGATGGATGGACAGCAGATTTTTCTACTGAAACTCTTAGAAAACTCAACAATTACTTTTTGTTTCCTGCTGTTGAAGTCCTTTTTTGACTGCTACCACGATGTAGTTTTGGAGAAGACATTTTGATCGGAAGAGAAAGATCTTCACTGACTGAATAAACAAACTGACTTTAAAGGACAACACAATTTCCTTCTGTTTTACTTTGTTTATATTTGGCGGACCCTGCCACTTTTCTCGCTTAAAATAGTGTTCTGGGGACCTTATTTTCCTCTGAGAACAGCTTCTTTATTCAGCTATGGAAAAAATATTTCTTAGTTTATATTAAATCATTATTATTGTAAATATTAAAACTCTTTGTGTTAATTTCTTCTCCTAAACTACATGTTGCCCCTTTAAGCAAAAAAAATCCCACAAGCCAAAGCAAAAGTGAGCTCTTTACTGCTCGTTTGCTTTATCGCTTCATACATTTAATTGATTATTGTTTTGTTTTGAACTCTTCAGTGAAAAAGCAATTTGAATGTCACCTTGACCTTTGAGAACTGTAAATTGGCATTTTATACAAGAAACAATGAATACATTAATCTCCCTCGTTGTGTAGATGTTTGTGTCAGTTTATTATTTTCACGAATATAGAAATCTCTTGAACTCTAAAGGAAAAGTGAACTTATGTGTGAAGCTGTCCAATTAAATTTTCATATGTCTAAAAACACACACAAAAAAATATCACACTTCTTTTGAGATTGCAATAAAACTTTTAAGACCTTTTTTTTGTGTTTATTTTTCAAGGATTGTGACTTTAGTATTTCATAACATTGATGTTAATTAATAGAGTTCAGGACAGGATTGCTTTTAGGTTAAGAAGTGAAAAACAAAAAAACTCCATTAGTAACTTTATTTAATCAAAAAATAAACCAATCGAGGGCAAGCTCCTTTTTGTCGAGAGACCTGAGAAAAAAAACACAGTTGCAGTCAGACAGCAACACACAAGGAACAACAAAGTCAGACAACCAACAGCAACAAATAGACCCATTAAAAGCAATTACAAGAGTCATAAAAGAAACGTCATATATTAAAGCTTTAAATTTCCAGAGGGAGTAAAATAATCGAGCTAAAATTTCCATTTTTAAAGCCACACTGCCTGTTTTGAAGCCAGCATGACACCATTAACCACCATTAGTCACGTCCCGTTCTGCAGAACTGACCAGCAGAGAGGTGGAGGGTTTCATCCAGCGGCACCTTACAGTACGGCGAGAGCATTATAGTTAAACATGCCGCTTACAGGTTCAGAGGTCAGTCAGCACTACGACCAGGAAGAGTTTTAGATTCAAATGACCGAGAAAAGAAAAAACCTAACACATGCTGCACAGAGAGGACTGAGACTAACAGCAGCTTCAGCAGCAGCAGCAGCAGCTGCAGCCGCGTGTCTCCGCCTCCCAGCTTGTACTTAAAAAGAAACGTATGTCTTGGCTGTAACTCTCCTAAATCCGTGATATTCAAACATCTCCCAGGCCTTTTCAAAAGCCATTTAGGCTTCAAAAGAAGGGGAAGGGATTAAACTGTAGCAGTGTAACAAGCCCAAAGACAAGACTTCACTCATTTTCAGTCTTCTGAGACCATTTGCCAACTAGTAGCCATGACATCTGATGGTTTCTTCCAGACCGCCACACATGTGTATGTTGTTACGTCGAATGTTATTGGTCTGTTGTCTGCAACATGATCGACAGTTTAAGTTATTCTGTAAGCTCTCTCTCGTTCCCTCTCTCTCTGTGTAAAGTAGTCGTTTTCCGGGGCCAGCGAGCCCAACTGTGTGTGTATTTGCTGGTGACAAATTAGTGGCTCGAGTAAAGGCCTTTCTGTAGGAGACAGTGTGGGTGGAGGATGCTAATGGAAAACAGTCATTTGCCGTTATATACAATGCACCCACATACACAGAGAAAGTAATTTGACGTACAGTGTAGACATTAGACATTAATGAATAATGTATTGACATAAACTGTTTGCTAGAAAAGAGCTAAATGCATCTTCAAGATTGAAAAAGACATTTAACAGTTTTGATTTTGCACTTGTCCTTCCTTAAAGGAGCAGTTCACCCAAAAAAGAAAATACAGTCATTATCTACTCTCATGCCAATGGAATGTCAGGTTAAGTTTTTTGCAGTCCTCAAAACATTTGAAGAGACGTTATTTACACCCTCGATGCGGGATAGAGCTTGTGCACCCACTTTTAGCTTAGCAGCTACAGTGAAGATTTCGGCTTAAAAAAGGGCGTAATAACATCTTTTCAAATCACTTTTTATCTCGGGGCTTCCAGAGACTTGGATTACAGCCAACAAGCTGTATGGAGCCATTTTATTGGGCTGTAGTTTTTACATTTTAAAACAAGTCCCCATCTACTTGTTTCCACTGTTTCGGAGAATGCTGCAACGTTGTTTTGCTGTGAAGCTTCAGAAATGTTGTGTGGACTACAGAACTTCAACCAACTTTTCGTCAGCATTAGGGTGAGTTGATAATGACTGAATTTAAATTTTCGTGCGAACTTACCCTTTAAGTCTGGGAAAGCCCTAACTGTTCAGCATTATCATTTGTTTTTAACTTGAATTGCCTTGAGCACATTGCAGTTTTAATGAAAAGTTAAAAGTTTCATGTTGCAGGGAATTCGTTCTTGCTGAATTATTGCAATCTTTAAAACATTTCTTTCCTCAAACTGTCGAATTTTGTTACCAATTACTAAACATGATTTGTTAATGTGTAGTCCAGTGCATATATATTAGTTATAAACTGTGGAGAGCTGCTTTTGTAAAACATTTTAGCTCTGCAAAACTGTATCTCAGTGCAGAAATGTGTTGGTTTTCATTTTATGATGTGTGATTTTGCACTCTAATATTTGTATTAAAGTCCAGTTAATTGTCTCCAGAGTGCTTGCCCAAAGCTATATATTTTAACACACACACACACACACACACACACACACACACACTCCGGTTCAATTCAATACAGTAAAGTGACAACTGTGATAAATCATTTTTATAAGGAACAGGTGTGTGTGTGTGTGTGTGTGTGTGTGTGTGTGTGTGTGTGTGTGTGTGTGTGTGTGTGTGTGTGTGTGTGTGTGTAGGCGTCACTGAATCGAAATTAGCAATAACCTGTGTCCATACTGGCAAATATAAAGAATTGTATGATATGAATAATATAATGTAGAAATAGCTGATTATATTAACAGAGATGGAATCCCTTTTTCGTCTCACACATCTCTGTTTCTTTCTTTCTTTCTTTCTTTCTTTCTGTTCTTGCTAAACTTTTTCTTGTCTCCTCCTCCCTTTCATAAAAAAGGAAGTGATTTAGTGGATGTGGTTAAGTAACCAACAGAACTTTTGCATCACTGTGCCACTCAGTTTACTCACAAATTCCGACTGCGTTCATTTCTCTACAGGGCAGCGGATCAACAATGACCAAGGCTCAAAGTTGTCATCTAATACTTCATAAACAACAAGACAAAAACACGAACGTCAAATTCACTGCATGCGTCCCTCTCTCCACTCAGTTCACTGCCTCCTGATCTGTTGCTCAACTTTTTATTGCAATGACAAACATCCACACGGAGCACTCAGACGTCTCAGATATTCATTTTAACCAAACAAAGTTCTGGTCAGGAAAATCTGCAGGTCCCGTCACCACCCTACTGTAATCCTGATTCACACATATTATTAAAATGCAAAAGCACACATTGCACTGGTGCATGTCTAAGAGACAGCATTGATTTTAAATGCCAATTTGCTCTAAATCTCATCCCCTCCTGCTTTGCTTTTGTAAAATAAGATTTCCTGCTTCACTTGTTTTGTTTGACTCTTTGCTTCGACTTTTTTTCTTTTAAATCTTTTAATGCACCCTGGTTTGATTTAGTTTTTTAATCCAAAACGGCCTTTCCCCCCCCGATTCCTTTCTGTCATTCTTTCCAATATTATTTATCCAAGGTTGGTGATGACAGGGGTCATTTCTCTAATTGCACAAACAGCTTTCACTAACACTCACTGATCTGTAAAACACCGATCATATAGTCTGACAAACCTAACTCAGCTATAAAGACACGGTTTGTGACAGTCTTACCTTAAACCAGCTGTTTTCGCCTCACTGCTCTCTTGGCAAAAAACCTTCAAGTTGTTCATAAAAATCCTGAGCTCTCATTAAGAGCTGATCTACATGCCACATGACGAGGAGCCGTAACACCTCTGGATCATGTTAATTTGCGCAACGTCAAAGTGGAACACAACACAGTTTTAAAACTGACTAAATTAGTAAAATGAGAAGCAAATTAAAGTGAACTGGTTAAACATAACTCGTACAGACAGCAACAAACAGAGATTGTCAGCAGGAGTCCGATACACGGTCTGCATATTCAGAGAACCACACAGCTGGAGCCGAGAGCAGCAACCAAATATGCCTGGTTCAGTTTCTATGTTTGCAAATTGGTACAATTGGTTAAGTGTCCTAATATAAACACCTATTTGATGGAGGAGCCAGTTTGTATAATAAAGAGAGCCTGGATGCTTATAAATCACTTGATGTATGTAATTATGTTCTCTGTGCTGGAAGGGACGTTTACCTCTTGAAATATTGAACATTTTCCACACATTACTTTTTTTTTCCCCACACAGTTTACCAAACAAAAATGTCTCTTAATATGTCACTCTCCTCTTTAAAAAATGGTATTATAAATAGTAATTTTAGTTGTTGTTAGGGTGTTAGATGTCAAGAATAAACTTTTTAATACACTGCAAAATCTAATTTAAAAAAAACATGGACATAAATGCCCAATCCCGTTCCAAATCCAAATTGCACCTAATCAGACTCCATTAGAGACTCCAGCAGAGCAACAGTCAGACATAACAATTGAGTGGTCCTCTACTATTAGAGCTGCATTGATTGATCACTTAGTGGTGATCCTATTTGTTAATGTAAAGAAGCTAAAAAAAGACCACCCTCCACAAAAACATATTCAAAATTTGCTATATCTGGATTTTCATTCGGATCAGCATCAAATTATACTCACTGATAGATACCAGCCACCTAAATATGGCAGATTCTTTTCATCATCATGCATTATTCCCTGAGAAATTAACGAAAATGTTTAAAAACTCGCAATATTAAAGAAAGAGAGGAAAAATTCATAGATCCATCTCTTTATTCGGATCCACACTTAAAGTTAATGGGGTCTATTCTGGGCCAAGACCCATCCTCCATCCAAGTTTAGTGGAAATCCGTGAAGTAGTTTTTGTGTAATCCTGCTGACAAACCAGCTAACGAACAGACACAGGTGAAGACGTAACCCCCTTTATTAGTCGCAATCCCATAAACCATTGTATGTGGACAGAATGCCACATAACATGCCTGAACCTTCATAAACTGGTAGCAGCCAACAGTATATGTAGCAAAACAAGACAGCGTGTCAGCTCCTAGCTGGGCTGTAACAAAGCATTTTTGTAAGTTCAACACAGACAAATACCTAATTTATCTTTAAAAATCTGTAATTTATTCACTGAAATAATAAAATAATTAACTTGTGTAATAACTGGGTGCTGAAATGCATGGAAGACTCTGATTCAGTAGAACAAAAACTAAACAGTAGCCCTGTGAACAAACAATGTGATTGTTTGCCCACTAAACAGTAGGCCTGTGGACATTTTAAAAGTAAAGGGCCAATATTTTGCAGTAGAAGCAATAGCATCAAGATTTTTATACAACATCTGTTGACGTATGCGGTCACAGCTTTTATAACTTTACAATTCAGGAAATCTAAACACTAGTGATGTTTGCTTTGCAGGACCTGTGAAATTTAATAGATTTGCACGTTTTCATTGGATTTGAGGCTTTTCCTGAAGTTACAGTGTGTTGACAGCAGCAACAAAAATATCCCAGGCCCCTGTAAGATGTGCAGAAAACTAACATTTTGCAAAACATCTGAATGAAGTCCTTAAGGAACTAATTTGCAGTCAGCTGAACAAAGATATATGATAATGTTTGTTTACTGTGTGTGCAGATTTGTGAGTGTGCCTCTCTGCAGGGAGCACTGTTTAACACACACACCATCTGGACTTCTTCAAACAGTGCATCAATCTAAGTTCCTCAACATCAGCTTGTGTGTGTGTGTGTGTGTGTGTGTGTGTGTGTGTGTGTGTGTGTGTGTGTGTGTGTATGTGTGTGTGTGTGTGTGTTTGGTATGCACATACTGTATTTGGGATTTTTGTGTCTATATGTGATGGCTTAGATTTGTGCATACACGTGATCATTTGCCTGAATATTCGTGTTTGTGTGTAAGATGCGTTATTTATTGTTATTTTCTTTTGTAAGACACTTTCAGGTTTCAGGTCAGAGGTCTGAGTGAGGCCAATGCAGAAGGGCCTTAAACCTGCATTCTTTCTAAAGCCAGTGGAGACCTCCAGTGGTTTCAAAAAGAGCTCTGATTGTATATAAGCTTATGAGAAAATGACCCTACTTCACACTTGATATATTACCTCAGTAAACACTTTCCGAATCAGTTTAAGGTGTCAATGACTAGTTTCAAGTCTTCTCCAATGCAGCATGATGTTCATTTTGTAAATTATGGTCCCACTAAGAGTAAAATAGATGATAAAGCAGGTTATGTTTTAGGGCGTTGCTACTTTGTCATTGTTACCATGGCATATCCTCGAGTTCTCATCCAAATATGGTCACTTCTGGCTCCAAAAAAACAAACAAATTGGCAATGGCCGTATTGCCAAACTCGAGGCTTTAAAGCATAATTCCAGAAACTAGTGGGTGACATCATGGTAGGTTTACAGTTGGTCAGAATCCTTAACTCAAGGTGACTCAGGCAAAGACAAACATTTTGTCCATATTTGTGAAAATATGCTCATTTACCAGCTCCTCTGCTACAACTTGATGATACATTTTGGGTGAATGGTAACATGCTCACATCATCCATGATTACACCAACAGTATCCCAAAAACTTCTGGCAGTCAAGGAGACCTTGGGACATTTTCCAGCTACATTTGTGGTGACAAAAAACAGATGTTTTTGACGGAAAGTCAGAACATCTCCAGCAATGTTTGTGGCAACCAAAACAGGCATTTTAAGCCAAAACCTAACCAAATCCAAACCCTAACAAAATGTTTTCTGTGCCTGAATCCAAACAGACCATAAGCTTGGTGTTGCCCCATAAAATTAAAAAGGAAAGGAACTTCATTTGTAACATAAAGGAATGTAGAGTTTCAACATATCTACTGTTGACGTACATTGCCAACATTTATTCTGGTGATTTGTTTTCTATCTGTAGCCTGATTCCAGACCTCAGAATCTCTACCCACATCTCTGATTTTTTTCCAGTGATCCAAATGGAAATTCAGTCTGATTATCAGTCTGGATTATTTATGAATGTGGTGAAAGAAATGTAGCCAGCTGTGTTTTCTCCTTCCCGCTCACGATGTTGTGTCTTGTATTACCACAGACAGACAACAGAATGCTACTTTTCTAAAGTGTAAGCTCACTTAAGGCGTGATTTGCTATAATCAACTTTAGATCTACTTAGATTACATTGTCGACTGAGGGTTATGTGGTTATTGTCTCAGACTGTTGTCCACATCCACAGCCTGCAGCAATTAATATGTATCAGTGTTCTTTCCATTTGCACTAATTACATCTTTTAACCTGACGTTACCGATAATGCACATTATGCCACTCTCACTTGCACTGCCACAGCAGGTAATCAAATCTTCTATTTCCATTTTCCCGTTGCATTTCTACTTATTATTGCAGAGCTACATCCATTACACCCTTCACATCCATCCATTCAGTTGTCAGAGTGTGATTGTTTGCCCACTGATTCCCTGACTGGAGAGCTAGGTATTATTAAATACGGAGTTCATTTTATTTAAACAGTCTATTATGTAGCCAGTCAATAAGTTAGTCACCCAGTCAATCAATCAACTTGGCTGTAATTCAGCTAGTCGGTCGTCCAATTGTGCATCCGGTCAGCGGGCCAACCAGTCAATCAGTCATCCGGCCAAGTGGTCAGTCAGCCAGAGAAACAACCAGCCAAACAGTTTGCCAGCAAGCCAAATAGTAAATTACCCATTCAGCCCAGCAGCCAAATACAAACAGCCAGCTAGTCGGACGAACGGACAGACAGAAGTGTAATTAGTGATAAGTGATTAGGATGTTCCAGTCATTTAGGATGAACAACTGCATTCTGCAATTAGGGGATCTCTTATTCCCTCCCTGTTTCTCCACTCCCCCTCGTTCAATACTTTCTGCTCTCCAGTTACAGTTGTATGTGTGTGTGTGTGTGCGGCCAGACACACATCACAAACACAAACATTAGGATTCTGCTCTTTGCTGCACTTAGAGAAACTTCCATTGAGAATCCATTAGCGGTCTAAAAGCACTCAGACTAATTATGAATATAAATTCACTGAAGCAGTGTGCAGACACACAAAAAGTTGTTTTGATAAAACAAAATATTTCACTTCTTCTTCTCAGTTAATGCAAAATTATTTTATTCATTCCACATACGTTCTCTTGGATACATGAAAGTGGGGTTTTACATCTTAATGCATAACTGAGAAACTATAACTGATGCCGTGGTGTAAAACTGTGTTTATAAAGCCGCGCAAGTTCTTAAGTGAAATGATTAGATGCAGTGATTAAATCATGTTTTCAAGTTATAACGTTTGTCTCTGCTTAATTAATAATTGCATGTTAGTTAATTACATATTTGTAAAGAGCAAATTAACCACCTGTTCCGTTACCTTGCAGCTCAGATTGTGGTGTAACAGAGAACATTATAGATTTTTTGACTCTTTATGGGGGTGTAGAGGACAGAATACTATGTTTTCTCTGGATCGGATCGTTGCGTTGTGAAGTGACTGTACATGTAATTCACTGCCGCAGTGGATTCTTTAACGACGTTTTAAAACAAAGGTATTTGTAGTTTAAGATCGTACTCTAAAATACATTACAGAAGTTAATTTAAAGCCCACTGGTTTTACTGGGGTGTCTTGCAACCATTTAAAGGAGCGATCTGTAAGATATGGCCAGAATTTTAGTTTAAAACATTAAATAATGAACAATCAATGTCAACACAATGTAAAGAAAACTAGAAATGTCAACGTTATGTTGAAGATGTCTCTGTGTAGTGTTGCAGAGATGTCTACGTAAGGCAACATTATGTCAAAATTGGCATTCTGTGCAATTTGGCGCCCCCCACAGCTCTACATGGCTCTTCCCTCTGGCGCTTCATGCCTCTCTTTATAGTCCTAGTCAGAGCCGCTGTAAATCACCTCTGTACCTTATCCTTGGTCTACAAACTGGCATCAGTCTGTCTCAGAGGCTGTGCTCAGTCCCAGTCTGGTGTCCAGCTGTGTTCATTGGGAGGCCCGTTGACTGTCAGATAACTGCAGCCATTCACTACAGCCAACGATAGCAACAGCAAAGAGTATACTGAGCAGCAGTAAGCGGTTATGCTGCCCCCTATTGTTCTGTAGCTACCTTCAAATTTTGCCCATTTCTTACAAATTTCACCTTTAAGCAACACACTTCCCTCTTCATTTTAACATAAATTTACATTTAGGAGTGCACACAGTGTAGTCATGAGGCATGCTGTTCTTTAACAGCAAGAACATTAATAACTGCAGCATTTATTTCACTTAACTGTGATCTGTCATCCGCTGTGACAAATCAATAAACCGCCTACAGTGTATAATGAATCCAATGGTAGTAATATTCATTTGTTTTTACCTCCAGGCCTTCCACAAATTCGAAGCCTCACCCCTCTTGCCTCTCTTTGTCTCATTTTCTCTCCTCTGTCGTCATGACTCTATTCTCCAATCATGCATTTCTGTGAACCTCTTAACCCCCTAGAGAAAGGCAGGAAAGACTGGAATATTAGGTTTCTGCTGCTAATGGGACAAGTTCAAAAAGGGCCATCAGAAAATGACTTCATATTTATTGGTGCCTCGTGGAAGTGTTCAATTTCCTTCTTTCACCACGCCTCCGTTAGATTTTTTTAATCAGGGGTACAGTCTGCGACCTGAGAAAAGAGAGGATAGCTCGAGGATTTTGACTCATGGACCTACACCTTCTGAGAAGCAAGAAAAGATGTGTAGTAAAATAAATTATCTACTGTCTGTGAACAAAAACAATTAGGCAGAGCTTGAAGCGAACAAAAAAAAGCTCCAGTGCTCCCCTTATTCACATTTTGGTGTGTTGATTGGCCTGTATCTGCAAATCATTAAAGATGTACTTCACTGCTGGAAAGATGGCCCTTACATAAATCTGGGCTGTTTATGCAGTAGAAAGACATACTTTTTTTGAAATTGGCGCTTTGTGATTAGAGAAAACAGAGAGAAGGGGCTGTGGTATACCTTTTGCATGCACTGGACACACCCACTAATAGTTGATGTACTGCGAGTCGGCCGGTGCCTGGTTTTGGCTCAGACTCCATTTTGAAAACAGGAAAAAATAGGTTTCTGAAAATTGCTCTGAAGTACTTTGGTGAAAGTGAGACTTACATTTTTGCTATTAAAAGGCAAAATTTTGAGCTGTTAATTATTTTTCCTATTCAGCTGACAGAATATAGCACGAATGACAGTAACTAGTGCTTAAGCAAATCCCTGTGGGCATTGGCAGGAATAGAAGTAATCAATTATTCATCATCTACAGTTCATCATCCATAATCTCTAAAATGTACAGCAGCCACACTATGAAAAGGTTATTGCTTCATCCTCCAAACCTGACTTGAATAATATTTTGTAAATGCGTCATTTAAATTGTGTAATGCTAATTTAGGAGCAGAGCTTTTCAGTTGCCTCGTAATGTGACCATAAGTGCTAATCTCGAGGTTACAAGGTTGAGTCATGATTTGGTGAGGAGACATTCAGCTCATTTATTGAAACAGTCTCGGCCCAGAAACAGTTCTGATCTGAGGGAGGCTGCCACATTTACCAAGCCTCCACACAGTGGTGAGGACAAATGTCCTTTTTTGTCTAGACGTGATAGTCTAAAGACTTTGCGTGGTCACAGGAAATCAAAACTGAGTCAACAGCGGCAGCAGATTTGTGCCAGACACAGTTTTAATGGGATCAAAGTGTCCCTCCATGAAAGGAGTTAATAATTATTGTTTACAGAAGACAGCCGGAAAGATACGAGACAAGACGACATGCAACAAAAGTCTTGTTTTGGCAAATTTGACCCCGGAGAGTCACAAGCTCACAGTTTCATCTGTAAACCAGCAATCCACAAAGCTTTCATACCCACTCTCTCTCTCTCTCTCTCTCTCTCTCTCTCTCTCTCTCTCTCTCTCTCTCTCTCTCTCTCTCTCTCTCTCTCTCACACACACACACACACACACACACACTCCTTCTCTCAGTAACTATATTACAGCAATAACAAAATAATGTTATGTTACAGAATGAATAGTCATTTTTACTCAGACCGCCTCTGTGTCTGCTGATAAAGAGGATAGATCCATTGTCAGTGCTTTACACTGACAGAGACAGTGCAAAATTGTGAACATTCAATTAATATAGAAAATCTGATATCTGATAAGATAACTGTAGCTTTCAGGGCATCAAGAGTGTCAATTTAAAGGAATTACAGTGAATGACAGGTTGTCGTATTTTTCTGTTTATTGATGTGTGTGTATCCATCCTAGCTGTGTGTTAAATGTGACAGTGATAGCATATATATTGAGTGTACATTGTGTGTCTATGAGAGAATTCCCCTGTGCAACCCTATCTCCTACAAAAAGCATTTTATACCACAACTATTTTGCCTTCTAGATTACCTTCAGTGGAAAAGTTTCATGAAGTGTTGTATAGAGACGGTCAGAATCGGTGGCGGTGTGTCCAGTTGAGGTCACCATGCTTTACAAGGCCTCAGCGCTCTTTCAGTCACACACCTTGAAGTGCAGCACACAAGGTTCTAGCTTGACCTCCGGGAGCAATCAAGGGTTTGATGTCTTGCTGAAGGACACTTCGACATGTGAACAGGACAAACTGGCAATGATGATGATCATCACCTCTCTCTCCTGAGCCACAACTGCATCCCATCACTGTTGACATTTCAATATTAGCTAATCCAACACATGTAGATTTGATTACCAGAGTTGTAGTGTTTTTCAGCTCATTGTTTTGGTTTTCCGGCTTGCAGCTTCGCTGTTTTCATTCACTCTCACAGCTCTCATCAGGAATGTTTCTAGAGGGCAAAAAAGCTCTGATTACACAGTGTACACTTCCAGCCCAGCATCAGATGACAGAAGGATAATGTCAGCGACTTTAGCCGGTGAACATAGTGGAGCATTTAGCAGCTAAAGAGGCAGATATTTCTGCTCCAAAGCTGGTGGAGAACAAAATAGAGCTAAAAGGATAGTGGTATTAGAGTTGCTCCAAATGTTACTAATGTTGCTTTAGGTATTGTAGTTGTGTTTATGAAAGCATGTTTGTACAATAGTATATACTGTGTGTGTGTGTGTGTGTGTGTGTGTGTGTGTGTGTGTGTGTGTGTGTGTGTGTGTGTGTGTGTGTGTGTGTAAATTGGGCACTTGCATTACTACCCCACCAATAAAAGCATGAAAGAAGCGGAAGAACAAGACATTTTCACCCTGAATTGACAAACAAAAGGTACAAATTGGTGCATAAAAAAAATCAACAGAATTCAGGAAGGTAAGTGTTCGACCCTCAAAATGTTGAATGGACACCTACACCATTGCCTTCATACCTGTGTGCGCATGTATTTGTGTCTGTCTGTCACCTGTAGGTCAATGAGAGGCCAAAAGCGTCAGTGCATAAACTAAAATATCACGTGTAACCGCCGTCGCTCGACATAAATCCTCGTTATTGTCAGCATAGATTTTTATTATAATGCTTATGTAAGGGACAAAGAACAGAACAGCAGTCATTATGCTCCAGAGAGAAGAGAGGGGAGGAGTGGGAAACAGAAAGGGGAAAGGGAGAATAGAAAATGCAAAGTCATAATTGGGCTATAAAGAATATTGTTAGCAGTAAATGATCCACATAATGTGCTGACTCAGCAGTTCTTGGATCCTATCATGACCCAGCAGTTTGGCGACGGCAGTCCATGTCACTCATGGATAGACACACAGGACTAAAGGTCAGAGGAGAATCAATTCTCAGGTTCTTCAAAAAAGCAAAGTTCATCCAGGTTGTGCCCTCGCCCTGACGGATCTGCCTTGTTCTGGAGCCGAGAAAACAATAAGCAGTTTCTTGCACAGCATGACGCCCAAACATCAGACGACCACCATCATATCTAGTCATGGTGGGAACTCAAGAGGAGTTATAATCCCTAAGCTGTTTTGTTTTCCCAGATGAATGAACGCACCACTGAGTTTAAAGAGTTTATTTACTACCGCCTGACTGAAAAGATTTTTTAATAGGTTGCTGGAAGAACACAGAGGAAATAAATTGTTGTAGAGCGTTGTTCAGATTTCACCGCGCCACCAAATCTCAAAAAGTTACTCTTTATTTCTCTTTATTCTTGGATGAGCAAAAGCAGAGACTCAATGTGAAATGCATCACTCGCTCCAAAGAGCTCTTCTACAGGAATAAAGAAAAGCTTCTAGAGATCTGGTATGTGGTGACATCTGAACTTCATCACTGAGTATGTTTATCCCAAGTTGGTGTCCCATTTTTTATCCCGACATTACTATCCTCTGTGGGGCATGGCTGGTAGCAACCAAGCATTTCATCTTGAAAGTTTTATTTTTCTTCTTTCTTCTTCTTTCCAATTTCGACCAGACTTGTTCTATACTGCTTTGTGGACCCAGAACTCTCAGTGTCATTCCAAAAGAGGTGATGTTAACTGGACATAATGGTGTTTTCTTGAGCTGGATAATTAAGCTTTACCTAAAAATTTAATTATTTTAAGAACACTGCATTCATGTGCTCCTCAGTTGGTCCAATTTCCCAATTTGGGGAGTCATTCTTCCAATTTTTGGTGTGGTCCTGAGCTTTTCAGTTGTAATGTGCAAGAAACAAAACAACACATGAACATGAAGAAGAAGAAGTATTGTGTTACAAAGTGATTTTGTTCCAGATTGTTGCTGCACCAATACATTTCTTAAAGCCACTAAAATAATACCGTCTCTGACTTGTTTTTGCATTTTAGGGTTTTTAGGACATTTGTACAAAATGTGCCATGTCACATTCACACTACATGTTTATTAAGTGACTTTTACTTTAGGTGGAGGGGACAGACAAACAGGCATCGGCAGTTCGTCTGCCTGGGGACATTATCCAAACCGGATATTTTTCATGTGGCAACAGAACCGGTTGTCTTTAAGGAGACCATGCGACATTTTCAGCCGAGTATGTAGCGACCGAAATTTTAAGATATTTTAAGCCAAAGCATAATGTATTCCTTACCCTAGCAGTTTTCTTAACATAAACAGAGCATTGTGACAAGAGACATTTATTCTGGCGATTGGGATGTGTATTTCTGTGACCCCATTGACAGTTGGTCACTTTGTGCGTCTTGGGCGGATCAGATAGCTATCAAGTATCAAACAGCTTTGTGTAAATGCATTCAAGAAACATTGGAAAGACAGATTGACACTTTACAGAAGCAGATGTTATCTGTTCTCCCACCATCGTTTCGAGATCTCTGGAAATAATCACTCACAGGGTCTTTTCCCATTAAAACATCCATTATCTGTCCCCTGTGATAATGGCAACTGAAGCTGACAGATGAAATTACACAGAGATGACATGTGATTCTGATTAAAATGACAGGAACAAAAACATTTCAACAGATAAGGTCACACAGAAGGTGCACCGAGCTGCTGCACTGTTTGGTTAAAGTGTTTACATGCCACAGTATCAGAGTTTGTTTTGTGTCTAACTTTCTCTGACAAGGGTGATATGTTTACATGGATAAACTTGTGAATGGGATACTCAACAAACCAGAGCACACTAAAAGTATGTAAAAGAATTCAGCAAGTGCTCCAAGTTTTGGTGTGAAAGCTGACTTGACATCAGCACAGGCGACAGCACAACCTGACCTGCCTCCTGCACATGAATAATTTATGAGAAGAGTGGAGACCGTCGGGACTCTTTATGGTCTAATTCAGACCTGGCCAGCGTCCCCACAAACCCCTCAAGTTGGGAATCTTGTCCCTCACCATATTGGGTTTGATGTCACGACTCCATCTGGATCCATTTTTTAAGGCAGCCATCTTGTCTTGCTCCTGGCAAACATTTCGCCCATTTTATTTGGATACCGGAGAGGATTCAGCCCGCATGAGGATCGTGATTAGGGCGCCAAACGAGGGTGGCTGGTTATTATAGTATGTTTGCGAGGTCAAGCGCTCCAGTGGACTCGGCAGGTAATCAGTCATTGTTTTCACACTCGTCTTTGTCATGTTTCTGGAAGCAATCGTCCAGACTCTACAGGTGAAATCTAATACATGCTGCTTTTGTTCCAGCCTCACTCCTCATATCTCTTACTTTTGTTATTTTTATTTTCTCCCTCGCATTATCCGCCCTCCTCTCCACGTCCCTCGCCTCCAATCCTCATCTTCCCTCCTTCCTCTCTGCCTCACTCCTCTCCAGTGTTTCACTCGCTCACCCTCCTTTCGCTCCACTTGCATACGCCGCGAATCAGACTGGCTTTCCGTGGGGAACTGCTCTGAATATTATCTTAAATTTTTCATTCCTCATCTGTGCTGCTAGTTTTACCCTCAATTTGTTGCCCAGAGCCAAAAAGCAACATGGGACTCACGAAACGTGCACACGCCACAGAAAATGCGATTACGGCCTATCCATCTCTCTTTTCCACCCGTCTCTCTCTCACTATCCAAAACAACATGGGAATGGTGGAACGTGCTCACACCTCAGACTGGAGTACTTCTCCTTCTCTATCTCTTGTTTCCCTCCCTGCTTTGGCTTCCCTTTTAGTCCCTTTTATTTCATTTTTCCCTCTCACTCGTCACGATTCATGTTATCACTCCTTCTCTCGCCACTTCAGTGTCTCTTTTCCTCTGCCTTCCTCTCCGTCTATATTTCACTCCCTCGTGCTCAGAGGTAATTCTCTCCCTCCTCTCCCGAGCCTTATTCATCATCATCATCCTCCTTTTCCTTCTCTCCTCTCTCCCTCTCTCTCTCACACACACACACATACAGTACGCACTCACATTGACATGCACAAATCCAGTCTGCATATCAGTGTCACCGCCTCTGGACAATATAGAGGATGATAGCATTTGGGTGGGTTGATGTAAGGGGGGAGAAAAGACTGGGAAAGAAAGAAGAAATGATCCACACACCACTTTATACACTATATATGCTGTAGGGGAGAACCACTTTTTACATTTGATTATTTTACTGCAAAGTTAAAGTGTATTTGTTTCAAATAATTGTTACTATATGTACATCAGGTTGTTATGAACCAATGGATATGAAAACAAGTTACCTTACTGTGATGGTTTCAGAATAATGACCAATCAAACAAAAGTAGTATGGCACAACTTGCCATACTACGGTGGGGATAAAATGAGCATGGGGTCTGTAAATTGAGCCCTATAGGAGTAAACAGCCATCATTAAATACTGATATAAAAATGACACAAAATCAAACAATTTTGAGATCATTTTGAACTTTATTAATGCCCCCAAGGCAAAAAACGCTTGTCAAACATGCTAATGTAACCTTTTCAGTCACGTTTAAACTGTAATCTTTGTGAGAATGTGAGTCTAAATGTGCTTTTGTGTACAATATATTTGTATGTGGCTTAAACTTACCATTAGTCACCAATGAGGTATTTATAACATCATTATGTAGGACACATTTTACCCCACGACCTCCATTTCGAGAAAACTGTCGTCGGATCCACAATTATGCTACGTTTGTGACTTAACTTACTGTTTTGCGGCCTATGTCCGAAACGTATCTACTGTATTTAAGGATTACAGGATTGATAACTTTAGAAACATGATGAATTCATTCGGCATGACGACAATCATTTGTCTGCTCTGGTTCGCTTACCGCTCTCTCCTACACACTGCATGTGTTCAAATAAAAAAATTAGCTGTTTTTGCTCTTATTTTGTGTATTTTTTGAGTATTTTCATCCTGTGATGTTTGCTCTGAACACTGTCCGTTATTCAAAAACGTTGGAGAAAAGGATAATTACAACTACACAAGGGGTGAGAGAGATAAAGCAGTGAGAGAGACTGACGGAAACAAAGAGAAAAAAGAGAGCCTATTTATTATGAATTTGGCTGTGAATGACATGAATAACAGGCTCTCTAAATTAGTAAAATATGCTTCAGCCAGAAAAAAAAAGACTAAAGAACGGACACACACAGGCACTTAAAAAAGACATGTTTTTTTGTTCGCATCATGCACGGAGGCTGTAATTTCCCAAAGGCTCTATCTTCATTGTAAGGAAATTCTCGTTCTCATTATTACAATGAAGAATCCTGTTAAAGTGTCAAAATGTTGTCGGCCAAGGTCTTAATCATTTGGTAACAAGAAAAGGCAAATGAAGGGATACACAGACGCATGTTGGCCGGCAATAATAGATTTGATTAACCTCGATTTAATCAAAGCAGAACCGTCTCGGGCACCGCAATTTTCAATTTCTATGACATTTACTTAAGATGTGAATAAAGTGGTGAGAGACAAGAGATTCTTTATGGACCAACGACAGAAAACAGAATGAAAATAGCTCAAACAAAACGCTCAAAGAAACTTTCAGCAGTAGATCTCTGTCGAAGATTGATTTTGGTTCTTTTGAGTTTCATAAAGGTAAACAGGAGTCGTTGCTCTCGGCCAGGGATGTACAAAGGCAAAGGAAACGAAACAGACGGAATAACATGCATATGTTGTCCTTCAGTTGTTTGTGTTGCATCAATTATGTATTGTAATCGAATTGTTTGTTGTTCTCTTTTTTAGCTCTCAAATACGCGCCTGCAGTTAGCAGACGGACGATCTTCCTGAATATGAAGCGACGGAATGAAGACACGTACGACTACAAACGCACACCCGCCAAACTCGGTTTATCTTGCTTTAACACACACATTTGTGAAAACACAATGCACTGAGACAGAGATAGAGGGATGAAAAAAGAAACGAGAGGAGAACGGAGAACACTACACACACACACACACACTGGGGAGAGACGATAAATTAACATCATGTGTCGTCATAGACAGTTTACCCATGTGACATTAGCTAAGATGATGGATGAGCGCGGTTTATAGACAAAAATATGTCTTTGTGTGTGTGTGTGTGTGTGTGTGTATGTTTCTGTGTGTATCTGTATAAAACAGACAGCGACTGCACAGATTCGTGCCTCAGGCCTGTGAACGTGCAAATATGTATGATTTTTGTTTTTATGTCACGCTTTTGCCGAGACTAAACCCGCTTATTGTTGTATATGTATTTTGGTGATGTTTCCTCCTCTTTTTCTTCATCCCTCCCTCTCTTCTCTCTCTTTCTTTATGCTGTTGTCCAAAATTGTTTAACGGAGGCTACATTCATCTGACCTAAGGTTATTTAATTTTTTATGCCTTAATCCATTATGTATATCACTAACATTGATCTTTATTAGACAAAGCAGTGTCTCCGCTCAGTGTGAAATCATTGATAATCATCACATTAGGTTGTTGTATATACACTGCAGTACATTTATAACCTTGTGTTTGCTCGTATGTTTGCGAGTGAATCTATTAACATATCATCATGTCACCCAATGTGTATTTAATTAAACCAGTTTAGATCAGTGAAATAGATCAATAGACGACTTACAAGAAACAACTGAGACAAGTATTTAGAAGAACTGGAGACAACAGTAACAGTAATAAAGCATTGTGTGATGTATTTATTGCCTTCTGGGGGGGAGGAGGGGATTTTTTTGCAGAACATCGCAGCTGCTGCAGAGCCGAACGGTTGAGCAACATCTGATCTAATTCTCCCCGCTCCTCGGCTCCTCGTGACAACAGGGACAGTGGTGGGACAGGAGTCAGTGGACCCTCCGGTCCCGTGGGGTGCTGGTCACATATCAACTCGCTGTCCACGGAGAGATCTGATTGGTAGCTGGTTGTTTGTAATTGTCCTGTCAAAAATGTCTGGAGGTACAGTACAAACACTTTGGTAGATTTACAGCAGTCCTCACAGTCAAGGACGCTGCTTCAAAGTGTGCATGTTTGTGTGTTTGTGTGCGGTTGAGTGTGAGAGCGGTGTGTTTTTATGTGAACTGTGATTTCATCTGTTTTAAAGTACAGTTTACATTCAGTATAACCTCTCAGAAAAAAATATCTGAGGAGGGTAAGGGTGAGCTAAAGTTGTGCCTTTGACTTAAAAACTTTGAATTCAAGCCTGGCTGTGTCTACACAATTGTGTGTGCTGACCATTGACTGTAATATGGACGCAACTTCCCGGTTTAAAAAGTAAAGCCAGTGTGGAAGTGCCTTAAAATTGCATTTTTTTCTAATGGCCACCAGGGGGTTGCAAAAGAAGTCAGATTGTATGTAAGCTTATGAGAAAATGACCCTACTTTTCACTTGATTTATTACGTAAGTAAGCAGCTTTCTAATGAGTTTATGGTCTTAATCACTAGTTTTAAAGCAATATTATGTAGAAACTGGCATTTTGTGTGATTTGGGATCCCCCACAGTTTCTGAGTTGTAAATGTAAATACAAATCCCAGGTGTGGAACAATTTGTCAGATGTAATGTAGGTGATAACTTCAAACAAATCTCATTACATGATAACAATGTTATGTGTTGTAAACATGTTCTAAAAAATGTCTTTGACTTCCTCTTATCTTGCCATCCAACTGCACCAGTGACTGCACTGTTGACTGAGATCCGAAGTTTCAGGAGGGAAGCAGAAGAAGGAACTTTTCCCACATTTATGACACCACAAACACATAGTTTAAAGTGACACATTAAGTTTTTCTCAGGATGTAAAACACTCAGCGCTGGATTTTTAACTGACATGACTTTCACACACACGCGCACAGACACACAGATTTTAAAACTGAAATCCCTCAGATGTTAATAGGAGCTTAACAGGGGGCTCTAGAGTAGGCAGGATTTTCAAAATAATAGCCACCAGATACTAACAGCAGCGTACTGGGGAGCTTAAGAGTGGCTGGAATTTCAAAACAAAAGCCCCTAAATGGTAACACGAGCTACTGGGAGGCTCTTTAGTATGCTAGGTTTTCAAAATAAGATCTCCCAGATGGTAACTGGTAATTAACTGTGGGCCATAACCCAGATTAAAACCAAAAAAAGCCCCAGGTTGAAACAATTGCTTATAAAGGGCAGTGTTGAAGACTTTCAAAATAAAAATCTCAATGACTATTTTCTTTACACATACAACTTCTACAACAGCCCCTTTAAGGATTAGACCTCAGCTGATGGTTTACCCTTCCTTCTAGTTAAACACCTCAGCTCATTGTCCGTACACTTGCACTATTTCAAGTCCTAAAACTTTTACTTTCGTTTCGACACCTTTTATTGCTTGTACAAAACTTTGCCACCTTCATATTTTTGCAGCTGCTCCCTCAGCAATCCAGTTTATTTCGCAACAATTTCTTCAGAAATTGCATTCTCCAGTTCATTTTTCACTTCTATAAAGTTGGCAGACTCACAAGAGACATATTTTAAAAGAATAAAAGCTTGAAATGGGTGCAGCAGGGGCAGTGATTTCCTTACTTTACATTCCTACTTTGGGTCGAGCCTCTAAATCCCTGCATACTGCACCCAACAGCATCTTTTTGTTCGACTCTTTTAAGATAACTGAAATAACATTACTGGGATTATTACCTCAGACTTTACTCTCCAAAGATGCAGAAGGCCCTAAACAACTATTTTCACAGTTTGACTTCTTTTAAAGACAGAAAATTCTGCGTGTATCGGATATTGATTCCTAACTTCCTCATGTGATTGCACTGTCTAAAAGCTTTTTTGTTGTTGTCTACATGGACACATTATCCATATTTGCGGCTGCATTTCATATTACAGTTTTGCGTGTTATACTACTAATCAATAATCAGAGTTGTGACAAAATGGTCATTGAGCTCTCTTTTCCTTCTCATGATAAATGTTTTTTATACCACATAATAGATTTTACACTGCCAAAAAATGACATAATTGTTGCATTATTCCTTTGAGTGAAACTCAGTCACTGAGCCTTATTCCCCAAGGTTAGCGCAAACATTATCGCGAAAGTTATGCCGTTGGAAATAAATGGGCACGAAGATCAACTTTGTGGATGAAACAAAAAAAGGCTGTTTGAGCTTTTCCATGAAATTGAATTATAATTCACTGTTGTGCCAGCACTTCTAATGAGGAAAATATGTCCTTATCCCCCAGAAGTGACGCTGGTGATATCCACAAATATGGAATAAGCTGTCAGAGATCAAGAGAAAACATGCAAAGTCTGGTTTTGGGTGAATTAACCCTTTAAATCAACTAATCGCCCCACTTGAATGCATAACCTGAGGACTGTCAGCGCTCTACGGTTGGTTGCCAGTGTGTCAAAAAAAGTGCTGCGAAACAGAAAAATGCGAGTGAAAAGGCGTATGGAAAGCTGGATTTGATCCCACACAGAAATGGCTTTGATAGCAATGTGTAAAAGTAGACACTGGTAGCGTGTAGACAGTTGGCACCATGAGACAGACAAAGACACAGAGAGAGAGAGAGCGACACATCGAGAGAGAGAGACATTGTGGTTTTTCTTCTCATGGATATATAATCAGTTTAAGAGGAAGTTTTTTCCCCTCAGCTTTGCTTTGATGCACAATCACATTTCGACCCGCACTGTAATTCTCTGTCTCCGTCTTCATCTGTCCCTCTCTCCCTCTCTCGCCGGTGTTTGATGTGGTGGCACCCTGGCATTGTTCTTGCTATTGTGCCAGTGTGGAAAGAAGAAGGGAGGAGGGACATGCGAACGGGACGGAGGGAACGAGACAGAGATAGATGAAGGGATGGTATTGCAGTATTGATGTGGCATTGAGGCCCCAGTAAAGCTGAAAATCTGGATATAATTGACAGCTACACTGGCAGATCTGGGAATCCCATCAGAACGCAGCGGAATGTTCTAGAAAGTTCCGTAATGACCTCTGAGAACTTTCTGGAAGGGCCAGCAGGCAGCGCGACTCATATATCATCATATCATCATCGCAAATACCAAACATTCATGTTTCTAATTATTCCTGCTGCGCTCTGTCTTTGTTTATCTTCCATTACGCTGTCCTTATCTCTCCTGTGTGTGTGTGTGTGTGTGTGTGTGTGTGTGTGTGCGGCTTTAGATGAGTCTGTCTCCGAGTGTGTTTGTGATTATGTACGTGTATACATTCATGTGCGTGTGTGTCTTTTTATGTGAGGATCACTGTGGTTTTTGGTCCTTGCAGTCAGTTTTCATCTCATCTGTGTGTGTGTGTGTGTGTGTGTGTGTGTGTGTGTGTGTGTGTGTGTGCGCGCGTGCACTTGTGCTTCAAACTTTATGAGGACCAACTTTCAGACAGTGGGTGGGGCATTTGTGTGAATTCCATTTCCAATTTTTACCGCTACCCCATGTTTTTGAGTGCCCCCTTGCCCCTGAGAACAGAGTTACAGTGGTTGAAATCTCCCCTATGAAATATGGCGTCTTCAGCTGTGGTGATTTCTCTGGCGTGCTATTTGCCATTTTTCTGATGGAGACATAAAAGCATGGACGCTTGAAATTGGCATACAATTTCACGCTATCATTCAAGTCATCTAATAAATAACCTAGATAACCTTACCTGGCCACTAGCGGTGCTTTATAGACTAACATTAGCAACCCGTGCTCCTATCGTGCATACATTTTTAAAGCATTAAAATATGACAAAATGCAGGACTGTCGTGCACAAGTCAGTTATAACGAAGTAACGTTAGCTAGCTAGTTAGCTACCGAGACATCAGAAGACTAGGTTGTTCCATCCTTGTTATGGGGTCATGTAACTGACCACAAAATCAAATGTTTGACTGACTTTAGTGGGAACACAAGCTGTTTGTGTTTTCAGTGATTTCATTCATTCACTTGCACTTGCTCACCTTCAAAACATCCACTCTGAGGACAAGTTGTAGTGCAGGCCGAGGTCAAAGTTTAGGGTTGGCTGAACAAGCTTTAATTTCCTGCAGGCATTGTGGATGCCGTACAAGCTGGCCAAGTTTAACATGCTGGCTTTGTGATGTCTCTTTGCCAATGCAAGTGAAGAAAACATCACAAGAGTGAACAATGAATAGAAGGACGCTTTATAGCCCTTCAATCTTTCCTAGTAAGCATAGCTACGGCTGCTTCTATGATTTGATTTGATGCTGTTATTGTCGGTGTTGCTGCATTAATGATGATTGGATTTTCAAACGCTCACAAAAATGTATGTGAATTTCAGCCAGATTGTGCCAACTTTTTCCTCACTTCGCGAAAACATGTGGCGTCACCTGAAGTTTTGGGGGTGAACGCCACCTGAGAATCTTGCTCTTTCATTACCTTTCTGCAGTTTTGCAAAGGTGTACTCAAAATTGACTGTTTCCTCGTGGTTCCACAGTTTATTGAGCAGGATGAGTGAAACGTATGCTCCATATAGAGCCTTCAAAAGTCCTAGAATGGAACAAAAAATGTTTTTAATAGAAATGTAAATATGAAAATATAGTATAGAATTATATATTATCATCTGCCAGTGATGACACAAAACGTTGATGACTAATAAGTGTTCGAAATCTCAGTTTACTGCTCATTATAAACTATTGGGTGTCTGCCTGACAGTATTTAATGAGCTGGCAAAGTCTTATTGCAACCAGCCATTTGAAAAAATGGAGGTCCATGTTTTGTTCTGGATTAAAAAAAAGTAGTTTTATTACTATGATTCAAAGATGTTCATGGGAATAAAGATGTGCATGTTTTTATAGTCTTTATATGGGTTGTGGTTATGTTTTTGTGGAGGCTTTTTGCCACTTTGATGCATTTTTGTAGGGCTTGACTCTGATGGTGTGATATTTTTGTTCTTTGCAACCCTTTGTTGTTTTGTAAGTGTCAACTTTGGTTTCCAATCTAAAATGTGTGTTAAACCAATGAGCAGTACGTTTTTATTTGTTTCACCAAAAGACATTTTTGGGAAAAACGGCTCCACTTCAATACAACCTCATCTCTTCATCATTTTGTGGTCATTTTATTTACGACAGCGAGCTGACAAATCTGCTGAAGCGTAAAGCCCTCATCTGAGCAGCTGCAACATCAGTATCTTTCCTTTTTAAGGGCATATCGTACAGCAATCAGCAAGAGAACAGTTACACCAACACAAGAAACAGAATGTATTAAGGATCAACGAGTTATTCATAACAGATCATATAATCCTGTCAGACTGAGATAAGGGGATTACACAATCTGTTGATCTGAAGTGAAGGAGAAGCACACCTGTTTCCTCTTCATATGGTACATAAATGTGTTTCCAGTCGAATGAGTTTGACGGTGTGCTGGAGTATCTGCAGGTGCGTGGAGTGCACATCTGTATCCTTGATAGCACGAGTGCTTCAACTGTCCTCACCCAGAATCAAAGAAGAAAAGTGGTTCATCCTGTTTCTCTGTATAGCCTCTCATCTGAATCTTCACACCGATGCCAAATGATTTTATCTCTGAAGAATGCCTAATCATAGGTCAAATTATTTAAAATCCTGTAAGCCGAGAGCACACAAAACACATTTGAATGCAGATTTTTAAAGCGTCAACAACAGATATTGTTGTGGGCTAGACTTTGTGTGAGAGGATGCATATCGGGGGGATAAGAAGTGCTGCATCGCTCCTGATGAGCAGGTCGGCACCTTGCATTGCAGCCCCTGCCATCTATGGGTGAATGTGGCAAATGTTGGGTAGTTGGTAGACTAGAGAAATGTAAGTCCATTTACCATTTGTGTTTCCATCACCAGTTTCACCAAGTTGCTCCAAGTCGCGCTTGAAATGGACCATCAATGGAGTCGGTTCAAAGTCCGACCAACCGCTTCCAAGCTGGTTGTGGTGACGTCAGATGGCAGCTTCCTCTTCCTCTTCTGGATTCATTTCGTCATCCTGATTTCACTTTTCAAGCAATAAACAGTAAATGCCAAGCGAGGTCAATAGCAACAGCCTAACAATCCATGATGGTAAGTAGCTGGCTGCCAACAGCTGCTGCACAGTGCAATAGTAAACAGCACTAAAGATCACTGACTCCAGACTCCAGCATCATCAGTTAAAGACACACCTTCAAGTGACTTGAAGTTGTAATGGAGACACTCTGAGTTAAAGTGCGAAAAAAGACCTTAAAGTACAAAACATTTTGCTACTACATTTCTTTTTCAGGTAGTTTTTCAGAGCTGAATATGGAAATCAATCAAATGTCACCATGATGAATCCAATCTGTCTTTGTTTAAACTTTGAATATAAATTGAAGACCTGTGTTGGTGTACCCTTGATATTTTGCTCTTGGGGAAAATACAAAAAGTGGAAAATGTCACCTGTACCTGTCAGGTGTGACTGTGTTGTGTGTGAAATTCAATGGTTCAATGGCGAATTCGTAAAGCGTGTGTGAGAAAGATAAAGGGCAATGATGAGAGACTGAAAGAGAAGAAGAGAAAGAAAGACAGAGACGTGAAACCGAAAGAGAACGAGTGAGGCAGAGAGGAAGCGAGGAGAGGGAGACGGGGGAGAGAGGAGGGAGACCGGCAGATGATTGATGGAGCCAAAAAGCCGATTTCTTGCTTCATCTGATCTGCATTACTCTGCAATCAGCAGACACACACATACGCACAGGCACACACACGCACACACACACACACAGACACACACCTTGCAATCAACGCACATACATACCCTCAACGTCTCTCTCACAGACTATTAGCAATCAACATACAGGTTACTGATCAGCAACTGTCATCAACAGCATACACGCTGCATACGTATATACAGTACACACACACACACACACATACACACACACACACACTTTTCAAACTACATTTTTACACAACAGATTGGATTATTTTATAATTTAAAAGATAATATGGTTACAATGACAGGGGTCATTCTGCTGCCTAATGTCTACTTTTGATACTACTTTTTTGTTGCTCATGCTTTTACAGAATGCTATTTTATTGAAGTATCCAGATCTAAATTATTCTTCCACCTCTGCACCCACACACACTCTGAAGGAAATTAGTATTCGACAAACAAGAAATGCAGAATATACTTAAAGGATGCCAGTTTCAACACATGTTAATGTATTAATGGCTCTTCCTACCTCCCACCGTGTTTTACAGCTACTTTTGCATTTGTGATGTGGACACAGACGGCCGTGCTCGCTTTCTTTTTATTTTCTCTATTGATCCCCGAAGGACAAATTCATCTTTTTGCTTGCCTCCTCAACAGGAAGGTCAAACTATAGGGTCGGCTACACAACTGCTCCCCTGGAGCTGCAGGCCTTCAGTATCTTGCTCAAGGACATCACTTTCATTTTGGCCAGAAAAACAAAGTATACAGCCTGAAAACCAAAAGCCTTGACACTGTTAGTATATTAATCATATTCATGGTTTGAAATGATGCGCATTATGCATAGTGTTTAATTGCACACTCAGGTATAATCTAAAGATAATTACTGACCATTGCATAATTTACATATTTCATTTAATTTAATGTATTTACAACCTAATCACCCTCATCTTCCCAAGCAAACGATGACTGTCCATCAATTAGCAACATAAATGTCATGTACTGTATATCAAATGTGTACACACAGTCAGATTATCATATGTGACATGTGATTTTTGATTCTTGATTTTGATTGGCTGCACCTCTGTTGCAGCTGTTTGTTTGCCTTTCTAAATGAATGGGCCTGAACCGAACCATAAATTAGGATTAGTGTAATAGTTAAAACAAAAAAAGTGTCTTTTCGATGAGAACCATGCAAATTCAATGTCAAATGTTATTGCTAGGGGTCTCATGATTCTCCAAAGCCATGATTCAATTTGACTTTCAATATTAAAAAAACATTTTTAGCACTGACGGCTATGCTTTTGTTGGACATGTTGGCATCTTGACTTGTAAAGTTCAACAGATCATTGTTTTTATGCCCTGACTACTGTCATTCACATTTTCAAATTCTTCCTTAAAAAGATACTGTTACTTTACAAAAGCAGCTTGACATTATCCTGTGGCTTTTAGCAGGTTAAGGTTGAGCAAGTTTGAATTAATATTCACCAAAAATGGAGTCCAGAGTTCAACAACAACAACAAAAAAAACAATCGTTAGTGATTCAACAATAAATACAAAGTTCGGTTACACAAATCTGACCTAAGCAAACCATCTTCACAAGCAAATCAATAAAGGATCTCTGTCAGTGTAATCATTTCAGTTCAGTTCCTGCCCTAAGAGTAAACCCTCTCCTCAAAGAAATCAATAAAGGATCTCTGACACTGTCGGAGTTATCTTAGTACCAATCCCTTCTTTGTCTTCGTATACTCAGGATAAGTGTACGAAGACAAATGACTAATCGTATTCTAGCTGTCTTTGGAGTGTTTTTTGAAGCATTGCTGATATTTAATAATTGAAAGCTCATTATGATTGAAAACGAGACACCTCTAGCGATCACGTGTGTGTGAATGTGAAGGTCTGATTCTACTACTAGGTAGAAGGAGGACAGACTTTTGAAATTATGTTAGCCACACTGAAGCTGGTAGCCTCCAGGTTTTAAGACCTCCATGAGACCGCCATCTATTAGAAGTGTGAAGAGTACAACCAGAGACATTATAGAGGAGACACACCACAGAAAGCATTTTGAACAGAAAAGTCTGTAACACTGGAGATGGCGATTGTATGACACATTAAAAAAAGGTGAAGTTATGGCTCTCTGCCCATTCATTTAGATAGAAGTCTTGTTAGCCTGTGGCCAAGATCGGTGCCGAGTGGCAAGACTTGCCTATAAGGACTTCGGTACAACTCAGATGGTATTATGTCTCACACATTTTGATGCACATTCTGTAGATAACCCTTGTTAACTCTGAATAATGACAGTTTAGTTTGTCTTTGGGAGATGAACCAGCTCTGTCACTCCTGACTTATTTTAGATTAAAGATTCCCGCAGGGAGGATACTAGAAAATGCAGAACACCTGTTGTGGGATTCTCCTGAGTTACACTTCCAATAATATTTTAATGCCTGCATTGTGTTTTACATTATTGTTCCTGTAATAGGGAACGTTTGGGGTGGTGAAAACATACTTTTACTCATTTCAAAGATCAGTCAAAGATTTACAGTTACATACACTGTATATATTGTACATTTACAGCACTGTAAAACTCTATGTTGATTAAATTTGCACAAATACTCAGACAAAAACTACAACCCGACCTCACATCGAGATGAGAAATGAGAGCACAGATCTGAAAACATTCTAAAGTCAATGAAACAAATGTCCCTCTCGCTCTCTTGCTCTCTCTCTCACACACACACATACACACAGAATGACTTATTATGAGTCTAATGTATGTGAAGTCTTTCAAAAGCGAATGCATGCAAACACACACACACACACAGTCCACGTGCATGACTGATTAGTAACTTAATGTTAGTGAAGCATCATCATTTTTCAGTTGAGTGCTGGAGGTTTGTTGGTATGAATTATGACCTCTGTAAAACCATCCATCTACCACTCTCCCTGTTTTACCTCCATCCTCCCTCCATCCTGCTTGTGTGTGTGTGCGTGCCCCCCCCTCTCTCTCTCCTTCTTCTTCGTTTCTGTCGTCCTCCCTCGCTCCCTCTCATCGCTCATCTCTCTGCCTGCCTGATCATCATAATCAGATATGATTTATAGTGACACGCACACATGCAAACGTGCGCACACGCAGGCCCGCACGCACACAAATCGTTAATCAGATATTTGTCCTGCGGTGTGCTCTCATAATTCTAACGATAACAGAATCTCCAGGAGATTAAAAAAAAAACACACACTGCAACAAGATGCTGTCTGATAAATTACTCTCCTTGAGCGGTTTATGTTCAGACGCACACACACACACACACCCCTACGAAAAACACACACACACGCACTGATACCTGCTTAACAAACTGCCCTTATGTATCTAAAATGACTAAATTAATTAAAGCAGACAGGACAGGCACACACACACCTATCTCCGTCATTACTTTCTCATCCTCTCTCCCGCCTTGCTCGTTCCTGATGTGCTACACACTGTCGAAGTTCAGCTGATGTAAAAATGCTAAATGATGCCATAGCGTACTAATGGGATTTATGCTGCGAGCATGTTAATGATTGCCGGTAGCTGATGTTAAAGGTGCAATCAGTAATATTTCACTGGCTCGCTCTCTCTTTGCACAAAATGGTCATAATTTATGAACAGGGTCTTGAAGTGCGGCTGATCAATGCCAGCAACCACTGAGCTAACAGGGGAGCTTTTACACTCCTGAAAGAGGCAGGTCTGTTTAGAGAGTTCATATCAGGGAATGTGAAAGTAATGACAACCGGGGAGGTTATTAGGCCTGAGAGGACTTCTGCACTCTAGTGAACTGAATAATTTTGGTTCCAAAAAGAAAAGGCCATCTTTAAAGATACTCGTCGGCTTCTCTCGCAGGTCTGCAAATAAGACATTTTGTGGGTTTTTTTGACATTACTGATTACATTACGGATTTATTTTGCAAACATCACATTTTGTGGCTTTAAGGGTATCGACTGAGGGTGGTTTACCAGCTGTATTTTTACTAAATGGATTCGTGAAGATTCGTAAAACAGAAGCTGAGGTCAGAAGTTGAACACTCGAGAGATACCAGGGAAGATTTGTGCTCAAAATAAAGACATTTAAAACTTGTTGTTTCATGTCAAGCTCGCCGGAAGGCACACAGATATTTTGGTATTCACCAAAAAATGATAATTCAGTCATTATCTACCAACCCCATGCTGATGGAAAGTGGCGTGAAGTTTCGTAGTCCACAACACATTTCAGGAGCTTCACAGAAAAACGGTGTTACAGCATTCTCCTAAACAATAGGGACTTTTTAAAAAACTTGATAAATCAACGGAAAATAAACATAAAATGTTTTTTTCAGTTGTTTTTTTTTTAAGTATTAAAACTAGTCCCCATCTACTACTTTTTGGGGTGAGGGAAAACCTTAAAGATCCCCGACATACGTGTTTTTACATGTAAATTTCACACATCCACATTCCACATCACACTTTTGAAAGTTGAGTATTGGACCGAGATGGGCTTCCCTGGAGGGGGACTTTAACAGTGAAGACATCTTCATTAGAAATGAATTGAACTCAACATTTCATGGTCAACTGATATAATGAAGCTGTACAATAAAACTGTAGCGTATAGATGAGAGGATAAAGGAGGCGGAAATAGTAGAAGGAGGAGGCGACCCAGCTAAAGAGAGTGAGGGAGGATGAAAGAAAGGGGGAATAACGGAGATGATGGGGCAGAGAGATACAGATGGAGGATTAGCAAATGGACTGCATTTTATGGAGCACTTTTCTACCTTAACGGACAAAGCGCTTTAGAGTTTAAACTCTCAGTCAGCCGTTGACACTCACAAACTGATGGAGGAGGAGCCACCATGCAAGGCGATGACCTGCCCATCGGATACAACTCGGGGTTCAGTGTCTGGCTCAAGGACGCTTCAACATGTTAACAGGAGGAGTCTGATAAATGGACCCCCCGCTCTAACTCCTGAGCCACAGACGACCCCCTAAGAGGGTGGAGGTGGGGTGTACATAAGCACAGTTATAGCCATATTGCCTGCATTATCCGCGGTGTGTAAGCGTGAGTGACGCAGAGCAGAAACTATCCAGAGAGAGTGGATAAGAAAACCAGGACAGATGCAGCACTCTCATTTTTTTAATGGTTTGCTTTTTTTTTATTCGTACGAGAGATGTTTTGAGTGTCCCTTTCTTTCTTGCTTTCTCTCCATGCCACTCTCTATCTCTTATATTGTATCTCTTTCAGACAGGAAAGGAAGCTGTATGAGTGCATGTAAACTCAAAGAGAGGTGAAAGCATTGAGGTAGACAGGACTCTGCTCTGAGAGCTTTGCAATTTTCAGTCTTATGTGAGAAATTCCACTTCCACAGCAGAGCAAAAGCCACCGAGTTTTATTTCATTGATCAAAATCTCAACATCAACATCTGAAGAAATGACAGCAGAATGCCTCCCTGATGTGACGACATAAACTTTGTTCATATATTTGTTCAGTGGCTCTTACACTCCTCGTGTTAATCGCATCATTGAGAACTCATAATAACTCGTTTTCTCTGCAGTCACAATGTTAGCTGTGACTTGCCACAGCAAGATTTTCTATTTTGTTAGCTGTAACCACTTCCCTGATCCAGTCAGTCAAATACTGAAGGTTTGAGATAGCAGCCGACCCGACCTACTATCCCAAAGTGTCAGTATTTTACGAGTTGGGACTCAAAAAAATCAACTTTCTTACTAATGGACCTTTAAAATGATAATAATAAGACGTGTCTTTGACTGTGACTGTTGTAATGTTGTGGTTGTTTTTTGTTTGTTTCTTTTAAAATTGCTTTACAAGCAGTGTCTGGAAAATGGATGTTGTTGTTCACCGCCACAAGATGGATATAGTTTCACAAATTCTTCAAGAGTTGTTGTGACGAAAGCTTTTATCCATGCTGGCGTGAGTCATCAACAATTATCCTGGCGATTGTCAAAGAGCACATCGGTAATCACACATGTTGGGAGGCTGATACACAGCGAATGTAGCAACAAAAGCTTGAATTTGAATCTCTGTTGGGAAGCTACAACCTTCCCATTGTCTTGTGGTGAAGATGAAGAGAGGGGGAGAGGTTCCACTCTACTCCCACTTAACCAGGAGGAAATCAAACATCTCTCCTGCTGAAACCCTGAATTCTAATTTTCAACATTTTACTTTATTTCCTTTCCATTTCCTGTTATCTGGCTCTCCTTGCTGCGCTCTCACACATGGATGGAGTAAACACACACACATACACACACACACAATGGTGCAAAAGTTTTAATTGATCGGTGTGTACGTCGATCAGAGCTGTGATTTCCCTGTGGGTCATTTCCCAGCCGCTGCGTTTCATGTGTGTGTGTGTGTTCAGTTTCGGTTTAGCCTTCCTCCATCTCCTCCAGTGCAAGAAATTGTCTTTGTTCTTTGATTTCTAATTAGAAAGAGAAGCTCCCTCTTCTCCCTGCCTTTATTTGTCACCTTCAGCATCTTCTCATCTTTCTCCAACTTCCCTGTTTTCTTTTCCATCCCTCCACCCCTGTCATCTCCATTTCACTCTCCCGTATTCATCTTTTTTCTCTTTCTTTTTTTATGTGTCTCCCTCTGTCATCCGTAATCAGGTATTCTGTCCACCTTGTCCCGGTCCACATCTGGGAGCATGTGATGTGGTTTGATCACGATCTCCGTTTCCGTTTAGCCACTTGATGACTTCATCTCCCTCTCATCACTGGATGTGGAATTCCTCGTGTATCACATGCCACTTCCCAAGTGGTTCGCAGGCTTACTCGACCGCCCAGCGGATGATTATTAGACCATTGGATTACCACTGGGCTGCAAGCATGTCATCCTTGTAGCCTGGTAATAACATCTGATTGGAGGCAGCGATACAAAGCGAGAGGATTCAGTGTTTTTGATCTCACTTTTCTTGAACTCGATGACCCAGCCTCCTCCCTTTGCAGATGTGGTTGTGACGGTCTGTTCTATATTTGTTTGATGTGGAAATTCAAAATGCATTTGAACTCATCACCACCGTCAAAAACAACTTCTCTGTCAACAATACTGGTTGTATTTTGTCAACCTTTCTAACCTTGATGCATGTTCAGCAGCAAACCTAACACGATTCTTCTTTTAATTCTTTTATTTATTTTTCGACCTTAGTTTCTAGAAACAGATGAGCTTGAGTCCCATGTGTATTTCAAGCAGAGTTCACAGAAGTAATTCATACTTACTTTCAGTGTTAGTTGTCACTTTTTAATTAATTTGATATGCAAAGTTTGTTTTGATGGGAGCATGATGGAAAAATAGTTGCCTTTGTTCTGTGTGTACTGATGGCACTTACTGTATGTTTGCAGCCAGTTAAGAGGCTGATTTAGCCTCTTAACTGAAAAGGCCTTTTTGACATAACGGCAAATCATCTGTCCAGAACAACCTGTGCCATGACACTTTGTTTTTATTTGTTTGATTTCTCATGACTGTAGAAGTTCTACGTTTTCATTTAATGAAACATGACTACTTGAATTCAATTCATTGTTTTTTTTGGTGTGAAAAAAAAGCTCAGTAACTTGGGGGGGGTATTATTGTTTTTTTCACTTCCTTTTTGAGATTAAAGGTGCAATGTATAAGAATTGGCCACCTGTCTAATTCATATTCCAAACAGATAGGGGGCAGCATATCACCAGAGTAACCTCTAGCTGCTGTTAACTGTAGCTGCCATTTGCGAGTTGGCTAAGCTAGCCCTGCAGCTAGCACTCCCATTAGTTGATTGTGCTGGGACTGGGAGCATCACATCTTGAGGTAACGAGTAGCTTGGGGTTAACTGGTTAGCATGCTAACTATATCGGATATCACTGCATCACAAAACATAGATGTCTTTGACATAACATCAAAACAGTTATTTCATCACATGTTGATAATTTTAATACGACTTTGAATGGTGTAATCTAAAATTTTTACATATTGCACCTTTAAAATATTTCAGACTGCAAATAATTGAGAACCTAAGTTTACCCCATGTGCAAGTGTGACACAAAACAGATGTGGAGGGTAAATCTCATCTAAGTCGAGAATGAATAGCATTTTGCATTGACAACGCTGACAGCCAAGCAAGTATTTTTCCATTGTTTTCAAGAACATTAAATTGGCAAAATTTATTTCTAAACTAAGTTTATTAAACCATTACTTTTTCTGACGTTCAAAATGTTGAAGATTATACAGAAAAACTGAAAATTGAAATTGTACGCTGAAGTTGAACAGCTGAACCGTGATGGCACATGGCACAAACTTTTTTTTTTGCTGGACACAGAAGCTCTTCCAATTCTTAAGTGGAGCGGTATCCCCATAAAAGAGGGCTGGTCTTCAGGGTCACCAAGGTTCATTGTCGACAAAGACAGACAGAGAAGGAATCGGGGAGGAAAGAGAGAAAAACAGACAACAGCGGGGCAAAACCTCATCAAAAAGGGAAAAAAAGATATACAAAGTTTAAAAACAGTTTTATGAAGACAAGAAGTCAAAAAGAATGAGACAGAGGGAGGGAGGAAGGGGTGGAGGCCGGGGTTGATGGCCATGCATCAAAACAACAAGAAAAAGTTTAAAAGAAAAAGAAGAAACTTTACCACAGAGAAGCCGATTGCATGTTCAGATCTTTAACTGCTGGTCAAAACAGCTCTGCATGCATGCACAGCCCGACACACTCAGAACAGGGTTATTCTAAGCGATAATGTCTTTAGCAGCGCAGAGGCCTCTTTGGATTCGGGTCCTGTGGCTGGGGAGCTCTGAACCCACAAGCTATGATAGTAACTAGCTGCTTCTGAGGCATGAAAAGCCAAATCATCTCAGTCATATACTGCACAAATGACAATAATGGACATGGCTTTCACTTCCCTTAACAAGAGAGAGCGCATGGCCCTAATTACAGGTTAACCTCAGTTTCTTCTGGCTGCTGCTCGGGATGACTCTTTGCTAATCAGTTACTTCTAGAATAGACAAGTGATGTTATAGATACAAGTAGTGATCCCAGTGCCAACATGTTTAACATCGAACAATCACCATTGTGTGGATTTTGAATGAGCAGTTGCATTTCTTTCTCTGTTGACCATCTGTTACACGTTTGTGGACCGATAGCCAAAACTGGCCATGGACATCAACTGAATGATGAAAATTGTGCCAAGATATTAAATACAATAATTTAGACTTTATAATAACCTTCATTAATAGATAGTCATTTTAAAGTTAATAATTATTTCACTCTTAACAAACAATGAAATCCTTTCTTAACCACATATTAAGCATTTTTTTTATTGTAAAGTTGCAATTTATGTTTATGATACTTTGTAAATGGCAAATAAATACCGTGTAGTTGATCTACAAACATTATTTGGATGGGTGGGACTATATGAAAATCATGGGTATATTATTGTTTTTAAATAAGCTTGTATTGCCAATATTATTTTATGAATTACTGAAGGGGTCCGACTAAATTTACTGTCTTTTTTAATTACCAACTCTTTTCTGTCCAAGTGTTCCTTTTTTGTTCCTTTTTTAAAATTATGTTATTGTTGTTACAAACTTATGTCATCATATTTTCATGTGTGTTATGTGATTTTGTTTGCCTGTATTGAATAAAAAAAATTACCAGTACCAAATCAACTAATACTTACTCAGTTTGAACAAATGTAAAACTTTGCTACCACAAATACATATCAATTTGTTAACCAGTATAACAATGCATCAGAATAGAATGAACTCCTCAGACTATAAAATTAACTTACAGAAATCTGTTTATCCTGTATTAATTAACAAACAGTGCTGCGTAGGAGGCAGCATTTAATTATATTTTGAGTGATTAATTGTCAGATTAAATGTAAGGCTTTCACAGCGACATGACAAACACACAGGCATGCTTCAGTGTGAAATGTCTGATGTATTTATTCAGTGTATTTATTTGAATTTAGTAATTATGTAACTTATGTTTTGATAATATGAATAATAATATAATTTTATTATTCTTTACTGTGATTTGTGATTTAAGGGGCGCTGGTTTGAATCCCTCCTGAGCAGGGAAACTGAACGCCACCTTAAAACTGCCCTTGAGCAACATATTCCACTGTGTCTTCCATCTGTTTGGGGTTTCTTCACGTTACTACACATTTGGCCTTCTTCAGCTGCACCGTATTGGCTGAGAAGGGCATCTCATTAATATCTACCTTACAAAGATAATAGCAAAAGAAACCTGCAAACACCCTGGGAGCCCCTGAAGCAGCAGTAGACAACAGCCGGATGACCAGTGGAGATCCAGTCCATGTCCATTAAGGGACCAGTGGAGGTGCGTCGGCCTCCATGTCGAGGAGTCCTGTGTGTGAGGGAGTCGTTGTGTTTGGAAACTCGACTTCACAGGGAGGCCCTGTCTCTTTCCTGTGGTCGCTCTCTCAATTTTTATTCTTCTTTTTGTCTATCAGTCGATCCGTTTGTCTGTTGTGGTCGGTGCTCATTTTAGCCTTAGGACAACCCGACTCTACACACATACACACACACATACACACACACATACTCAGTATTTTGGCATTTAGCTCAAACAAAACCACAATGGTCCAGCCCTTGGCAAGACAGCCGAGATGAACTGACCACTCTGACGTCCGTCTGGACACACGCATATGTACGGGCACACACACACAAACACAGCGGACTAGTAGTCTGAATAACGTCTCTGTCATTTCATCTGTGTGATGTCATATAGGATTTCATATTGCCGTCTGTTAGATTTCAGAAGAAGAATATTCGCACACTTAAAGTATTGTTTTCGAAGATCTACTCAACAATGTCTTGTACTCTACTACTGTTACCGCTACTACTACTATTTACTCACAGTAAATATATTTATGAATGAACAAATAAAGATATGCCTCAAACTTGGAAATGGGCCGATGTCTTAGCTTTGTTCTGAGGCTGGAGTGGGAATAAGTATTTCTTCACTTATTGACGCTTTTGAGTGGGCACACCACACCCTGACGCACAGACACACACCCTGTGCAGGGCCCCAGCTAAAAGCAGAGGGGACTGTTTCCTGTCTGTCGAACCACGCCCTGAGTGAAAGAAGGAAAGCGTACAGGGCACTCCTGTTCTTTGGCAAATATAGTTTATCTGTGACCTGAACTTGTCATTTTTTGTTTATCTTGCCAGAAGGCAGTGCGGTTCTGTGGTATAAGAGAAAGTCAGATACAGACACTTGAAAAACCTGCAGAACTGAGAGTGTGAGAGCTGCACACACGTGGTCTATCTGATGAAGACCACAAGCCGAAAATGTGTCGGTCTAGTAGACGTTTTCCCTTCCACATGCTCCTCAGAAGTACGTGAAGTTGTGCCAGAAACCCCTACTCTGCCTCTACGTTGAACGTCTATCACAAAACCTGTGACCTCATCTATGATTATTCAGTTGTATTGGATTTACCATTTCACCTGTTTTATATATGGGGCCTCAGGAAGTTAGACACCATGTCAGCATTTTAGCCAATCACCTGCCACCTCCTGTATATAAATGACATGACTCCTTTGTTTCCTCCATCCTCTGATGAAGGCCACTAGACAGAAACTTTGAGATTGAGATCAGAGACTATCCTTCCATCATGTACTGTAGTCCTCGCTGTCAACTTCTTGATTAACACTGCTGCAGCCGGATCAACAGGACCGGCGTCACCATGTTTCTTATTACCAAGCTTGTCCGACCTAGCAGCAGTAACTACGATCGTTATCTTGGGCAGGATATCGTGACAGATTTGTATTGTGAGTTACTCTGTGAATCCCTCCCCTACTAACTACTACTGTCCATAAACAAACCCCATCCAACACCTTCAGGATGAACTGAGATCCAGGCATTATCACTGAACATCAGTGGCCTCACTGATGCTCTTGTAGCTAAATGGGAGTAAGTCCCTGCAGCCAGGTTCCACAACAAGATGATCAGCAGGAACATCAGGAAAGAATATTCCACTTTTGACATACTTTATTTAGATGTCCACTTACTTATGGCATTTTCACTGTGTTCCTCACCTGCCATTAGAGTCACTACGATGAATGTGTGTGTGCGTGTTTGTGTGCGTGTGTGTGTTTGAACTATTTGTGTTCATTCTTGCCCTGGTGGTCATTGCAAGGATAAAAAGATTATGAAAATCCTTCAAAGTAAGGAAATGTGCACATGTGTCTGTCTGTGTGTGTGTGCGTGTGTGTGTGTGTGTGTGTGTGTGTGTGTGTGTGTGTGTGTGACTGTGTGTGTGTGCCTGTGGGTGTCTGTTTGTACATATGTAGATTTTGGAGTTGTGTGTGTGTGTGTAGGTGTGTAGGTGTGTGTGTGCACTCAGGTACATAGTATAAGAGAAAACTTAGCCATGTATAAAATTGGCTTCGCTGGCTGGTTGCTCATATTCACTCAACCAGCCTTGTAGCTCCACACAGAAACTATCGTTCAAATCACCTTGAATGGTGATTCTCTCGCCCTCTCTCTCTCTTTTTCTCACCCTCTCTCTCTCCCTCTCTCTCTCTCTCTCTCGCCCTCCCTCCAGTTCCACAGGCTGAGCTCTATTTTAGCAGCCAGCCATAAGAGAGTGGGCGAGGATTCAAATTGAAACCTGCCCATTTATGAATCAAATTTGTTCCGCGTATACATTTTCCATAGCGCGCAGGACTGCATCAGCCTGTGTTTAGACAAGTCTGCACATTTGTGAGTGTGCACGAGGGGTATGGGACATTACTTGTAGCGAGAGGTCCATGTGTGTGTGATCAATTATGAATAATGCCATTGTTCCCCTCATCAACTTTGTTTAGAGCACACTTGATTTAGCCCGATGCTCTGTATGTATAAAAGTTTTGATTCTGCGGAGGTCTGGATTTATTAATCCTCCTGTGATTTAGCTTCTTGGCTTCCTGGAAAATCATGTTGTTTATTCGGGCAATAGTAACCAAAACGCTGCCGGGCATCGTTCACAGACCTGCTGCTCCTTTCGACCCAGTGGTGGAAGGAGGTTAAAGAGCTCTTTCTTCATCGATTTCACCTTTTCAAATCCACTTGAGTTGTGAAGAGGAGAGCTGAGGGAGAGGAGACATTGAGACATTAAGACTATTGACACAGTGCTTCAAATGTACAGACCAATTTCAGTGTACAGTGTTTAAAATATTGTATTTATGTTCAGTTTTTTATGTCAAAACTAGGCCGTATTGCAAGGAGTCAGTGAAGTCTGCACCCCAAGAAATGAGAGTTCACGAGAGCAAGGAAGTCCAACATTTGGCTGCATCTTCTTCTTCTTCTTCTTCTTCTTCTTCTTCTTCTTCTTCTTCTTCTTCTTCTTCTTCTCTGCTTGCTTTTCCTTATCTTTACCTTCTTATTCTCCTCCTTTTTCCTTTCAGTTACACATAAAACATTGCATGCAAGGGAACAAACCCAGGAGAAATTTGACGTTGAGTTTAACTCCTCGTCCCGTTTGACACCAAATATATTCACGGAAATGACCAAAAAATTTGAATCATTATTCTATAGATATTTCAACAAGTTTACTTTTCTGAGTAACTTCCCTGTAATCTAACTTGACAGATTTTGACTGTCAGAGCGCAGCTTTCAGTCAGCGTGATCATTTTACTTCCTCTCCATAACAAAGCTACCAGCGGAGCAGAGTCGTTTTAGGTTCCCCCTACATACACATTCAGCTTCTTTCAATTGCAAATGATGAACTGGGTGAGTGCACGCGCTTTGGGACTTTTTCCACATCGACTTCAGAGTTAAAAAGAGAATTACTTTGACATACTGTAAGCATGCTGGTTTGATTAAACTTGTTTGTGAAACGCTTTTATAAATGAGGCCGCGGGGCAGATAAAATGTGATCAAACGAGCCATGAATGATTAGTTACACAATAGACTCTAACTTAAGCACATCCAATATTTAGCCAGAACAATAAACACATCTGGAACACCACATAATAAAAATAATTTCTGAAGGCCAATTACAAAGAGTGTATTGAGTTTTATAAAACCAGGATGGCTCGTCGGGGTCTGGGTTTTGAATGTTGATTTTTGGCCCTTTTTAAGAACAAATCACCAACTAAATTTCAGAAAAATTAAAACAGCATGTTACTGGTACAAATGTGGGGAACTTCAGTTTTGTCAATCTTTTCTAGTCTGTGTTTTCCTCAAATATCAATGTGTTCGACCACGGCACATGAAGAAGGTTTTAAACTTTGTCAATTCTCCAGAAAGAAAGAAAGAAAGAAAGAAATCAAGAAAGAAAGACAGAAAAAGGAGCTTATTAAGAGGTCAGACATTTAAAAAAAAAAAGTCTGACACAAACAGAATATTAAAGAATAAGTAAGGGATCAAGGATTTTGAAGGCTTGAGACGGAAAAAATGAAAGAAAGAAGGAATGAAAAGAGAAATAGAGTCGGCTCACTTCTGTGTAAATGAATGCTCCCTCACTCCTCATCTCCCCTGAGCAGAAAGAGAAGACGAGGGGAAAAAGAGGCAAAGCGAGCGTACATGGTGAGATGGAAAATGTGAGGAGCAGGCCGGGGCCGAGCCGGCGGTTTCACCAGTATAACTGTCCTATTGTCTGACTCGACCGGAGACTGAGCACAGGACACACACACACACTCACACACACAAAGACAGAGTGCTGTAGTCAAGACTGTCATCGAAACGTTGTGTAAATTCTGATGCTCATGTGTTTGTGTGTTTGTGTAAACCATGACCACAGAATCAGACTGAACAGAGGACACTGTGGAAGTGTGATGATAATGACTGTATTGATATCATTTACACATGAACTGCATGATACAGTAACCACTAATCATGGCATTGACTCCATTCAGTGGCTGTGAAAACTAAGCTGCTTTGGACAAAATGGTCTGCCAAATGAATGTATTTATGGGAAATACATTTACTCACTGTCTGGCAGAGAGTTAGATTAGAAAACAAATTGCTGTCCCATAACTGTGCATTAAATATAATGCGAGATGGAGGATGGAGGCAGTGGAGGAATGCAACTAAGTATATTTACTCATGTATGCACACAAGTACAACTTCAAGTTAATGTACTCTCCATTTCATTCAACTTACTGCAATTTTACATGCAACTTCAGAGGCAAATATTGTACTCTTTACTCGACTACCATTGTCTGACAGCTTTAGTTACTAATTGCTTTTCAGATTACAATTGTTCATACCCTCACTGTCCAATGAAAAACACGTATCTCTAAATTTGATGATTTTGAAAGTGATTTTTTTCTGATAAACTGAAGTATATAGTGCAGAAAATGCTCTGAGGTGTTAGGATAAACTATTTAAAAAACTCTTGGACTAGCTGGAAAAAGTTTTGTCTCAAAGCTGAATTCAGGGCTGTTTATCTGAGCTCGTGAAAACTTGACCTCTCAGATATGGTTCCCACAGGACCGCCATGTTACCGATATATGATGATCTTATAGAATATGGTGCACAGCTGTAGATTCAACCACTCAACAGTAGATAAAGAAGTCAAAATGAATTTGACCTTAAACATCTTCAGCAGGAAAGACAACATACACTAACATGGCGGTCACATTTGTTGAGTTCTTACAAAAAGGACCCAAATGCAAGACGCAGAGACAGATAGATGAAAAACCGAATGACGAGCTTTAATAACCGAAGCTGAAGTGTCAAAAACTCAGGCAACAAAACTGACGAAAACAGGCTGGGGCAAGTCCAAACTAAACAAAGTACAAAGCTCGAGATGTACATGCAGGATTGCAAAAAAAAGGGCAGGTAATGCAAGAAACAAACACAGAAACACAGCAAACTACACAGATAAACTGACACCAAGTGAAGGAACACACATGGACTAAATACATAAGGACTAATTAACTGATGAATCACAGGTGAACAGGAAGAAAGGCAGGAAAAAGACAAAGACAGGAAGTGGAGAGTTAAACATGACACATGAGGATGTAATCCACAAAATAAAACAGGATGTCACTAAATGAAAAACCCAAACACTGACATTATTAATCTCAGAAAATCATATATAGTAGTAAAACACTGACAGTACTTTTACTTTTTTTATACTTTAAGTACATCCCGCTGATGATACTCACATACTTTTACTTAAGTAAGATCTTGAATGAATGACTTCTACTGAAAAAAAGGATCTAAATACCTCTTCCACCACAGGTTAGAGGTGCTGAAAGGCTTATTTAGCCATATTCAGACTGAGCCACACCAAATGTTTCCTCTTGTTTCCTGTCTTTGAGCTAAGCTAACAGGCTAATGGCTGTAGCCTTATATTTAGTGACATAAATGAAGTATTATAATACAGAGAAACCAGCTATTTGCCCACTCCTCTTTAGGAGCAACTTCATAAAACTGACTCACTAACTATTGTTTGTCTTTTATTTTATTAATAATGGCCATTGACTGGTGTGTCAGTGTTAACAGTATAAAACCACAACCATTTACCTGACTATGTGTCAGGATCATTATGCATGTAATACATAACACTATTACAGTGAACACATATTATCAGTACCATTTGTACATAATGTATCATCAGTTCCTGTCATGTTGAGTTATCATTGCTTACGTCGTCTGTCATCATGAGAGTTTGTGCCACACCGCGGGGGTGTGAGAGTTTCGGAAAGTTCAGCGCACTCACACAGCTGCAGACAAGTGAAATGAAATAAAAATTGGATAGTTTATGTGTTAACGTTCACTGTAACCATGACTGCCATGTGATGGTTACCCTTTTTGGAGCAAAATTGGACTGAGTGAGTTTCGGAAAAACTCTCTTCATTTGGCATAAGCTGCTTTCATGCACCTTTAATACCCCACCATTGAGCCTGTCTGTCACCATGAATAAACCTGTAAACAGAATATTCCAGTCCAGCTGTGGTGTCCTGGTCTCAGAGTAAACAGTCTGCCAGCTCCCCTCTATGACTGAGCGGGAGGTTCCTCCTAATGCAGTGGAAAATAGTGATGATCCCAGTGGTGGCAGCAGAAGTCAGTGCTTATCAACAGCATGGTTTCTGTTGACGTTAAGTGGAGGTACATTTATATATACAGTACATTCATCACGACTCTCCAGTCTCATTTTTAACAGAGAAAACAGAAAACTCCCAGATCTAACAAATAAAATAACAACATCGGGCCAAAACACACTAACAGACCTGCCCTGTTGAATCTTGCTGAAAAGAAAATGGAGGAAACCTTGGAAACAGGTGGTGGGAGTTTGCACAAACATTAAAAACCAAATGCGGAAGGAGTGACCTGATTCAAACTGACAGTTAGACATCCCAACTGGTTTCCCGCTAATCTAACAATGATCTTAACTGGATTATTCACACAGAGTTATGTTACCCACGTGTGTCCAAAGGCAGGTAACATGAGGATCCATGTTTAAAAGGATAATTCTTTGTATAAATTTTGCAGTTTTGAGCAGGTGGAGCTTTGCTGCATTAAAACCCCAACTTCTGCATAAACACAGTCAATGCACTGAGCTGCTAAAATGTTCCAACACAATGATGGTATGTTTACATGGGACCACCAGGAGCCGGGTTACTTGAGCAACCGCGTTAAGAAGTGAAAGTATCTCCGTGCAAGTACATGTAGCCAGTGACTGTAGCGCTAGAAGCAAACTTTTGAAATGTTGCAAAAAAGAAAAAAAAAGTGAATCCAGGCATGTTTCCATGAAATGGTTTGGACCTATAAAATTGTGTTGTTTCTTCAGACGATGGCGGTATACGCTGTTATACATGGCTGTAATAAACAGAGTAGACAAATCGAGGTTGCAAACTGCAAACAAAATCAGTTGTTTGACAAACACCAATAAATCTAAAAGTAGAAGATGAAAAAATAAACGAGATAACATTGACCATCTATGAGGGGATGTGGGAATTATTCTGGGAATGGGAATTTGTGGATATCCAGGAAGACGCCAACAGCAGACACTTCTTCATCTTTTTCTTCTTTTTCTTTGTCTTCTTCTTCTTCTTCTTCTACTTCTTCTCCCTCTCCTTCTTCTTTTTCTACATCAATACTTACACACTCACATTAAACCTTATTTGAAACTTATTTCCACCTCGCATTAAGACTCATTTTTGATGATAAAAAACAGGCATAAAAACTTTTCTGTAAAATTAATGTTTTTTTCAAATGTGATACTCCAATTAAAGAGTCAGTGTTAGAGTCTGTTTCAAGCAGTACATCAGTTCATCCTATACTGTTACACAAATAAGCATAAACTGACACAGAGACCAATGCAATTCCCTTTAAATATCAACTGTGTCTGTCAGTCTGTAGTTCTTCTCTCTGTTCAAATGAATAAGCTTTAAGGACACAAAGGACAAAGTTTTATAAACTGTATTTCCAAACCAGAACTCTCTTTGTCTCGCTTTGCTTAATGCCATGTGTCACTGCGGGACCAAGATAGATTTATATCTGGACTTTTACGAAAAGCCTCCAAGTTTCAAAACAACATTTTTAAATCTCATCTAAGTCCAGACACCCTCTCTCTCTCTGTCTCTCTCACTTTCTCTCTCTCTCTATGTGTGTGTGTGTGTGTGGGTGGGTGTCATTGAAGAGTGTGTGTCTAAGAGCCGAATGACACACTGTGCAAAAGACAGAGACGGGAGGGTAAATGCAGACAGCGGGAGAGAAAAAGACGGAGACGGGGTGTTGATTTGTGAGCAGAAGTGTGTATGTAAAATCTATAAATGTTGCACTGACACATGAACAGACCGGCAGCCGGTCAGCATGTAAACTGAAACCAGATTTACTTTTCACAAGTTATGCTTTCCATTCAACAGCATCGCCGTCATTCTTTCTCTGGTTCACGCATTTGCTCCCCCTCTGCCACTTCTCTCTCTCCTTATGTGAAATCTACGAAAAACCTTGAAGCTGCTTCACAGTGTAAATTCATTTTCATAGAAATTGTTCTGGGCAAGAGGGAAAGAAAATTAAAGAAAAATTCCAGTGATATAATTATGCAAACTCTTGATTTTACTGCAGGTGAACAGCAGATATTCAGATATGACGCTCTGTGGAACAGGTTTTATTTGATCTGTGCATTTATGATAGATGAGTCTGAAACTGAAACCTCTCAGCGCCAAGTGCCTTTAGAAAAATGGTCACCAGAGACGTAATGTGTGAATAAATACTTACTCTATTACAGTTATATATTTCCAAGGGCTACAGTACGCACACTGGCTGAGATTATAATAATGTATTTCCCTCCATTTAAAATATTATCTTCATCTGATCTACATAATGTGAATATTGGAATATTGCAAAATGTAATAAACATTTAAGTTTGTCGTATCCGTTTACCTCAAGTTGACTCTAAATGCAAGAAAAGACAGTATTTTTACCAAACAATCTCTTCTAAATTTCTTAAGTTACATCCAACTCATTAAAAAGTATGCAAAGTTTTGTTTAATACTTCCTAAAACAAGCAAAAACTGTTTTTTAAAATAACTTAATATTATCATCCCGGTCGCTGACTTTCTACCCGAGTTGCTCCCATAGGTTTTGTGGTCAGAGAGCAGCCAAAAGCTGTGTTCTGCACTGCTAAATGCACGTATTCATACATTCTTGGTCAAATTTTGTCAACATAAATCTCTTTAATTTGATTTGCACAAATAGAACAACTACTGTACTGTTCAGCAGAGCATATAGCACAACAAAACAGTACGGATTTGTGGTTTCAGTGCATTTACAATAAGAATATTCATTTAAACCGTTGAGATGAATGTATTTAAGTCTCATGGGAGGGAAATGTTGCAACATCTAAAGAAATCTATACAAAGAAAACAACTTCAATCGTACATTTTCCTTTTAATATACTCATAAGATTGATCAGATCATGTAGCATAATGCTCGAACGTATTTAATTGGAGAGTTCTTTTGTTTGTTTATTCACAAAAAATGAACAAAAATAATGTTTTATTGTGCAGATGTTTGTGTGCATGTGTGGGAGAGAGAGGGAGAGGGACGGGGATATATCAGAAAATGTGTTTCTGTTCATTCTAGTTTTGTGGCTGTGGTGCTGTTTCTCACACACACACACAAACACACACACACACACACCAACACAATAGCACACACATATTCATGCGCTCAGTCCATTACACCTCTACAAAATAAAGTAAGAAAGATGTTTTACTGCTCAGTAAACAAATATGCTATGATTCCCGTATGCTACTGTAACAACATTACATTCGTAAGTGCTTTTCAATTCATCTCTGGTGTTTTGCTTTTGGTGTTATTTTTCTTTTACATAAATCTAAGCTTAAAAAAATCCCAAAAACACTTTTTTTACGTTACATACAAAACACAACTGTTTAATTAGTCTTTTATTTTGACATTGGAAAACAGGCCAGTATCATCTTTAATTGGTTGTCCTGCAGCCAACAAAGCAATTTCATCTTGCAAAATACTTTAGTTTCTTTATCTGCCGTCAAACACTAATGTCTTTATACAGTAACAAGGAAAATAACCACTTGACGTCATGTTCTGACCACAAAATAATGAGAATATTTAGTTAAATGATGGATGTTGTTGGATGATAAAACCCTTCATGGGTTTTTGTGGTATGCTGAGTCATGGCTGGTCTAAATATGAATTATTTTTTCATTGTGCCACATTTTAAGTTAACGTTTCTTGATGTCTTCTCAAATTCTTCAGTAAAAGTCAAGTTCACATAAATGACCAAATTACGAATATTCCAACACAAAGTTCAGCTCAACTGTTCATTCACATTTGTTTTGTTATCCGTCACTGCGCTGTCTCCAAGGGGAAAAAAAATCACTCATCATTCATTACAGTAAAACTTATTTAAACTCCTTTTTTAGTAAGAATGTCATGCAGAATGTGTTCATTATAATGAAAAGTTACATATGCAAACTTTTTTGGAAGAATAGTGTAATAATAATATAATAATATAATCAAATTTAAAATAATAACAAAAATATTGAAGTTGGCGGACACACAACCAGAACTGGATGGCCTTACAGCACACAGTGAGGGTTTTGGGTGTGCCCTTCTGGTCACAGCGTCATACATAACCTGCTCCTGCTGCTTTTGAATTGAAGAAAATCAGAGTGTAGACTTGTTACTTTTTATGTCTTCTTAATAAAGCGATGTCTTTAAATTCACTGTTATTTACATTTATGAGCTGGCAACAAACTCTAATTATATAAGAACAAAATCAGCTCAAAATTACAAATAAGAATGCCCATATAAAAGTATTTCCCCCATCAACAGTAAGTTTAATCCCATCAGGATGACTCACTTCTCCTCAGGGAACTCCTCATCAAACCGGTCTCCGGTAAGTGATACTTACTAAATGATCGTGCAATGTAGAGCTCAGTTTGTGATGGTGATACATGTGAACTATACAGTATGTAAGTGTATATTTGATTTCTCTGACTGACACTCAACAGTTGCTGCTAAATTCACCAAAAATCTGCATCTCTGTCACGAAATCTAAACATAAACAAACACCTGAAGCTGGAATTTATGGATGAACTGCATTCAGGTCAGTGCACAAACATTCGCAACAACGGCGAGAAAACCTGCATCGATCAGTTTGATCAATAAAAAGAGAAGAAGAAGAAGCACAGATATCTTTTTTAACCCTAGTTAGATTTACATTTTCCTATATGAAAGATGCTTTAAATCAAATATCAGCTGCAGTGTTTGGCATCGTGGTGGATTTTTAACAGCATGGGAACCATCTTATGAGAGTCGTTAGACTATGCGAGAGCTCTGCGTGGTCATAATGACCAAGGTCATTTTACAAGATGTTCCATATGGTGCGAAGACTATTCCCCCAGCGTGTTACGCTTGTTCTGAAACCACAAATCTTCCACCCAGACGAAGATAAAGTGAAACATGACCTCACCAATCATATTCCTTGTAAGGTTCTTCTAAAAAGTTTTTAAATTCATTTTTGAGGGGAAAACAACAGCTCTGGTCACTCAATTCAGTCAGTTACTATGATTTCCAAAAGATTGAAAACACGAGTGTTTGGTAAATACTGGGCAGACAGATGGACAGCAGTATATAAATGCGTGCTTCCTTACAAACGTAATACTTTTTATTTGTGTGAAACTGGATCAACAATGAACTAAGACAGAAGCCGTCGTGAATCCAAACCAAGCCCAGCTGTCACTCTCCACAAAGGAGCAACTTTTTACAGCCACCTTTAACCGTTGGGGTTAAATATTTGATACTCATAGAGTGGGATATTGGGTGGAGTATTAGTTAAACGCATTGTAATGGGCCACTCCTCCCTTTATTGTAATCATCCACTTAGCGGAATACATGAGTCAGCTCACAATTATTTTTGACATGACTTGTTGTTCTGGTTGTGATTCAAAAGGAGAAAACAGATAACACACCTCGTCCACTGGAGCACATAATGGGAGCCACATTGTTGTTACCTAGGCAACAATAAACTTGTTTACTTGTTTGTGCGCTGTTCTAGATAAAAGATGTTAATGAAAACCTTAGCCGATAAAAAAATGCATCAAATACCATGTGAAAATACACTGCTGTGATTAGATTACCAATAACAGAAAGAAGGGAAAATGTATGGTGACACTTCATTTTACAGGTCTGCAAATTTCATGGTAAGTAAGTGGTAAATACCCAGTAACATATTTGAAATTTCCCAAATTTCCACAATAATTACCTCAAGATTTCTTGAAAATTACCCCGACATTATCTAATAATAATATTCTGCTATTTTCCAATAAGCAGTCGATAAATAGCTGGTGATTTAGTTCACACGTTTCCAGAAACCTCCAACTTGTTTCTGATTAACTCCTTTCTGATCGTGCCATTTTGATTTCCAACTGGTGTCTGTCTAACTTCCCCTCAGCAGGCCACTAAATTGAAGTGAGTTGCTGCATTCTAACCAAATTAAATGGAATGATCGGCAGATGTTGGCCAGAAACAAGTTGGAATTTTCCTGGAAATGTATGAAAGAAATGACTTGCTATATTAACTGAATACTGGAAAATGGCTGTATTTTATTTGAAGTAATTTTCAATAACCTTTATTTTTAAGGCTCACAGTTTGGTTGGGTTTTGGCGAGAAAACTTCTTGGTAAGGTTGAGAAAGACATTGTGGTTTGGCCTAAAATAACTACATTACTTATGTAGCCTCAGTTACGAATGTACCTAAGTTATGTACGTAAATTCAGTTATGTAATAAACGTCACACGCCTACGTTACCACATTTGTGACTTTATTTAACTCACCATTGATTTACGCTTTCATACTGGACACAAACAGCACTCTCCTGGGTCAACTCCGACCTCCTCTCTATGCAGACTTTGTTGCTCTCTCTTCACCTGACTTCCTCCTTTACTACTGGAATATTCACTAAGGCTAACGAAATGTATATATGGGTCATAAGAAGCTGCTTTTACATGTGACCTGCTGTATATGGTCGTTTTTTTATGTTGAGGACAGGCTTTTTTTAATAACAACACCATAGATGATACTCTCCTTAACAGAATAAAGCTCCTCAAAAGGACACAGGGTGTAACGTTTCACCTACCTTGGGTGTGATTTCATTCTTGAAAACCTCTCACACCTCACAGTCAATGATAGAAGCCATATTGAGTGTGGGCAGACTCACCATGTTAACCTCAGGGGGATCGGTCTCACCGTCAGCCAAATCATTTTGTCGGGGCTCGACCCCCGCTGCACAGAAGAATCAGCCCTCTTGGCCACTTTCATTTCCAGTGTTATGCTTGCCCCAGGGACATAATCCAAATGTTTTTCCTCTCCTCTCTTCTCCACTCAAAGTAGCCTCATCTGTGATACTGTGAGAGGATTCAGGGATACGGTGGTGATGTTCCTCTGTAGTTCCAGATCTGGTACATAGTAGGGTCCAAAGTAACACATTGTAACTGTGCAGTAATCATGGGCGTCATCCTATAATGGCATTGTAAAGGATTTGTGACTCATTTCTGCATCTCTCTGCACTGAAATTGTCATGTATTTGGATGAATACCCAATCAAGATGACGCCATTCAGCATTATAAGAGCTGCTCTTTATATAAGACCAGCAGCAACACACAGTCTCCAATGACTATAGGATGAAAAAGTAACTCATTACAGGGTTGGACATCCAACTAAGTACAATACTTACTGTATGATGCAACTGTTATTACATTTGTTACACAAGCTCTGCCATCTGACAGAGCTCAGTTAGTCAGTTTGAGCACAATGGCAGCTAGTGTAAAGTAAAAAACAGTCTTTTGGCTGAATCTACACATGCACCAGAATGTGTCTGAACGTCTGAACCGACTGACTTGACAGAACCCAACTTGACCCTCAACATCGTTTCCAAATTTTTGTCCAAATCTGGTCCGCTCGTCGGGTCCTGTCGTGTCCTGACAGGTGTCGATGAATTCGGGATGGGTAGTAATGCTTTAGGCCTCATACCAACAGTGTTTGTTTTACCCTGCCATCAACCCTGTCATCCTCCCTATGTGGACTTTGTTACTCTTTATGCTCACAAAATCACCTGACTTCCTCCTTTTGCTGCGGTAATTATTAATATGGCCACAAGAGGTCGCTGCTTAACATTCAAACTAAATATGAGTTGAAGTAAGCTGCTTTCACTGTCGACATATAATGGTCATTTTTACGATGAGGATGGGCTGACCTTATCACCAGGCACTGAAAATGTATGTCTCAATCAACTGGAGAATATTCACATTTACCAAAAAAAATATGGTGTAACTGCAGTTCAGACATATAATCACTGGCCCCCTAGGATACCATCTACCCCACTAAACCATCTGAGCTTCAGCAGCCAAGATGCAGTGATCAGTGATGAGGGGAAATCTCCTCCGGATGTTCTGTTATGACAGCAACAGCCCATCACTTTCAGTGAAGGCCAATTTTACTGTCGCTCAGGCTCTTTGTTCACAGATGATACAATCTCAATAGAAAGAGCCTCCTTTCACTGAAGGTCAGGTGACATCAAGATAGAGATCCCCTTGCATCTTCCACAGAAAGTCAAACACATCAGAGATGACAGGTCTGATATTGAGAGACCCCTCACTCGTTATCCTCTATATCTTACTGACTTGCTGCCTTTATGGCAACCCCAGCTGCACTGCCAAAGCTCTTGGTTTTCCTTTGCATGTTTTGTTTTCTAACAAACTGGTTTATTTCATCCCTGCAGGGGTAAAAGAAAAAAAAGACCAAAAGAGAGTTAAACACACAAAGTCTTTTCTGTGGTGATAAGGCACAATTACATAGAAATTGTAACCATGGGTTTTTTGGCTCATTCCTTCCATTAATCATGATGGATGTGGTCATGATCCTGGCTACAATCTCGTCACTGGACCACCACAGGAAAAGTCATTCTTTTGTAAGCCCATGGCTTGTGTGTTCAACCCAGCTTACAGATAAAGAATTTGGCAAGAACTGAAGTTGAAAGAACGAGGCTTGCTTAAAAAAAATAAAAACAGCAACTCTGCAGAGCTGGGCTTTCCAATCCCTCTATGACCCTCTGCAATGAAGGACTTTGTAATGAATTTAATGATGTTTTTCTTGAAACAACAGTGTCACTAACACTTAATTGTTTCGGGATATCAAATTACTATTTCAGTAGGGGTAAGTTGCTGCTGTGTAAAAACTGGAAACACTTCATCATAACCACCATTACTAAATAGAACATTTTTAGTAAATTAATAGTTGTTTGCACTTCACAAAAAAGAACCTAGTAAAAGTAGAAGTACCTATTCAATTTTACTCAAGTAAAAGCCTCTGAAATGTACTTAAAGTATAAAGTTAAAGGTATTATTTCTTGGAGCCAACAACTTCAAACAGTTCACTTAAATAAGGCAATGGGTGCGTCTCAAAATCTGCTCTGGCGTCGTCTGCAATGTTACCTGATTCATCAGTGTCGCTGCCTTTGTCACTACACGCCTATTCTCCCATTTCGAGCCTTCCTCTCCGTCTTTATCTGTCTCGATACGTCTGTGATATGCACTTATAGGTGAAATCAGCCTTGTGATGTTGAGAAGGCGGCGTGCAATGACTCAAAATAAAAATAATCGATAATTCCCCTCAAATGCATTTAATCTAAAGTAACAAGCCTGTTCTGACAATGTAAGGAGTAGGAAGTGCAGATGTTTGTGTTAAAATGTAGGGAGTAAAAGTAAAAAAAAGTGGTCAGAAAAATAAATACTCAAGTAAAGTACAGATGCCTGAAAAAAATCTACTTAAGTACAGTAACAAAGTGTATGTACTTTGTCACTTTACGACTTTAAAACTTATACGCTTTCCTATCATTATTCAGCCCGTTGTTTCTGTTGCCAAGGTTAGAGATTAATATCATTGTTAGAATTTGGTAATGATGCCTTGAATAAACAGTGGATTTCATGCCAGAGGGAATCTAAGGGTCATGGCTATGAATAAGTTCAAATAGTTAGAAAAAAATAATGGATTTACCTTGGCACACAGAAATGAATCAATGTGGAAAAAGCCAGTGTGTCTTGGTGACTCGGAGGGCTGAAGGTACTGACCATCTAAAAGCAATGTCCTAACTTTGAGTCCAACCTGACGACTGGTCCTCGCAGTCTTTCCTGTTGCTGGGTACCACAGCGTGGCTAATAAAAGCAAAATGCTGAAAAACATACTTAAGTGAAAAATTGAAGACGATGTTTTGAAAAACACTCCAAATCACCAGGCAGTTGTAGAAGAAACGTGGCTGAAGGAACCTCTTTGTCTGAGTAATTGCCCACTGTCCACAAGACAGACGTCTGCCAGCGAGCCACACTGACCAACTGGAAAAAATCAGCAAGCTGCCTCCAGACAAACTAGTGTGGAAAGAGAATAAACAAGGTTAACCAAAGTAAGAAAGTAGGCACAACATGGTAGACTCTGGTTTAACAGAGCTGGATAGAGCACTAAAACCAAACACCATCACATATTACATATAAAATGCTTGAGAGGTGTTTATTAATTCATATAGAGAAGGTCACACCAGGTCATTAAACACCTGAGTGCTGACTCTTACTGACACTGTTGTGTCCAGTATCAGTCAGTCTGTTGGCCAGTCTGTGTGTGAGTATGTGTCATTCTCTCCATTTAAATTATGGAGTATAAAGGGAAGGATTTAAAGGAGCATTAAGTGTCAGATTTCAAAGGACGGTCGCACTGGACCATTAAACACACCGAGGGACAAACTTTAAGTCTGTCAGTGTCAGGGTAGTTTTGTGGACAGGCTCATAATTTTACATAATCTCCCAGGAAAACTCTGTGTGCCTTTTGACTGATATTTTACTGTCCGTTACCTCTTTTAATCTATAAAACTGACTGGGCAGTCCACACTCCCTGCACATTTTATCAGTTCTTAAGATAACAGCGGCAGATACGAAAGAGAGTCTACGCTAGATTCTGTTTCTTTGTTTGTTTTTCAGATTCAGACAGATGAATGCAGCTGCCATCTGCTGCTTATATCAACAAAGATCTGCCAACACTTTCACATACTTCCCGTATTTTGTACATATGTGTTGTTTGCTTTTGTGTAAACTGTTTTCCGAGCCTTTAAACAAAAGGTATTCAATGCGCAGGGAATAAAGAAATGCACCTCTCTGTATATGCTGACTCAAAAGCTCTTGTTCTCACAGGGATTATGCATATTGCTGATTACTGGGATATGGTTTGTTGTTGTGTATATACACACTTATTCATCACCCTCTTTGTATTCTGTGATTAAGGTCAGCTCCATCCAAAGCTTGGCAATAAAGATGAAAACTGCATTGATCTGAGGCTGCAGAGGATTCTCTATTTGTTTTTCAGACAGTGGAGTCAAAGGAATTTCTTTATCTCTTGACCCTGTAATCAGCAAAATATATGCATCTTTTCTTTTTAATTTTCTACGGGGAATACTGAACATGGGGCCATATTTTTTATGTGTTTGTATGTTTTGGTCCATTTACTAAAGATCAGTGCTACAGCAACCATGTTTTTTTTATTCCTTTTGTTTTTGTGGTCAATTATCAACCTTAAACACGTCAATCCTGAAAGGGCACCCTTGACTTATTAAGGAAGTACCTCACCACCGTGAAAGCTGATTAATTGCATACATTTTCACAACCATTGCTAATGAAAATCTGGCTGCATGACTCGGGCAGAAACTTTCATGAACAAGGTTTTGTTTGAAAGTTTTATTCAATTCATTTATATGTTTAGTCTTGTTTGCCGACTTCCTTCCTGACTCTCCTGGAAGTTATAGCGACAGGCGACCAAATGAAACGTACCGTTACCTTGAACAAAATGACAGATTCCTCTGGGGTCTAAAGACTGTTGGAAACATTTGGGATAAAGTGAGTGCACAGCTCAACAACAGTCTGGCCAATTTTTAGGTTTTAATGCAGAAGTGTTACAGATTATATCTTTAATTTTACAGGTACAGACCCGATACCAGTGCAGTCTTTCCCCATCATTTCTGTATAAGAAGCCAGTTTTTGGTGTGGCACCACAAATGAGGTCAGTATTTGCCCGGGATCGGGTGGATCAGATCGATGCATCCTTAATTAAGAAGCAGTAAAGATGGAGCAACACGTTTTCACTCCTAACTCGTCAAATACAGCAGCTTGGTCACCCCAACTCACCCCCAAACTTAGACTTTTCTGGCCATTTATACTAATGCACTAGTGCTTTAAGAAGTGACACTAGAGGGGTTACTACAGCGTCAAACTTGCAATATTTGCCATTTTGACAATTTAATAATCTCCTTTGTATATCTTTGACTACATGAGAGCCACAACAGCAGATAGTGAGATGTGACATCTATACCTTGAAACCAGATGAAGAATCTAAAGAACTAAAAGAGGGCTGTGACATCATTACTCAAACATTTCGAACAACAACGATAGTGACAACACAAGACAGAAAGAAAGTTTTGTGATTACGTAAAGCAGTACAAAGCCAGATAGATATTGCATGTGAAGAATAAACAGTCCAGACAGTCTGCTCACAGGAATATTAAAAGCGACATTGCTGCAATATATGCAGGGGCAGCAAACAAGAGAAACAAAAGTTGTCCGTACAAACAGGGCAATATTAGTCACAAATGAGAAGAGGAAGCTATGGATAAGTGGTACACAGTCTCGTTCTTGAAGGCAGAACTGAAGAAACGAAGGAATTGATGGAGGAAAGCAAGTAAATGGGAAATTTCAAAAATAAATCGACGGGAGGTTTACGTACAAGACTGCGGCTGGTGGCAGGTGTATTATTTCTTCAATGTGACTTTTTCTCTGTGGTCCGTCCAAAGCCTGCACCACTCAGGAGGTGGTGGATCCTGCAGAGTGTATGCCTGGAGGCTGCGGTATTGCCTTTGTTAGCAAAAAATTCTTACCTTTGGCTTTTGAAGGGCAGTGTTTGAAAAAGAAACTCAAAAGTTCACAGTGGCTTCCTCCCTGTGGGGCCATGGGAGAAGAACTGTTAAGGGAAGGGTGAGAGACTTAGCCAACAGCCTGGTTTTCATATCGAGCTATCAAGAGTATATTCATTATTTATGTCATCCAGGCCCCCTGCGACATTCCTGTCAACTAGTCTATTTTTTCATTGTGGCCACCATGAAAAATCTGACAGAGTGAATGCGCACTACTTAATCACACAAAAGCATTTCTATTTCACTAACATTCATCTTGTTTTTGTGTTGGTCCATTTGACCCACCCACACAGAACATCAGCGTGACACTAACATGGCTTGAATAAAAGCATTCAATGAATTATGTGATATTTAAAGTTATGTAGTCTGCCTCCTGCTTTCAACAAGGATTACATTAAATAAAATCAGAAATTTATTAAAAGAATGCGCCACAAGTAGATGCTCTTGCTGGACGTCTTGCTGAAATTACTATTTCATAAATCCATTTACTGGTTGAGATTTTGATCATGCTGGCCAACGTTTTCTTTGCCCTCTGGTTAAATAGGTAGTGATGGAAGATAAGAGTTATTAATATGTATGCACCTCTGATCTTACAGTGTAGAGGACAGACCACATGAAATTGGTTTTTGATTTAAGATATGAGTTTGGACCTGCTATGAGAGCTTTACTTGAGATTTACATGTGGCTGTGAAAGATTGATTTATATTTTAAATGCTTGTAAACACTTTAAACCATATTTGCGTATGGTTTATTGTATGGCTTCATTAAAGGATCTTCTTAAATTCTAGCAGTAAAATCTATCCAAGGGGGATACACTGTACACTAAACGGAAGAAAACTGCAAATGGTCGAATATCAAATAAAGGGCTTATTTAGCCATAAACTACCTTGTAACATAAGTTTATATGAAGCATCACTGCGTGTCTAATTCGTCCTATTATCCTTAAAGTTGGTGTGCTGCAGGGGTAGGATTAGCCCACATCAGAATTGCAAATATTATGATATAATCCTTTGTAATCACATATAATTCAACAATGTCTTCAAAATAAGGCCCTTTGGTTATGATATTTAATTACACTTTGCTGCTTATACCTCTGTACATTTAAATGCAGGATCTGTTTTTTTATAATGTTATTATATCATTGTATTATTACAACTTTTACATTACTAAAGGATTTAAATACTGCTTTCACAAGTGTGTTTCATTGATGACTAAAGGCTACCTTGTGGAGTTTTGGCCACTAGTGGTGCTGTAGAGCAATGTTTTGATGAGTGGAGGCCAGTATTGTTTGTGTCTCATGCTGTAACAGAGCTTCTGATGTTTATGTTCTCATATGTCTGGCTTGTCGGTCACTCTACTGATCTGTGATTTTAGCCATTGATTTTACACAGTATTAACAGTGTAATTAACTGTAATGAACTTAATATACAAATATTTTATTTATTTTAAGTTAAAACTTAAAAGAACTTAAAATTTCTAGTTTTTACTTTCAGACCACTTCACAACTTATGAACACGTTTGAAGTCGTTGAATTTGAAAGGATGAATTTACTGTGCAGAAAACAACTCAATAGAGTAAGTTTCTAAAGAAACACGACCAGTATTTACTTGAACTTCCCAGCATGCACTGTTTGAGACCCTTCTTTTTCATAGTTTGAAGAACTAATGTGTGATGGAAATGAGGGTCTCTTTAATACATTCTGATATCAGTCATGGTTGTTTATTTTTACAAGAATGATAACGTTGCTATGATAAAGGTTACTATCGAATTCAGTGACTTTAAGAGTCAGTGTTGTTGATTTTAATGAAAGAAAAGCATATTTGTTTCATTAAGTAATTATGACTGCTTGTCACTTTAAGAATCAGTGCTCTTGATTTTATCTGAGTAACGTAAGTTGATTTGGTTTAACAACTGTTTAGGTAAGTTATTCTGAGTGCTTGTCACTTTAAGAGTCAGTGTTTTTTTTAATTTTGGATGAGTTGTTGATTTGGCTCAGTATTAACTGCGAAACAAAGTGAGACTATTGTATGCGTCTCTTTAAGAGTCAGTGTTCTTGAGTTTATCTAAGAAAGTGTATGTGTTTTATTAAGTAATTCTGAGTGAATGTCACTTTAAGAGTCAGTGCTTTTTATTTTGAATAGGTAGTTGATCTGGTTCAGTATTAACTGTGTAAATAAGTGAGATTATAGTATTTGTCACTTTAAGAATCAGTGCTCTTGATTTCATCTGCGTAACGTTAGTTGATTTGGTTTAATTACCCTTCAGTTAAGTTACTCTGAGTAAGTGCTTTTTATTTTGGATGAGTAGTTGATTTGGTTTAATAACCATTTAGGCAAGTAATTCTGGGTCTATGTCACTTTAAGAGTCAGTGTTGTTGATTTTATCTAAAAAAGTGTATGTGTTTTATTCAGTTATTCTGAGTCTCTGTCACTTTAAGAGTCAGTGCTTTTTATTTTGAATGAGTAGTTGACTTGGTTCATATTAACTGTGTAACTTAGTGAGATTGCAGTGTGCGTCACTTTAAGAGTCAGTGTTGTTGATTTTATCTATCAAAAGTCTATGTGTTTTATTAAGTAATTCTGTCTATGTCACTCTAAGAGTCAGTGTTGTTGGTTTTATCTATCAAAAGTCTGTGTGTTTTATTAAGTAATTCTGAGTCTATGTCACTTTAAGAGACAGTGTTGTTGATTTTATCTATCAAAGGTCTATGTGTTTTATTAAGTAATTCTGAGTCTATGTCACTTTAAGAGTCAGTGTTGTTGGTTTTATCAAAAAAGGTGTATTTGTTTTATGAAGTAATTCTGAGTGCTTGTCACTTTAAGAGTCAGCGTTCGTTATTTTGAATGAGTGGTTGACTTGGTTCATATTAACTGTGTAACTTAGTGAGATTGCAGTGTGCGTCACTTTAAGAGTCAGTGTTGTTGATTTTATCTATAAAACGTGTCCGTGTTTTATTAAGTAATCCGGAGTCTATGTCACTTTAAGAGTCAGTGCTGGTTATGTCGGGTGAGTAGTTGATCTGCTTCAGTATTAACTGTGTAACTTAGTGAGATTGCAGTGCGTGTCACTTTAAGAGTCAGTCTTCGGGTGGCTTCTTGATATTAATAGAGCTGCTGTGTCTTCCTCCTCTGACGTAATGCCCACAGCCTACAGAGAGACAGGCGGAGAGGTCCTGTCACAGCAAAGCGATAACACTAGTCTGAACCAAAAAAATTACAGATAACGAAGCTGCTCTGCTTTGGTTTGCTGTGGCCAGCAAATCCGGGCTCTGGGCGGCAGAATAACAATGACCAATAACATCGGAATATTACTACAACACCAGAACTCACTAAATCAGTCGGTACCAGTGTTGCCGCGAAGCCTTTAACTATCTCTCTCTCCCTCTCAGACCAAAGAAAAAACAGAGACAGCCAAGACACAGTCACCCCGTCCGACATCATCAACAAACAAAAACCCCACAAAGAGACGAACCGGCCAGCCAGCCAGCCAGCCAGCCAGCCCGCCACCATCTTAACAGGCTGCTGAAAGAGACACACACTGAGAGAGAAAAGAGGCTAATGCTTATTTTTGATCAACAGGTAAGCAGCACCAAAAGAGACAGCACACGAATGCACACTCACAGCCCTCTCTTACTAGTTGGTGCAGTGACATTGTAAAAAAAAAAAAAAAAAAAAAAAAACACACTAGAGGAGAAGAAACGCAGCGGCGGCGGTTTGGAGTTTGTAGATGGCGAAACGCGTGCATGGCAAAACGAGATTTGCTCGTGTTGAAGGGAAGCTATCAAAGTGGTGCGTTTAAGGAGACAAAACATTGCTCTGTTAGCCGTGGGTAGTTTTTTTTTTTTTTTTTTTTTTTTTTTTTTACGACGGGCAGCAGTCGCTTTGCGTCTTATGTAACTAACGGCCTGAGCAGCGTCGGGAAGGAAAGAGGGATCTGCTGAATGAGAGAGAGAGGAAAAGAGCAGCAGCGGCACCGCTTTCAATTCACATGGCAATTTACATTTAGGTTAGGACACCCAAACGCTACACAAATACAAATTGGGGGGCTACTGGGGACGGCTTTGATTTGAGACTTGAGTTTGAGAAGCCAGCAGCAAGGGGACGTGGAGTAGTCGCCTCAAGTAGGTTTGTGTGTGTGTGTGTGTGTTTTTTAAAAATAAGTTTTGTTTCATGTGTTTTTTTTTTTGTTTTGTTTTGTTGACATTCATTTAGTGGCATCCTGACTGACTGAGCGTCCAAGAAGCCGGTGCCTTCCGATTTTGTCACTTCAGAAAAGTATCTCTCATGTAACTTCTGTGTGATTACTTTTTTGTGTGTGTGTGTGTCATTGATAACTTTTTCATTACTATTCCGGCTGCAAACTTGATACTCAAGTTCACATTTCTGGGTCCCTCCGAGTGACGCACGTCGCTGAGAAAGAGGGAAAGAGTTTTTTTAAATTTTTTTTTTAAAGTGCTGAAAGGTGGACTTTGGAGTTTTTAAGGGGATTGAAAGTGGTGGAAAGTAGTCCAGATCAGATGGATGTGTGTTAATGAAGTGCTTTACAGGCGATATGGCGCTGTTTTTTTTTGTTTTTTGTTTTTCTTTTGCACCTCTTTCATTGTTAGGAAGCTCGAGAGCGCATGGTGGATGTGAATTGTCGTAAAAAGATCCCCCCCCCTCCCCTCACCTCCCCTCCCCAAACATCCTGTCTTATCAACTTTAAAGAAGTTCCCAGCTCTGATATCACGCATCGATTTGGTTTGTTTGTTTGTTGTTGTTGTTGTTGAAACTTTTCATGAGTGATGCCGGGAAGCCTGAGTTGCATTTCCACTCAACTTTGTAAAAAAGTTGCCCCCCTCCTCCTCCTCCTCCTCCTCCTCCTCCCCTCGTTGTAAGAAACTGTGATGTTCCTTTGAGATAAGGGAGCTGGGTAGGCATGACAACTCTGTGGGGAGAGCAGAGTATGTGAAGCCAGTACAATGAGGCACACACTGCAAGGAAGCTTTTTACATAGTCCTTCACAGTTCTCCAAATCTGGCCCCCCGAAAGAACTGCTTATGTGCCGAGCGACTTTTATTCAGCAGATAACCTCAGTAATTTTTTTTAAAAAAAAGCAGAGCAGGCCTGTGAGACTTCGCTCTGACCTCACGCTTGTTCGCAGTTGTTTGAACAGTGGACAGTTTGTGTTTTATTAAGCGATTCATTGAATCATTTATTCACTGGATAACCTCGTGAAGTTGCAAAACTTTTGTCGGGGCTGTTTCTGCAGTTGCAGCAGGTCTGTTGACATGTTCATGGCTCGAAGGCGTTTCAGTTCAAGATCAAAATCTTTACACTGATTTGTTAAAAGTAAACACCAACTTTTAAATTTACTTCAGAATTTTCCCTTTTAAGTTTTCTGTGACCAAAATAGCTTCACACACGGGAAAAAAGGTTGCACACGCTCCTCTTCGATTCATAAAACTACGGGGATCTACTTGAGGAAAACATAAAATGGACAAAATGATTTATGAAACTTTTTAAGGTTTAGTTTTGCTTCACAGTTTTACAAGCAGCCAAACTAACACGGCTCTTATTCTGAGGCAGTAAATGCTGAGTGTTTGTTTGGACTTTTTAAGAGCACAACTTTTTTTTTTATGAAGGACAGACAGCTGTGTACCTCACAAGTCTTCTCTGAGATTTAGGATAATGACAAAAGATTGTTTTTATTGCTTTTCTTTTTGGGAAAACGAGACTGGAATATGTTGTCAAAGTCGAATCAAGTTTTGTAAGAGAAGCTCTGAGTATTTCAGTGTTGGTTAAAGTTGAGAATCCGGTAAATTTATGTGACGTAGAGCTTCATGTGTTACTTTTTCTCACAAGTTTTTCTTTGCTTTTTTAAAAAGAAAAAAGATTTCGTCATCTATCGAGAGTGATATTGGTAATGTCACTCTAAAGAGGCACTGTGTAGTTTTGCAGAAGAAATTCAATGTCAGAATTTCAATATTTACAATACGAGTGAGGTAATAATACAAACAAAAAAAGAAATATTTATCTTTTCCATAACTGAATAAACAAGCTGTTCTCAGAGGAAAAATAAGGTCCCCAGAACACTGTTTGAAGCTAGAAAGGTGGCAGGGTCCGCCAAATATAAACAAAAGTAAAACAGAAGGAAATTGTGTTGTCCTTTAAGGTCAGTTTGTTTATTTAGTCACAAAAATGAAGACAGTTTGTTTATGTAGTTTGTTAAGGCACAGAAAAATCAGTCAATGAAGATCTTTCTCCTCTGATTTTAAATTTAAAACTACATACTGGCACTTTTAAATCAAGTAAATCAAACTGCCATCATCTTTTAAAATAGTTGTGAATATTTTCAGACGGTCCTTTGCTGTCCCGTCCTGTCCATCCTGTCCGTTACTGCTTTCCCCTCATTCCCACACACTTGCACACGACACGCTCCGGCCTCGTGTATCGTCACTCTTCACTCTCAACAGTCCAAATAATTGATTCTTATATCCGCAGGTATCGTGCATGTAATATGCCTTTGTTAAACTTTTTTACAAACTCTTAACAAGTTCCTTTTAAAAGGTGTAAAAACATTTGATCTAGCAGCCTATCAATCTATAACTTTTTTAAAAACGTTCCTCTTTCCAGACACTGGATATTATTGTATCTCACGGCCTTGTTCGTAGCTGCTATTAAACGTCAAAACAGTTGACGACTTCCTAAAGAGAACCTCTGCTTGTAAAACTCTTTTCCCGTATGTGTGTGTGAGACAGAGTGGGAGAGAGCACAGCACTTTTTCCTGTGTGTGTGTGTGTGTGTGTGTGTGTGCGGAGACAGCCATGGCTTACTCATATGGCTGCAATATGTGAAGTCTCTGCGGTAGAACTGGGAAGAGAGAAAGTTTTGAGAGAGAAAGACTCAAACAGAAAGAGAGAGAGAGCGAGAGAGAGGGGGGAGAGAGAGAGAGAGAGGGAGAGAGGGAGAACACATGGAGAGAGGGAAGTCAGAAATGTCCTGTTCAACTAGCTGGAATGTATCTCCTGTGTTTTATTGATGGTTTGATGTTCTGTAAGACACGAGGAACAACTGTAGTGATTTTGTGGGCTGCCATGCATTTTTCTTTGGTCGTTTCGAGGCGAGCGGCGCGTTACGAGGGGGGAAAAGTTTGAGATGGAGTGTAAAAAGGCCAGACGGCATGATGTTATAGACAGGGAAATGGTTTTTATGCACCGTTTACAAAGCTCTTTTAATTACGTCTGTCACAATTGATCATTTTCAAGTCGGGAAAGAGTTGACTTTTTATTTATAAGTGCTTGATGTACGTGTATTTTCTTTAAAAAAAGGCGCGTTACCTGCAGCTGAAGAAAATAAAAGGAAAGAATGCTGTAAGGAAAATAGTGCCACTTGAAGTCGGAGCCAAAGTGCGCTTGACATAAAGACCGGAACGCCGACATCTTTACAAATAGTGGGTCAGGACCTTACACAGTGAAATCAATAACCTCACCTACGCTGCATAAGAATCCATAGAGAACAAAGTTTACAGGATTGATAGAAGTTTCTCAACTTATGCCAGACTTCTGCTGTACCTCGTCAAGAGCCGCAACTGCTGATTTCTTTCATTAGCGATTAATCTGTTTGATAATTTTCTCCATCAGTTGATCAGTTGCTAAAATTTCAGAAAATTGTTGATCGCTTTCTCTCAAATGTCTTGTTTTGTCCACCAACCAACGATGTTCAGTTTAGTGTCACAGAGGAGTAAAGACGCCAGAAAACATTCACATTTGAGAAGCTAAAATCAGAGAATTTGGACATTTCTTTCTGAAAAGCTGACTGAAAGTGATTAAGCAATCATCAAAATAGTCTGGGAATGATTTATGAGTGGAAGACAACACGCACACCACTTGCTTTTTTATTGGGCAGGGAATCAGATCCCTCGACAGGCCTGCAGACATTTTTTAACCTCTGCATTGATTCATTTTTAAAAAAGGTCAACGTTTCGGACACAGAGATGTCTTGAGAAAAGGTCTTTGTGACTGAAATGTTGAATAAGACAATGCAGAGGTAAACAGATGTGCGCAGGAATTACTATTCTTCATCGTAACTGATTCATTGAAAAATTGCCAACTCGACCTTATCGCAGCTCTACCCTCGTGTACATGACACAGCAGAAGTTCAGGGGCGGGTGAGGTAATTTATTTACATCTCCTGCTGAAATCTGTCACTACTGGGAAGAATGCAAGCTATTACTTGTAGATGGGATATCAACATGCTAGCAAATAAAGTAATCCCTTTTTAAAGACCTGTTGCCCACTACAGAAGGAGTGTGTGGCAGCGAAAAACACGAGAATTAATTGAGTTAAACATTTTGCATCGCTGAGACGGTTACTGAGTGACTGAAGTCGCAGCTGGAGCAATTGTTTTTTTTTATAAAACTTTGATTTTGCTGTTTTATTTCAGTTTCACTCCTGGTTTATTCTGATAATACAGCATAAGTGTTCACAGCTGACTTCTCTATACCTCACCATTTAGCTCCCTGTGTTAATATAATCAAACAAAGCAGACGCCTTATTGTCGACAGGATCACGAGAGATAGGTTTTAAAGTGTTTTCCTTCATGTGGACGCACAAATCTCATTTATTTCTGATTTCTGATTCCATTTATTTATGGTCGGGTACCGTCTTAACCCTCATTGTTTCCAATAAGCAGGAAAAGATAGCATCTATTAGAGCAATCAGCCGTTATTCATCTCGAGCCTCGCTGCAGTTCAGATAAAGGAAAACCTCCATTTGTCACGGATAGTTTATTTAAAGAAAAAACCTTTTTGCAAGGCTTCTGGCTCTCTTGGCTCGAAGCTCTGTAAGTCGCGCTGCTTTATTACCCGGTCTCTTGTTTTGCTCATATCCCAAGGACACAATTGTTTTTAACTTATTTTAACTGTCTGGGCACATTGTTCTGGCTCTTTCATTGCTTTATATTAGCTGCTTGTAACGTCTGCGATACAGTATTTGAGCTTATTCTTCTTTTGAATTTACTGGAAGTCGCTCTGGAAAAGAGTGTCTGCTAAATGCCCAAAATGTCATCCCCACTCTGTCTGTGGTTAGTGCAGCCTTGTTTAGGCTCGAGTTTGTCTCTAATGTTTTTGGTCTTATTTTAGACTTTTAAGTCTGTCTTTTAGACGGCCTGCTTCAGATAACGAGCACATGGTCTTGGTTATGGGTGATCTTTTTTCCTTCTTTTTGTAGTTCTTTTGGGACAGACAAATCCTAAATATGGGACAATTTTTCTTCCTTAGATCTGAGAGAATAAATAATCCTTCTGTCACGACACAGTGGAGACTGATAAAGTGGTGGTTGAGCAGATTGAAGCATATACTAGTAGACGGTGATGACACAGGCAGCAGGAGAGTTTTATGTGGTAAATGTAGACTCAGAAAGGTAACTGAGTATCAGTTAAATCTCTCAAATATGCTGTTTTTTATGATTTGGAAGACATTTTTGTTCCTCTGCTCAACACAACTTTCCTCCTGAGGCAATTAACGAAAGCTCACTTGTCTGAGAAATGTGCCGACCTGTTATGTGATGTGATATGAGTAGCGAGTTCTGACTGCTTTGACTCAGCATTGTACTTGGCATGCTCGGGCTTCCTGTGCACCCAGACGTTCAGTTATCAATCACTGTTCACACACGTTTTTCGACCTTGCGTAAAACAGAAGTGGATGATTTGTTCCAAGGCTGCGTTCAATTAACTTTCAAATAAATCAAGATCTAATTGAAAATTATGCTCATCAGCTGTCGTATTAGAGTTTACCACACAACAGTAGCTTTTCTGTACTTTCCCATATGTTATGAAACATAATTTTCACTGTTGGTTAATCTGTTGATTATCTTCTTAATTAGTCGATTAGTTGTTTTGTCGATAAAATGTCAGAAAATGGTAAAAAATATTTATTAAGACCAAGAAGGTCCTCAAATGTCTTGTTCTTTCCACATTCCAGATATATTCAGTTTGCTGCCATGGAGGAGAAAAGGAAGCAGAAAATGTGGAAAGAAAAGCTGGAATCAGATAATTTAAACTTTTTCCTTAAAAAAAAAAGAAATTACTCAAACTGATGAATCGATTATCAAAATAGCTGCTGATTTATTTAATAGTTGCCGACTCATCGATTAATCAGTTAATACTTGCAGCTCTACACAAGTTACAAACATTGTGTGACTCTGAGTATGCCTGTAATAACCACTTTTGTTGGACGACCTATTGTTCCAGAAATAATTGCAATAAACAATATTGTAATACCACCCATATAATTATAATAAAATACTAGAACACAAAGAGCAATTGACTTTTAATTGGCAATCTGAAACAAATATTAAACTATTCTAAATTATTACGACATAAATAAAAAAAAACAAAAAAACCACGCAATCATAACAATAAAAAAACAGTTAGTTGAAAAAAGTGAACAACACGTACATTTTAACACAACTGCAGAAATCGAGGTCATGGACATAAATTGATCAGGCGGTAGTAAATGACATGAGACATGTACGAGGAGTCGACAGTGTAATTATCGTGACAGTTGCTCCTCGTCTCCCAGCTATGGCACAGGTGTCGTCCTATGTTTGAAAAGGTAAAATGAAAAAGAAAGAGCTGAAATATTGAAGACTGCGTATCTACCGCATTCCTATAAACAGTCGTCGGTAACTTGCTTGAAACAAAGTCGACAGTGACATGTGTTTTGAATGTTGGTGTCACTGAGCTGTTAATAAGAAACGTTTGGAAAGTGGGGAAAAAAAAGTATTTACTCTGTATTATAAGATGACCATTTTACTATTGAGGCTTTGCAGAATTAGTCAGTCAGCCTTCTTACACTCTGACAGTGCATTAAAAGTTAACATTAAATTTGATTGATGTAGTCCACAGGCACTGTGGGTCTTGTTGTGATAATAGGCAGTAAAAGCTTCCTCTTAATGGTTTCACATTTGAAAATGAGGGCTCCTCATTAAAAAGGTAAAGTCCAATTGCAACAACTTGTAATTGACGACGATAAATATTGAGCTAAAACCTGCGGGAAAAATCACTAAAGGGGGAATCAATTTAGCTATTGTGGTGAATTATTAGGGGATTGCCCTTTGTAAATTTTTAATCCTTGCATAATGACTTTGAATGAGATCCAGTGTTGCTATTTCTCATGGCAACAGTATTTTAAGTGGTTGCTGTAAGTGGAGTGGAGATATTTGCAGCTGTTAAATCAGGACTTCATATCATTTTTAAACATTTGTGATTATTTCATATCATTTACACTCGCGTGTCAGTGTAAACACATCCAGGATTTTTTTCTTGTATTATTCGCTCAGATTTCTGCTCTCTTTTCATCGAAGAAGATATTGGAGCTTATTCTGCTACCTTAATGAAAAGCCAATGGCTGTCATTTAGTTTTCAGTGTTAAAAAAAAAAAATTAAAATGACTTGAAAAGAGTCAAGAGCAAGATAATCCATCAGAGTAAACACAGCAGCTTGAGTTTAGTTTTGTCAGAGATTACTTTTTGTTTCATTTCTTCACACCAGGGTTTAGTGTTTACCTATCAGAACACATACTGTGTTGTGTAAAGCTTGGCCTGTTGTTGTTACTACTGGGAGATATGAAAGTCTATGTGAGGATAGAAACTTCCTATAAACAAGAGAATGCATCGCCAACTTTTTGATGATCGATAAATCGTAATTTTTGAGGCAACAATGTCGGCATTTGCTGCTTTTCTTTGTCATTTATGATACTAAATGCAGAATTTGGGGGTTTTCATCTGAAGACGTCACTCTGGGCCCTGGGAAGTTGTGATGAGCATTTTTCACTTTTTGAAAAAATATTTTGGAAAATAATCACGGATTAATTAATAAAGATAATCAGAAATTGTCACATGGACACAAATATATGTATTTATATTTAGGAGGCCACTGTTAACAGTGTTTCAAATTTGTTTTATCGCCCTTAATGTTTGTTTTAAGAAATGCAAAAGAAAAAAAGTATGTTGAAATGTGTTTGGCACGCATTAGGAGAAATAAACTAGCTGTAGAAAAAATCAACAATGTTGCCAAGTGATTCTGGTGGACAGAACATGAATCAAGAGGGGGGATGATGGCTTTCTTAAAGCAAATATTTAATATATATACAGTGAAAAGCCAGCGCAGGCCCACAAATTGATATAATTACTGTATTTCTGTGGTATAAGATAAGATAAGACTTTATTAATCCCTCAGCAGGGAAATTCACGTGTTACAACAGCTTAAGAGTCATAGGCAGAGGGAAATGAACAACAGTGACAGTTGAAGATAAAAATGTAAAACAGAACAAGCGAGACGAAATAGAATATGTATGTAATATGTATATCAGGCAGCTTTATAGTATAATAGAGAGATTGTGAAGGGAATGATTGTGACATGCATTTTCAAGCTGTTAAAAATGCATTTTAAACTCGTGCTGTACGTTTTATATACTTCGCTCAAGTGTTCCCGTAAGCACGGCTCCATCTGTAGTTTCTTACAGTTTTCACACAACACCCGGACAGACAGACAGACAGCGAAAACTATCTATGGAAAATGTGACAGTGGCATAAGTGGCATGAGTTTGGATGTGATTTATGTTGTAAGCTTCTTTGTGTGGAGGCTGAAAAGGCCGTGCAACACGCAGATGGAGAGACTGCTGAACCATTTTCCTCAAGTACTGTATGCTTAATTCAGCGAGACTTTTCTTGAGTGGAAGTGGCAATCTTTTTTTTATTTTTAATCGAGGAAGCTGCTTGGGTAAAAGTTATCTCTCTGAAGTGAAGACACAGTCGATTGATCCTGATTGAAGGGAAGTCTTTTGATTTTTATGCTTGTAAGAGAAATCAACACATCCACCTGTTGCTTTGCAGCTGTAAGTTAAAGTCTTTTACACCGTTACAGGTCAAAGTTTTGTATTTAATCAACAAGTTAAGTGCACGACACAGAACACATTTCCTTATGCTATTTTCAAGCTGAATTTGAGTTATGAGTTATTTTTGATGTGGTGTTGCAGGTGATTTCTACCCTCTGTAGCTCAATATATTTCACTAATATGGCATCCGATGATGATGATGCATATCTAATAATAAAATCTGAAATGCATACATTCTCATGGTTAGCCTGCAGTACTGGAGTACTGGAGAGCATTCATGCCAGACAGTTCAGCATTGTTGATAGATGCCTATCAGTCGTTCTAACAGTCTATCAGCGCTTATCTCCTTCCTCTGAGGTCAAATCTGTCTCATGCTCTGCTTGGTTACGATTGAACTGACTCACAGATTGTTTGTTTCTGTACTAAAGGTTAACTGTCACCAGTCAAAGCAAGAACCTGCACACTCACATACACACATGAGATTTCTTCGCTGACGAATTTGTTGTCTGTGTTTCACTTTTTCCTTTTTCTCTGTAAGTGCCTCCGTCACCCTGTTTCTTTATCACTAAATCTCTGTCTGTCTTATTCTTACTGTACCGCGAGACGAGAGAGACTGTTGGCGTCACGTGTGTTTGATCGTACTGTAATCGTTGTCAAAATATAAGATTTACTTGCTCCCAAATTGCAGCTAACTCTCATTTTTAGTGTAAATACGCGCTGACGTTTGTTTGCTATTGTGATCCTTCTCAGTCACAATAACATTTCTTCCTGGATTTGATGTGGCGGTCTCCTCTGTGGAGACATGCCTTCTGCCCGGCGCATGTCTTGCAGTTATATGGCATTATCGCCAGCTACTACCTCTTTATTCGATGCCACAATATTTGTTAAAAATGCCATTTTATGTGTGTATCTGCGTGAGTGAAATATGAAGCCATTTGTTTCATTTCTGAGCGAGTTCTCGCAGCCTTGTTAGAACCATATCCCTGCTGAGGAAGGGGACTCATTTTTGCCTCTTTTAAAACTTTTGGGCTCTCTCTCCTCCGCTCTCTCTTGCACACACACACACACACACACACACACACACGCACGTACAGCCCCATTAGTATTGTAGTCTGGGATCTGGCTAAAACATCTGGCGACTGAGTAACTTTTCAAAGTAGTCTTTGTCCTCACTCTGTGTGCGTGTGTGCTCGCATGCGTGTGTCTGTCGCTGTGAGCGTTCGTATGTGCGTGCATGCGTGTTTGTGTGTCTGTGTAATAAGGGGCAGACTTTTTATGGCGTCCCGTCAAATTAAAACTATGATTTAAACGACTAACAAGTAATTTTTTTTTTCTCTCCGTAAAGCGAATAGCCACACCAGCCTCTGCAGATTTTGTGCGCGTGTCTCTGGCCGTGTGGACTGTTTAGACTGTAGAAAAAAAACATAAAATAAAGATTAAGCATGGATCTGGTAACTGTAATTCTTGAGTGGCCAGTCTGGTCGGTTGTGTTATTTTATTCATGTAACTCTGGCCAGCTGCACCATAGCAGAGGGAAGAGAGAGCACAGGGGGATGGGACGTGACACCCGTCCAACTCGCCTCTGGTCCAGCTTGACATTTCTGCCCATCTTCTGAAAGAACCAGTGAAATGTGGTTAGATGCAGCTAACAGTCTCACCTGTTTTCCGTGCGATGGGGCTGGGCTGGGCTTGCTGATGCTGTTAAATAATCTTGCAGTAGCAGCTTTGGGCTTTAGAGGATACAGGCCTGCAGACAGTGTGAGCTGATGCCCTCAGGGCTTCTCTTCAAACCACATAAACTTTGAAAGAAGCAGGGATTCATCTTCTCTTAGAGCAGTTAAGAGTGCTTAATCGGCATATTTAAAGGTGTAGCATCTTGGCCTGCTGCAAAAACTTTAGTTTATGTGTGTGTCATATATAATGTAGGGGGTTCTTTGATGTCAAATGAAACATTGACTTTGAGCTCTAAGCCACAACCGTGGGCGGAGCTCGTTTTTTTTTTTTTCTTTTCTAATTTGAATTTCAGTTGCTGCAGCGTGATGCAAATGACAGGGTCGTCTCGGTTGCAGTCACTGGATTAGCTCTGTAGGTATATACTGTAAATGTTGTCTCACAAAGTGGGAATTAAAGAGGGTGGTCTTCTTGTAGTATTGCAAGTAGGGCTGGGCAATTTTAACCTGAAATGAATATGATGATTTTCACATACACACTGGTAACTATTAATGAAACAATAGCTCCTTTAGAGCTGCAAAGATAAGTCAGTAATGGACAAAATAATCAACAACATGGATGTCATTTTGAGTGATTTTTAAAAAAAAAACAACTTTTCTGTTTTGTTTTTTTTTGTCCTCTGTGACTGCACGTCTTTGGGTTTTGTACCATTGATCAGACTAAACAAATCATTGGAAGGCTTCACCTTGAGCTTTGGTAAACTGATGATGGGTGTTTTTATATTTTTTACTTTATAGTATTTTCTGACCATTTACAGAACTACAAATAAGGGCTGAATGATATGCAAAAAAAATCATAATTTTGACAGATATCTCATAGGAGTGGGAATGGTATTTTCTGCATTTCATTTGGATTTCAAGCATGTTCCCTCACATCTTGAGAATATACTGCCTTTATATATCTGCTTATATTAAATCTTTTACTGAGCAATAAACAGACAATGGTGGGTTGTAATGTTTAACATAATCAGGGGTTAGGAGAACTTAAATGTGTCTGTTTAAAGAAGAATCAAAGTGAAACATTCTTCTCTGATGGAACACAAACCAAACCAACTGAAAGTAGTTTGTGTGATATTGATTTTTGGTTTCTATTAATTGCACAGCGCTATAACACCGACACCAGCATACTTTTTAAAACACCATCCAAGAAGCCTTGAGTAATAACTTCCTCAGGACTCACCTTGGGTCCTGAACCAGCAGCAAGAGAGAGATGTGTGGATTTTGTGACCATCAGCATGTTTAAAACAATTCTCACTGAAAGGGGAAGTCTTCTAGTGGTTAACTCTGTGCAACGGTCCAGCACTCCCCTTTAAAGGATCTTGATAAGTGATATTTGTCATGGTCAGCATGTTTTTTGTTTTTTTTTATTCTGTCTCTCACGAAAAAGAAGAAAAGTCAACTTGCTGATAAGTGTGTGTGTGAATGTGTTAACAGTGTGTTGTTGAAGTGTGTGTGGAGAAGTGGATGCATGGATAGATGGACGGCGGAGGGAGGGGAGGTGGTTCTTTTTTTGAAATGGAAATGAAGGGGGCACACATCTGGGGGTCTTTGAGACTTTTGTCGAGGGGATGACGAGAAGGTGGGTGTCAGAGGCCCACAGTCAGAAGTGTGAGTGTGTGTGGTTAGTAGGGGGTGGGGGTTAAGAAAGAATAGATGGGGAAGAAAAGGGAAGAGGAAGGGGTTGCTTCTCGTTTCTAGGGAGGTAGAAGATAAGGAGAGTGGGATAAAGAAGGTAGTCTATGGTCAGTGTTGGCCTGTGTGGTGGAGAGAGAAAGAGATGGATAGATTAATGAATGGGGGGAGGGGAGGGGAAAGGAAGTGAGACAAAAGATGAGGTAGTAAAACTAGTGATAGACATAAGTAGAAAAGGAAAAGGAAATGTTTAGAACAATAAGGTGGAAATAAGAGAGGAAATAAATAAAGAAAGACGGATGGACGGACGAGGAACTCATTTGCATAGACACAGGAGCGGGACGGGGAAAAGTGGGGAGAGAAAAGGGGGCAAAAGATCACTCGCTATAGTCGAAAACTTTACGGCTGACAGTTGAATTTACTTCGGGCCTGTGTGTGTGAGTGTGCTTGTGTGCTTGTGTCTGTTGGGGTGGGTGGAAAAGCACAGCGGGGGGCATGGTGTTTGTTCTGCAACATGGCTTTTGGGCTTTTTAGTGCTTCACACCCCAAGATGTCCTCTGCCTTTTCTTTAGAGGCCGGTTTCACCTAGATGTGAGAATCTCTTTCTCGGAGTTGCTCCCATTTTCTCTCTCGCTCTTTTAGTCGAGTTGGGAGCTGTTTCTGTCTAATTATCAAGCAAATTTGAAGCAAACGCTTAAAAATCAACTGATTTTGGAGCGAATTAACTAGGCTATGCAAATGGTAGTTTTTGTCAGAAGTCGACGGTAGGGGCTACGTACTGCGTGGCTGTAATAAACAGAGTAGAAGAAATAGAGGTTGCGAATTTGAAGCAAAACCAGTTCTTTGCCAACTGCCACTAAACTTTGAAGAAGAAGAAGAAGAAGAAGAAACAGTCTGGTCATCTTAACCTTCTACTTGGAAATGTGGGAATTAATCTTGGAATGGGAATCTAATGACATTATCTGGGAAGACGCCAACAACGGACACAGCTGCTTCGTCTTCTTCTTTTTCTCTTGAAGCGTAAAAAGCTCATCAGTCATGTGAGTTAAATGTTGGCTACGTATTCAAAGAAAGGTGTTTCTATGAGGGACATTGACTGGAAAACGGCTTAAACCACCTCGAGATGACATAAAAACCTTTTTTTGCAAAATTGAGGAAGGTTTTTCAAATTATTCATTTATAGTTCCATACCTGCAAACAGTAGGCGATGAAAAAGAGGGAGATTTTCTGTTGTTTTAGTATGAGTATGAAATCTGAACATTAATGGGAGAAAGGGTCAGGATCACAGCAGGATAAAGAGTTGAAAATAAGGAGACGCATGCGGGTATGTACCGTACGAAAATAAACATCGCAATACTGAATGTTTGACATGTACATGATGAAGGAGCAAGTTGAAATTAGATTACATTCCCCTCACATATAAAATGGGTTGGGAACAGGTTAGGGAAACCCGGACAGATGACATGCCTTGACAGATCGACTTAACTTTTGTGATTGGCCGCTCCCTCTGCTGTCTTGTGTTCTTTCAGTTGCTTGGACAATAAGAAATATGCCCTTTTATGCGTCTTTACCAGATTTAAATAAAACTTCCGGGTATGTGTCTGTTGTGAGATTAGATAAAACAAGTGCTCTTCCGTGTTTTTCAACGAATGAAAATCTCTTCAGGATTAGTTTGGCAAGGTGTGAATAGGGAAATACTCCAGATTTATCCTGCCTGATACTTAAAGCAGATCTAATCTTGAAGAATAAGGTAAAACAAGTGCTTCTTGTTTTGTTTTTCAGATTGGATTCCAGTGATGTTGCACCACAGGGCGACAACTTCACTTAGACTACACATATGGGGTTATGAAGCAAAGTCTCTGAAGAATGAGGCAGCTTTGACAGTTTTCAATTTTACAGATGAAAATGGAGGAGGTGTAGAGAAGGAGGGAGGAAGAGAAGAGTATTGCATCCTGTTGTAATTTGTTACACCTTACAATAACGCTCCGTGTGCTCCAGACCATAACCACTTCATTAGGTACACCTGTGAAATCCGATACAGCAGCTCAGCCATAAATCTACCTGTACAAAGACAATGATGCTCAATTTTGACTGACACTGTCAAAGACTTATTAGTTAAACTATATATATATATTTATATGTTTATTTTTGAGGTTGCACTTAAAGTAGAACATGTGTCAGAGCTGTTGTACTTGATTGGATTATAATGTGCAGGTGTACCTATACTACTCACAGATACCAGCCACCTACGCCTGATATTTTTTTGTCTCATCAGGATCCATTAATCCCTGAGAAATGAATGAAAAATGTGAACATTGCATTTCATAGTGTTAAAGAAAGTGCGAACAAATTCCCGGTTGTGTCGCTTTATTCGGATCCACACCAAAAGCTAATGAGTCTATCCTGGGCTGAGAACCATCCTCCATCCAAATTTTGTGGAAATATCTTGATGAAGGTAATAATTTATAGAAAATCAAACAATTTTTCATATTTAAGTGTGAGAATGAGCTCAGGAGTCTGATTGTAGAGCAGCGGCTACTTTTGTATCTCTTGTCAGATAGCAGCTGGGTGAACAGACTGTGGCTGGGGTGGGTGTTGTCTTTTAGTAGCCTTTTGGCTCTGTGCAGACATCTCACTTCACTGATGTCACTGATGCTCGGTAGATAGGTGCCAATGTTGTTCTGGTTGGTTTTTAATCACCCACTGTAGAGGCTTCCTGCCCTGCCCTGTGCTGTGCTGTGCATTGCCCGTGCCAGTTTATGATGTTTCCAGTCAGAATGCTTTCTATTGCTTCTCTGTGAAAGCTGACAAGAACTTGGCACGGGTCTTTAGCCTTTTTTTTAAGTTTCCTTACAAAATATGGTTTGCATAATCATTTTCACATTATTTCTTTGCAAATTAACAACATAACATTCCTTGCTACAGTCCAGGAAAGTAAAAGCTGCTTTGGCATTCAGTCGCCAGATCAGTTTCGAAGCTTTATACAAGAATCAAAGGAACGTTAATGGCTCAGTATCTTTGATTGAAACAAATTAAAGAATGTTATAATTGCTGTGAAATTCCCTCATGAAAAAAAATTACATGACTCACTGTGATATTATGATCATTTGGCTTTGAGTTTTTGATTAAAGTCCAGTTTTTGAAAGGAGTCCAGCCCTGCGTTGACATCACACAGGCCGTGAAACCTCCCAGTCCTGCTTCCCGATGGTGTTCGACAGGGAAACGCTGCTTCACTTGGCCAGCGTGCAGATAGAAGGGCTCTGGAAAGGAATATAAAGTCAACATTGTGGGTTGAAAATGTTCCGTTGTGTGTCTGTATGCATACGCGTGTGTGTGTCTTAAGTTTGTCCAGACATTTTTCCCGTTGGGCCGGCCGCTCGCAGGAAACGTCCGATTCTCCAGAAGTGGAAAGTGTGTGTGTGTGTGTGTATACATGGCAGAGAGAGTATAGTGTATCGGCGTGTTTCTGTCTGTGGATGTGCGTGTGCGTGACTGACGTAATGTTTGAGCTTACCCAGACAGACAAACCAAACCAAACCATCACACACGCACACATACAGAGGTGTGTGTGTGTTTTAAAATCATCAGATATGCCTGGCAGACTTGCGGCAGGGTGGTTGAGATGCATGTGTGTAATGTGTGTTTCTGGCAGAGCTGCAGTTTGTTTTCCGTATTTTTTGGGGAAAAGACAGCGAGGCGAGCGTCAACAATCAGCATGTTGATTTATGCAGCTACTAGTTCCTTCCATTACGCCTACAACTAGCACTGAAGCAGAGTTTGTTCTCCATTATTTTTGATGTATGAGAGTCTAAGCTGCGGAGAGCAAGGTCAAAATCAACAGTCCCCTCGCTGATTTATGCAGCTCCCGGTTTCCTGCTACTATCGTACATCAAGGCGGGACATTAACACCGTCCATCCAGGCAAAGAGGGATCCTGTCTTGACTGTGGTTGGTGAGTTTGTCCCCTCTACCAGCCACAGCAGCAGCTAACCCAATGGCAGTTTCTGCCACTACGTTAACCAGACCAGAAAGTTTTTCTTTCCAGTCCACAAACTTTAAATTTTTGATGAATCCTTCAGTCATTTGTTTTTTTTTTCTGCTGCCATTCCGCTGTATTTTAGTAACCAAACTGAAAATTTACAGCTGGGATTTCTCATTTCCAACATTGCAAGAATAGTTTTACTTCCCTGAGTTACAGATGGCATATAGTAAAGCATTAGGAGGCCAATTTGAGCTGTTGATTTGATTGATTTTAATAAAAAAAATTTCTGTACATCATCATATTTCTCTTGTGCCTGGTGCTCTGAGGTGCATACCATTTAATTGCAATGTCGCCAGTCTACCCGGAGACCTTTGTCGCATGTCACTCACCCTCACTCTCTCTCCCCATGACATCTACTTTACTGTCAACTCTTGAATGAAAGCACAATGCCCCAAAATAGCCTCATTAAAACAAACCATACTTCTGAGACTGCTGGCTGCATTTTGACATATTTGAGTGTTGACAATGATGCCTTGTCTATATCCAATAAAAGCCCTCGATTCACACTCCACAGGAAGAAAAAGGACTGATACCATTAGTTTGAGAGTTTAGTAGGAGCTGAGAGGCACTAAGAGGAACCTATCTATTACGGGGAAGTGGCAGTGTGTCAGTGACATGTGTGTGCATCTGTGTCAGAACAAAACTTGAAAGCTCTGGGCGTTGCTTCTTGTAATGAAAAGATGGACCACGCCCTCAGCTTTAACCTCAACAGCTGAAGAGATCTGGTTGATCAGGGTTACTGATTTATGTAAAATCGTTGGCGTGGTCGTGTTAGGACGGTTTGTTCTCTTTGAGTTTTACATGGCTCTATTGTTTGTCCCTACGCGATAAAACCTGCCTACATTGCAGCGCACACAGCAAACCAAATGGGCGTCGAGAAGGTGTAGCTTTGATAAGAATATGTCGTATTATTTACTTGGTTTTCCTGATTTTCTTGATTTTCTTGAGTCATTGTTTGGTCCATAAAATGTACCAGGCACCAGGTTTAGGTCCTGAAATGTTTTGTTTTGTGCATAAAACCATCCAAACCCTCCAAATATCCAGCTTCCCACGAACCAAAAGCAGCAAATCCTCACGTTACAGAAATGTAACTAAGGAAGTGTTGGCCTTTTGTGCTTTCAAAAACAACATTGTTGCAGATGAATTCTTGGAGCTGCTAATTACTCTATTAATTGACTAATTGTTTTGGCTCCACTTTCATTTAAACTGTAGATTTTAGTCAATGGGTTTAATTTCAACTCAAATATTCTGTATGTAACCGTAGACGGTCGTCAGCGCACCGTTTTGACGCTGACATCAGCAGTTAGTGTCAGCTGCTCCTCAACTACTGACACGTCCTCCACTGGGAGATATCATATTAGTATTTTCTAGCCAAGGCCTAAAAAAGTGTATTGTTTCATTCTCTTTCACACTCTTCCGTCAGTCCACATGACAGAGGAGTTGTGACTAGCTGACTTAAATTGACCCTCGGGGGTTACTGTAGCTGTTGATAGAGAAGAAGACACATTTTTTATTATTGTGATTTAACATGATATTTGTGATAGAACTGTACAAAACAATGCTTTCTCTCTAATGTAAATTTCAAGCTCATTTCTGGAACATTATGAAGGCTTCTGGCAATTTCATAGTGTATTTAAAGGAAGAATGAAGAACAGATGTATCTGCCTTTCCTGTTGTATTTGCCTGCTCTTTTGCCTCTCATTCAGCTTTTGATGATAAATCCATGTTGCAGTAGTGATGAGTCAACAACTGTAAAAATAAGACCTACTTTTCCGCCTGTCTGTGTAACCAGGGTAAACATAGCCATGCTGTAACTTCGATTTAGCCCAAACGCACTCAGAACACGAGCAAACAATAAGAACCAATCAAGAACTTTGAGGCAATTTTCATACAAAAAATATATGCAAATGCACTTTAATTTTGAATTCCCCACGCTGCTTTATGTATTTGTAATACAAAGAAAGTAGGCACACACAAAACAACAACTTTCAGATGTGGTGATGTTCTTTTCAGCTGTGCTTCACAGTTAAATATTCTATTTCTGCGTTGTGATTGGTCGAAGGGAAACCCAAAATTACATAACGTTTTAAACGGCGTGCCAATCCTGTCTGTCTGCTTCTGATATCTGATTTCTGTCTGTCTTCAATATTTTCTGAGAACATTTGAACATCACGCTTTGTGAATTTAAAATACAAACAATCCAAACAACTGAGCGAGGCTGTAATTATAATGTAGCGTTTTAATAAAAAACAGTGTGGTTTCCTGTCGGTCCAATGAGTAATTGATGGAATGTGGAACTGGACTCGGCCTACATGACATCTGAAAACAAACCAATATGCATCAGAAAAACGAAAGCCCTCATAACTGTCTGTCTGTCGGTCTATTTGCTTGCACTGATACAAGATAAAGTCTTATTAGTACATGTGAAGGATCAGCATTGCGTATTTGGAATCCAAACAACAAAACCGACTAAAATAATCCATTTCAGATGGAACGGTTGAGTTGAATGTGAGACAATGTGCTCTCTGTGCTCTAATTGGTGGAACATGGAGCTTAACTCTGTCTACATAACATCTAAAAACGCAGCAAGACACATCAAAAAGAGCCTTTCAAAGACAATCATTTTCCCGGGGCAGAGGGGAAAAATCACTGAGAGACAAGGAAGAAACAAGCGTAATTAGTTTGACCACCATGTCATCTGAAACGGCATTAGCAATAACAATTGAGAAAACAATAAAAGATGAGGATAAAGATAAATTAGGGGGCTTTCGTTTCATGGTAATAATGATTAAAATTGAGTTTGAGTGTGGTCGTCAGTGTACGTGTATTTTGGTGGCAGTGACACCGCTTAGCATGTGTGCGTGCGTCCGCGTGAGCGGGGGGGAGAGTTAGTGAGTGGGTATTTGTGTGTAATCATGTACGTCAGGCCGTCATGAATGGTGTGTTTGAGACAGAGCGGAGTGTGGAGTTCCTCGGGCTGGACCAAATTGGAAACAGAAAAACAAACATTCCCTAGGAACCCCCCCCCTGCTCTCCCACCTCCTCCCACCCCTCGTCTGCCGGCTAGTGGCGCAGTCCAACCTGTCTGGGACAATGTAACGGTCTATAGTCGGAACGGACCACACACATTCGCGGAGGGGGGTCGGAGCGCAGGAGGAGGCAGCTGCGGTGATGCTGGTGGTGGCGGCGGGGGGTGATCTCACAATGACAGTTGGAAAAACAGACAGAAGACGCATATGAAAATGACAGAGCTCAGTGATGGATTGATGGGAAAGACAGAGTGATGGAGAGGGAGAGAGAGAGAGAGAGAGAGAGAGAGACGGGGAAGAAGTGAGACGGAAAGTTAAAGGTTGATGGACGGACTTGAGTAGATGAGAATGAAAGAACGAGATAAGTAATGGTGTAGGAACAAAGAAAAATAAAGAGGATAAGGAGAAAAACAGAAAGACAGATCGAATAAATGAGTAAGCAGCAGCTCGACTGAGTCAGAGTTCCACAGGGAAAATATTTAGAGTCGCACACACTCTTAAAGAAAAAAGAAAACTCTTTTCTTTCCCTTTTCTTTCCGTGTTGCGAGTACTACTAATGAGTAAGTCGCCTGCTGGTTCTTCTTTTGCTTTCTTTCGTTGGTGAAGTAAACGTTTTCTTTCAGCGCTAATAGCTAATGCTATTATGTGGCCAATCATGTAATAACCGGAAGCGCGTGTGTGTGTGCGCACAGTGTGCATTCTTTGGTGTTTGTGTGTGTCCGTGTGTTTGCATTCGCTCCTCATAATGTGTCCATTTATGTATATTTAAAGCAGCAAAATATATCAGATGTTCTCATCGAGGACACAATGATAAACTTCTACCTCGAACTGATATACAAAAAATCTTTATATTCTGAAAAACATGACTGTTTTAGGATGGGCGGGTCTTTGAAATGACTCATAATTTCAGTAATGACTCATAATGTGCTTAACTTCTTGTGCCAGCAGTCCTTTTTGTTTTTTTCCTTTCTTTTAAAGCAGCAGATATCCCTTTTTTCAGATAATGACACACTCCAGCTCCCAAATAGCTGCTGTGTTAATTTTCTATCTATAGTCCGAAAAAGTTAGAACTGCTTGTGGATGTGGTGAGGACCGCACTGAACCAGGTAAACCACTGGACAGGTATAACAGCGCCTCCTTCGCCCCTTTACTTTGCATTTAAACTCCGAACGAAGTCGTGCAACTCGTAATGGAAATATGAAGTTTATAGTTCTGTTACGTCCCAACGAAAGACAGTTTAATATGCGCAGAAGATAAAACGGTGGCTTTATAAGCGCCCGAGAAACAGGTTCCAAATATAGACTCCGCTCTGAAGTGTGTGTATGTGTGAAGACTTTCGGACTTGTCTCCTCCACACACACACACACTGCTCAGACTGACCCAAGGAAACGGGCTTTGTATAAATACAGACTCAGATTTAGATTTGTGGTGAGAGGGAGAAAGAGGCAAGACGGATGGAAAGAAGAAGAAGGGGTGGCACACAGTGAGAGAGAGCGAGAGAGGAGTGGTACAGACAGAAAGAGGGTGGGGTGATTTTTGTGGTTGGGGCAACAAAAGGGGGAACTGAGAACTGTAGAGTCTGACATTTAACACTAGAATTACCGAATAAAGAAAATACAAGCGTAAACGGTCGCCACTGGAAATTTAATATGCGAGAATGGGTTTATTTATTAATTCCTGGAAATTGCTCATTGACGACTCTCTTGTTCTGAGTCATGAAGCGATCAATATTGAAATGGAGTGAATATTAGAAGTAACACAGGAGAAGAAGCCACTGATTGCTGCTACAGTCTGTAACAGTTTCCTTAATTTGAATTAATTCCTCGTAGTGTTATTAGTGGCTTTTCTGTCACCAATTTATTGGCAGCACACAGTACTGAAGTCTTTATTCAAATTACTTGTAGCTGACTGAGTGTGTTTCCACCAGTGTTTTTTGTTTAATAGATAGCTGTTATTAGACTGCACCAATTTCTATAATGCACCCCTCCCTCCCTTTCAGCTGTTGTAAAGAAGTATTTCCTATCAATAGAGCCTCCTCACTAGAAGCTTTTTAAAAAGGGGATGGCACGCATTTTTACAAAGTGGAAAAAATGACAGGTTTCTTCATTTGAGCTGGGTGATGCTTTCCATGTCACTGTTTCTCGACGTGTGTGTGTGTGGAATGTATTATCGGTGGCTTGGCTTTATCCTGTGCCCTTAAAACAGTCTTCACATGTGGAAGGCTTTGTCAGCTGTCAACTACGGTGATGAAACAAAATTGGTACAATTAGAGTGTTTGACTGGCTGGGGTCTCAGCAGGGCATTTAATATTTCAGCTTATTGTGCACCTTTTGATCAGCCAGTCAGTTTAGATGTCTGAAGTTGGGGCAAAATGGTTTCCCATATACATAAAAATGTGGTTCCAGTAAATGCTGCAGAATGTGGTCGTTTCTAACTTTATTTGTTCTCCTGTCATTTTCCAGGTTGTTAAAGTGATGGTGGAATCTGACAACCGCGACTGAGGACCTAAACCAGAACCAAAAAACAAAAAGAAAAAAGGACCGGACAGCAAGAAGGGGGCAGCCTGCATAATACTTCTTACACGGATCTACAACACACATAATCGAACTCAAAGCTGTATTGCCCAGCTGTGAAGCATAACAGGAGCAACAGCCCTGGACCAAAGGTAGCTGACGCTACATGGAGTTTAAGACCTTCTTGCTCTGATGTTCTCGGACCTGTGTGGAGTTACGTGGACCTGATAAAGAAAATGATGGGATATTAGTTTGGGCCTGACACCTGGTTTCTGCTTCCCATTACCGTGTGTGGAGTACACAGAGGGACAGTAGCCGAACTGGTGGCTGCTGCTGCTGGACGGACCACTGGGTCGAATCGAGCCGCTTCAACAGAGCTGATGCCAAGGCCAGGAGTCAGCCATGATGTTTTTATAACCTGATGAACGACAGAGGTAGGACAGCCATTTTTTAAATTATGAATCCCTCAATATTAAGGTTAATTACTTTAATACCCTTTTTATCTCCATCACTAGGATTATATGACATAAATCATTTGATAAAATGAAATACTTAAATGACTTTTAATAAGTTTAATATGAAATAAAAAATAATGTATAATTTATTAGCATATGTGTGTAAATTAAATGTCTGCATGCTTTGGTAACATTTAGTAAATAGAGGTGGGATCATATCCCTTATATTAACCTTTCTGAAATATTAGATCATTGTCATTAAAATGTTTTATTTATACCATGAAATTATAATATACATCATTGAATTTATTTGTAGAATTAGCCTCAATCTTTAAGCATTGCTGTCACTTATGTAGGTTAAAGTAAAAAAAAGCACAACAGAATGAATAGACCAAGTTTGGTGTGTGTGTGTGTGTGTGTGTGTGTGTGGGTGGGTGTGTGTGTGTTGTCACGCCCATGCCAGAGCATATTATTTTAGCACAGTGACCCATGTTTGTTGTTTTAAAGTTCATTAAAAACTAATCACAAAACTACAGGCATCATTTGTTCGGAGGAAAGACAAAAAGCTGCAGCCGGCCTCTCTGCCTCTCAGAGCTGGAGCAGCTCGCGGGGCTCAGCAGCAGATCATTGTTGTTGCCTTGCTGCAGCTTGATTGCAGAAAGGTGGTTTGAGAGTAAATGACTTGCTGATAAAATGGCGTTTATGCAGAGCCACTCCGAGAAGTCTCATGAAAAAGTGCTCTTAGTCATCACAGTCGGAAGAAGTGACTGTGTGTGTTGCCCCAATGTGCTACCCATACGCTGTGGTCTTTAGGTTCAACTGCTGCACTTGCGAGGGCGGAAAAGTGTTTGTGCGATTATTATCCACATTCAGAATTTTTCTAAAGAATGCGTCTGACCCTGTGGAGCGATTGACGAGCGATTACCTGCTCCGTCATTATGCTTACTTTGTTGCACCCTGGTACAGTAAACCTCTGCATGAACACAGCTCATTAGTTCCTTACACTCAGTAAAGTTTAGCAGTAGCAACTCGGTCAGTTGTTTGAAGGCTAAGATCATATTCAAGTAATTGTTACCAGACGTGTCTTGTAAACCGATCCTCTCTGACATAACTGTTGATTTTGCTTTGCGAATGCTGCAAACTTTGTTCTCCAAAACATCGATAAGTAACAGTGTGTATCTAGAAGCCAGTATGACAGTGATAGGGAGCAATTAAAGGGTGACGCAAAAACTAGACGTGTTCGGGCTTGTTAATGACGTGTGGAGCTTTTATTTGTTTAACTGTTTGAATTGAAAAGGCCAGTGTTTCTGATGCAGCACACATTCATGCATTTGGGAGTTTATTGTACTACAGGAAATGCAAGTACATACAGTTGAGGTTATTATGTAAGTGTGTGCACAAAGGTGCAGTGGTTTGTGGTGTGGGATACGTTGTAATAATAGCTGTGATTATTGTTTCCGTTGAAATACTGTACGTGTGTATGTTTAAAGTAAGCAAGATTTTGTGTTTGTTCAGTTATACTGTATATGCAAAACAATTCTTTATTCTTGTGTGTTTGTATGTGTGAGTGCATGGACTTTAGTAAAAGTAAGCAGCAGCACGATGTCCCATATTTTGCTGCATCGGGTCCGTCATAAAACTGTGCATTGAAGGTGCATGCACGCACACAAACACGCACGCATACACAAACGGCTTCGATTTTTTCCGAAGTCATCACTCGTACGCACACAGATACAACTGCTGTGTTATCCTCCTACACCTGTGTCATCACACACTCCTCTGTCTGTTTCCTTTCTCTTTCTCGCACATGCTCTTTTTCCTGCTGCGTCGACAGTTTTCATTGTGAACAGTTTCTGACAAAGTAAAAGAAAAACAAAAGAAAAAACGCAAGAAGTGTTCTCACCCAAAATAACTGGGATGTTGTTTCTGGAAGGAAACAATGTGTTTTTTTTACAAATGTCACTTTTCAGCGCTTTGAAATCAATTCCACTCCCTCTAATTGTATCGGGGTGGTGGCAGAAGCCTTCATGGAGAATTGCCCCAAATCTCCTTAAATAAAAATGTCAGGCTTTGTAAAGTTATTTTTTGGGTGTCATTTGGGTGAACTGACCCTTTAAGAGCAAATGCATGCCTTATTCCGTGTGTTCATGCTGTGTTATTTTAGTGTGTTTGTGTAGATACATGATAAGTGCATGCTTTAGTATATGGCACCGGGTATGTACGCATGAGACCTTGTGCGCACATGTGTGTGTTTGTATGTGTGTGCGTTTGTGTATGTTTTTCATTATGTGGTATGGTGGCTTTGCTTGGTGATGTTATTCAACAGGGCGGATTGCTTTGAGCTGCTTGATGCTTTTAGCTGTGGTCTGCGTGAGTGTGTGTGTCCAACTGTGTCTACGCATGTGCCTTTTTGCATGCCTTCAGCTGTGTATATACACATGTGCGCGCGTGCACGCCGCGTATGTGTTGTGGTATTATATAGTCTTTGATGTGCTAGTACAAGTCAGATTTGGCAGATTTCTTAGAAAATTGAGGAATGTTGAGTGGAGACAATTCAGTCGGGCCCACGAGCAAGTTTGACTCTCGCGCTACACACAGACACGGTTGCACAAACAAACACACACGCTCACACACATGCACCCACACACACACACAACATTCAGGAGTTGCTCCACAGATGAGTTTCTGCTCTGAGGCAGCGAACCCCCATGCAGGTTTTTTTTTCTCCTTCTCGTCTGTCAGAAGGTTTTTCTCTCTCTTTTCTTCTGCGTCACCTTTTGTCTCTGTGTCTCTGTGTGTGCCTCTTTCACACAACCGTAAACAACAAGAGTTAGAATCGGGTTCAGTAAAAAAAAGTGTGAACGTACATATGCGAGCTACCTGCTGACCCAGTTGCATAAAATGGGTCAACAAGTTGTTCATTGTGTGTCTGATGATCTCATCCTCTCACAGTAGGATGTACTGCACACACAAACATACACACACACGCACTGACACAGGTTTTTGTGTCAGTGTTTCATTCTGTACATGTGTGTGTGACAGCAACAGGCACCCATTCATCATCCCATACAAAGGGCATTAAACCTCTGCCCCTCCTACACGCACATACACAGCGCGTTTTTCTCCTTGTCCCCCAAACCCCAAACAACAATTAATTCTAATTAATTCCAATTAAGGCTTATTAATTATGCAGACAAAGATTAATAAAGGAGGTGTCACCAGCTGTCATGGCAATTAATGACTTAATTTGTTGGTTTGTTAATGATCGACTTGTTTAAAGGCCAAAGAATCAATCAAAGATCAAAGTGACGGATGTGTGTTTGTGTGTGTGTGTGTGTTTGTCAGTCTCTGCGTGGGTTTCTGTCTGAAGTGTGTGTCTGTTTATTATAGTCATTCGTAACCAGTTGGAAATTGAGGCAGTCTGTCATCACTATTATCTCGTTTTTGTTGGCTTTGTCACTAATATATAGGGCTGGGATGAACGGGCGGGGTCAATGGGCGGGTTATTGAACTACAACAACCATAATGCACAGCACTATGTGGACAGTGCATCAGATGTTTGTATCTGTCAAACGTGTAGTTGCCTATTAATAAATGTTTCACTCAATGTTGAAGAAGTAACCCAGGAAATAGAATTTACTTTGGCATTTCTAGTTCCCAGACCGATGACAAATTCATGATGAATGACTTTACCTTTTTCCTCGGATAAGCATGACTCTTGGGCCGAGTCCATGGGCGCTTGAGTCCCAAAGCTAGCCCCAGTACAGCTAACTTTAGCTCATTCACAGCCCAGACCGTCCGCAGCTATGCAGCCACATATTAGGAAGGAACAGTCAACTAAGTGTTGGGCTGACTTCGCCCACACTCAGCGCAGTCAGCCGAACTTGGCTTCTGATTGGCTCTATGATTGATAATAAATCAGTGTAATGTTGGAGTAGCTTTTTGCCAATCCTGCCCTCCAGCTTGCAGTATGCTTGATTAAGTTAAGGTGCTTTGCTTTGTACCTTTGACACTGCCTTTATGGCAGCATTGACTTTATATCGAGAGTTTTCACTTAAACACTCATGAAATTCGGTTGTTCCTCCCATCCACCTGTTTGTGCACTCTGTATCGGACTGCTGTGTGCAGCCATATCAGACTGACGTTTCTTTGCCACTTTCAGTGTTAATTTTCCGAGCTTTTTCTAAATCCGGCTTCTCTGTGGCAGAAAAAAAATCCATTAATCAGATTAAGAACGGTAACCAGGCAAAGCAGGGGCAATGGACCCAACCTAGTTTTCATGGCTTCTACCGATTTATCTTCCTCTGTCTGTGTCTGTGTTTGTAGAGGAGTTGGGGCTGAAATCCATTAATCAGATTAGGATAGCGAGTGACCACAGAGCTAGAGGGAGACCAGACCCCAACTAGTGGTTCAGTGTTTCAGTACTATTACACCACAGGATTACACTCACAGCTTGTTGCTTGAGTGTGTGTGTGTGAGGCTTCTGTTGTATATAAGTCTGTGGACCTGTATGTAACATAGTGGCGTAATGCTGATACAAAACTGGTTATGTGTATCACCACAGTAGCACTCAAACACACACACACACACTTGCTCGAGTCTTGTAAATGTGTTAATGCTAACACGTGCCTATGAAAAGCTTTCCGCCTCAACGATATATATTCGTCTGTATGCGTGTGCTTCTCAAGCCATTAGACCTACATATGTGTCACTACTTGCTTCCACACCCATTCACTTACAAACTACCCTTTAATGTTTGCTCGTGCCTGTGTGTGTGACGCTACCTGTTTGTGTTTGTGTGCATGAAGCTTGCGTATGTGCCTTCGTCTGGGTGTGCACAGATGTGGGTGTGTGTTTTTTTTTTTTTTGTTCACTTGGCTACAACAGTGTGTTGTAGCCAAGTGAACAAGTGTTAACAAGCTCTGTGCAGACTGTATTTATTTAATCCATATGCTGGTGAACTATACAGCTGTGTGCTGCTCCTGGTATGTCTGGAAGGAAAAATCCCTCTGCAGTCGCAGCCTTGTCTGAGGTACAGAAATTAATGCCAAGTCAGCTCGTATGTGGCTGCTTATATTGACAAAAACTTTTTTTTGCTTGAAGGAGCACTTTGCTGCTATTCAACATTCATCACCATGTATTAGTCATACATACTGCCCTTACTGGCAGTACTTGCGGATATTTTCTGTATCACGTTGGCAACTTTCCCCATTCACTTATATCTCCTGACTTCACAGGGAGAGTTTCCACGCGCAGTGGATTTTATGGATTGCTTCACATTTTATAAAATGTTGTCAGAATCTATGCAGATTTGTGTAAGGCAGTCCACTGTTGAGGAAATGCAACAAAGACACAGAGGCTCAGGCGGCTGCTGATAGTGCTGCTGCCAATTCGTCAGCTCCAGGTTCGCTACCCAAGACGATAAAGACAGAGCAGCTGGGAGCTGACAGGCTAGTGGCTAGCGGTGGTGCAGCAGCTAGCAAGCCAGCGCAACCAGCTAAAGCAGCCAGGCTGCTTGGCAGGGTAGAACAACTTGCCAGAACAATAAAAGCAGAGTAGCTGGAGGCCGACAGATAGTTCCAACTGGTAGTTTTTTCAGGTCCAGGTGCCCAGCAAAGCACAATACGAGCGAGTCAGTCACCATGCAGCAGTGAGTTCCTCAGTAGACCGCTGTGTTTGTTTGACTGCGTTGCCAATGCCAGTGCAGGGGGAGCGATGATCTGTGAATCAATGTGGGCACAACAGGAAGACACAAGCATCGCCAAAAACAACAAGAGAGATGCTGAATGAGACTGTCTGTAAACATACAGTACATGTGATTCTGCTCGTTATCTGTTGATCTTCATAATGTTGGATGCTTTGCGCAATACATTGAAATGATTTCAGCAGTTGAGAGCAGAGCTGCGTGGTGAAAAATGCAAGGTTGTATTTACTACTCAGTTTGTCTGAATATTAAAGCTTCTCGGGAACAAGCTTGTCAAAGGTGATCCATCATGTCTTTCCATTCAGTGCTTGCAACACTGATACCAGTTAATGGTATTAGCTAGTACATCTAATTTTTGTGTATGGGGATTACTGCTGTATGTAAGAACAGTCTACTTGACTGGCGGCATCCAGTTGTCACAGGGACAATAGAAAATGTGTCTGTGATGAATAGAGATGTACCCTGGAATGTCTCTGAGGAATATATGTTTGTTTGTATAATGCTAATGTCGCTAAGTAGGTGACTCTTAATATAGTAACTATCAGTGGCTGGCTACTCAGCGTGAGGCTGACGAAAAATCTGGCACATTAAAATCCGAGAGGATGCAGTAAACCCTATTTTTTCCCTGATGATTCTACCTTGTGAGCGACAAATAAATAAATAAAACCACTGAATTTCTTTATCTAAATACAGTTGGGAGGGAAAAGTACGTTGAATACTTGCTCATACTTCAGTAATAATAAAGAAAAGTAATAAAGAGAGGTTTCAGGAGAACATTCACTTAAGGACAGTTAGATTTGTTTTTCTTGACAGTGGTGAGAAAAGTTAGTCTGGAGCTTCATTAAACAGAACGTTATGTTGTTTCTTCCCTCTTTTATTGAAAGGAAGTTTTGCTCACGGTGGGATGACTCAGTCTTGCTCCCTTTCTCTGCGTCATGTCTTACAGAAAACAATTTTTTTGGTCTTAACGAATCATTGCTGAGTAAGTGGACTTGGAAAATGGGATGTTTCCGACTCCGGCTGCTTTGAATCCCTCGGATACGTTTGACTGCAATAACAAACACTGCAGAGTTTGACTCCCGAATCCTTTCAGAGCCAATTGTCAGTAATGCAACATGAAACGTTCCATATTGTTACATATATTGAAAGACCTGCCGAGTCTTTGACTGCACCGGGAAAATCGGACAATGAGACATTTGCAGAGAAATAGATTTACCTTCACAGACAGTAAAAGGCAGTGGATGAAATAACACTTTTAATGAAGGAGTGTGGGCAGCATACCATATTGATAGAAACGACAAAGACGGCAATTAATTGATTTGAGTGTAAAAGACAGGGAGAGAGATATTAGACTGAATGTATAACCATGAGAATGAAGTCATGATGATCTCAAGGCAGACTTAATAAGGAGGTGTCTGTGCTTTGTTTAGTTAAGATCTGCTCAAGTTTGGCATGTGATACTGCTTCAGGACTGCTGCCAGTTCATTTGTCATGTAGTGAAATTTGACTAAATGCTTTGCTTTTATGCCGGCGATTGTCTCAAAGGTTGGATTTTTGTCAGAAATTCATTGCTAAATAACTCTAATGCAGGTTTTTAAAATCTAAAGTGTCGGCGGTGGCAGTCCACAGTAAAACCCTGAAGTGAAGTGTAGTTCTCTTTTTGGTTTGGCTTCCAATCAACCCTGTCAGTTGTTTATCTTGCTGACGAGGTAGAAATGTATATCTCTAATGATACTTTCTCAATCCATGTGAGCGAGATAGCAATATGCTATATGCTAATAGCAAAAGCTTTTGCCAGGGATAGATAGACTGATTCTTGGCCTGGCTGGTGGAAGTAGTATAAAATGGAAATACGCAAATAAAGAAAGAGTACCTCAAAATTGCACTTGATGGATCGGGGTCATTATCTACTCACTGTCATGCGAATAGAAAGTCAGTTGAAGTTTGGTAGACCACAAAACATTTCTGAGCTTCACAGCAAAACAGCGTTGCAGCGTTCTCCTAAACAACAATGTAAAAAGCAACCATGAAAGAATTTCTGGATGAGATTTTTCTTTAAGTGTAGTACATTTTCATACTTTCAGCCAGACTACAGCCAATCCCACCAGAGCCCTGAGATCTAAGATGTCGTTAGATTAGTAGATATATATTTCACTGTGGCGGTCTAGAGCATTGTGAGCACAGGGGTCAGGTGTTGATTTTAATACCATCTTTGTCTGATTCAAAATAAGTCACATATTAGCTGTTATACTAGCCGGTATAACTGGCGCTCTGTGGTTCTGAAGTGTTCCAGCTCTCACAGACATCTGCCCCAGCTGCTTAACAGAGCAGATTTACAACTGCCTCTGTTGGAATATGAAGTTGAATACCTACTTTTAGACTGGGGAAAATAACTAACCTCTCTAATGGATAAGTGCCCTAGAATGCTTAATGCTGAGCCTCTGCGTGTGTATGCCTGTGTGTTTCAACGTGTGTGTATGTGTGTGTGGTAATCTCTATGGCAGGTTCCTTGCCATTAGTGCACTGTTGAACAAGGCAGCAATTCATTCAGCAGGTTTAACTGTCTGGTGTGTGTGTGTGTGTGTGTGTGTGTGTGTGTGTGTAGCTATGTGGCAGGTTTCTAAGTGCAGAGTGTGTGTTGTTTTTAGAGAATTGTTTCCGTGCGCCTGTCTGCACCATATGGCCCAATGTGGAAAAAGGCCCCTTTAGGGGTCTGTGCATATGGGACTGTGTATGTACGTGTGCGTGTGCGTGTGCGTGTGCGTGTGCGTGTGTGTGTGTGTGAGAGAGAGAGAGAGAGAGAGAGAGAGAGAGAGATAGAGAGAATATGTGTATTTGTGTGTTTGAATGTGTGTCCAGCGGTCTGGTCTGCCTATGGTGAAGCTGTAAAAACAAAGGGAGAAAAAAAGAGAATACATAGGAGCAGTGATGTCAAATACTATACCTCTCCCTGTCTCTCTCTCTCTCACGCACACACACACACACACACACACACACACACACACACACACACACACACAGAAAACATCCACCGTCACGGTCCTCCACTTCTTTCTTTTTAACTTATTTATTCTCCTATTTTTTTGTTTTTTCCTCTGGTTTTGATAACACTGCTTTTCTTTTTCTCTTCCTGATTTGACATTTTTTGTCTTTTTCTTGTGTCTTTATCTATATAAGTTCTGATGACTGAGTCCAATGTGTTGTCTCACTCAAATGATCACTTTCTCTTCTTACTTTAATAATTACTTTCTTTTCAGGCAAATGTTTTCGCCACTCTTTTGTCATTTAAAGCTGCTTTTTCTTCTCAAATTGGTGAAAATAATCACTTTAATTTTTCCCTCAGTAATCACTTTCTCTTCTCTTCTTGTTTTTCATTTGTCTGTTTTGTTTTTCGCTTGTCGTTTATTTTGTCTAATTGGCGTAAACCTCAGGGCTGTGGTAATGACTTCTGAGGTTAACGAGCTTCTGCTAACAATCACTCACTCACTATCCACACACATGGACAAGTACACACTTGTGCAACCATTCACGCACTTACATGCGCTCTCAAGTATGTATTTACAGTGTACACAGATGTAAGCATGTACTTACGAACAAACTGCACAAGACGCGCGCATATGCACGCACTTACAGTACAAAATCTGCAAACACTGACATTATTGCCAGAAACGTGTCACACTTGATTCATGGAGCCCGCTCGCAGCTTCACTTTGAATGTCAGATCTGAAGTTAAAGCCACATTTGCAGGAAAAAAACAAAAACCTGCCAATTAGACTTAGTTGTGACATTTTAATTAAAAAAAAAGTGTGCGGGCATTTTCTGTAACACGTTGAGACACAAACATCTACACCTTCATTCTGAAATTCTGAAAAAATTATAAATGCAGCTGTCCTCAGGCAATATGAGTTCCTGTTGATCTTAAAACCATAGAAGGATCGAGAGTCTGATGGTCTTTTGAAAGCAGAATTCTCTATTAATCTGGCTCAGCAACACACTCACAAACTTGCAATAAAACCTGATCTACATTTCTTAGCTGCGCTTAAAGTAAAATCAGGTCAGCATACTACAAATGAGGTGCTTGTGGAATAGTCAAACAGTGTCTGAACCCTCACCCTCCAAACCTTTCCAACACAACTACTTCTGTTCCTTTTTGCTGTCCAAAGGTGACTGGCCTCCTTTTCACAGCAATGGCAGCTGAGGCTCATGGGTATTGTATTAGAGCCATCCACCGTGCAAAACCTGAGCTCCAAATGAACTTTTTTCACTCTGAACCGTCCAGACCAGAGTGAGTGCACAAGTGAGGAAAACAGTCCCAAAATAAAAATAAAAATTGCTTCTTTACTTTGTAATCATCATCTATAGTTGTGAAAGTATTAGCATTCAAAGTACTTCCACCTCCAAACTTTACCCAGCTAAAGTACTTAAGTAGATCTACTTACTGTAAACGTGTTGTGTCACATTAAACTGCAATTCACTGTTAAAAGATTCATGCTCCTCTGAACAGAACCTGTCAGTCCTGCTGTATGTTTAGCTCAGTTAGCTTGTTAACTCTTTTAGCTCTATTAGCCGTGTTTGGGTAAGCTTTTGGCTTCGTTAGTTATTGGCCCGCTTCAGCTTAACACACCCCAGAACTCTGCCCAGCACCTGCTAACAGCTAACCAGCCCTTCTCCTGCTGATTTCAACACAGATATGTGTATCATAGCATTTTCACCGCATCCTTATGTTTTAAATGCGCTGAGTAGACAGCCAGTCATAGTGTTTGTCGTTTGCCAAATGATAGTTATACATGCATAATTACAAAAATGTATTCTGGCCTCGAGGTGTTCCAGGCAAGATCTCAAGACAAGATTTGAACTAATCAAAATGTGTGGTCGCAGCATCCTTCTTGAGACTTCTGTGTTTCAACTGTATGTTGAGGAACGATGAGGACATTGCTAGAAGAAAATTTTGAAATTGGAATCAGATTGGGGAACGTACTTCTGCAACCAGCAGCTGCAGTCACTTTACAAGTGTCATTTTGTGCAGTCTTAGATGATGTGTTGCAAAATCTGACATTTTGCAATATGTAGATGCAAATCACAATAGACAGGACACACTTCAATGTTTTGAAAAGGACATACATTTGATTGTAATGGCGTATGACCAGAGAACACCAGCAGTGCTTGAACACATTGTTTTCACTTTCTTAAACTAAAAGCCTCTGTGAGTACTGTGCCATCATTAAAAAGTTGTGATTTATAAACACAGGTGTCTAATGCATCAGACTGGTCATCCTTTTCAGAACTTGATGCATCCCTTTACATTCAGTGACAGATTAGGGATTTTGGCTGAATAGCTCTCAGATGCTGAGCTCCACTAAGCTTTATTGATGACTGGAGTCTGACTTGATTCTTGACTGCAGTCTCCTGCTAGTTCTCCCGGTGTGAACTCTGCTTTAATCTCTCCTCCCTCTCTCTTGCTCTCTCTGGTATCTTGATATGGTCTGTGTTCTGCTCTGACTTCCAAACATTTACATTTCTGCTTTCAAGTGCTGTTTATATATGACTCTTATCTGCTATCTAACACACACACACACACACGCACATTAAGACAGGGACAGACGGTGAATCAAACCTTTAGTCGTCCTGACAGCAACTCTGTTGCTATGTCCATAATAGGACAGGAGGAGAGAGAAAGAGGAAGGCAGTAAGAGAAAAGAGTGCCACATAGACAGAAGGAGGGGGAGGCAGATAATTTGCCACCAGAGTGTTTTGTGGTGAGGTGAGGCGTGGAACTTTGGTGACTCGAGCTCACAGGCTTTTTGTGATACTCCACTGATCCCCTGTAGCGAGATTTCTCTTTTCATCTCCCCCCTGAAATTGCAGCCTCCGCTATAGAACAGCACCCCTGGGACTGGTAAGGATTCGGTGTCTTGCTCAAGGACACACTGGCAGGGTGAATTCTTGCAGTCACAGGGGAGATAACTTGGCCTTCTGGTTGAAGGATGTTTTAGTCTTTAGTCACTCTGCCATTCTGCCCTGCTACCCTTGGCTTGTGTGCTCGAATGCTGCCCTATCTTGATAAACTCCTGACAAATTTCCAGTGTGGAAAACACACCTCTGGGACCAGTGGCTCCATCGTCCTCTTCAGTCTGCAGGAGAGGACAGAAAAAGGTACTAGGGTTGCACATTATGTATACTGATGTGGTTTCCCCAACTTTTGGGTGTTTGGCCTTCAGTATAAAATAAATCAGGCACTAGTTTAAACAACATGACGCTTTTGGTTGGTGGACGACCAGACATACACACTACGAATACTAGCAGATATTAGAAGATTAATCAGTAATAAGAATAATTGTTGTTTGTAGCCCTTTTTTAATCAGAACATGAAGAAGTAAAGTAATTAACTTGGTGCACTAGCATCTTGAGGCTGTGTTTTGATCTGACCTTAATGTGCTAACATGCTCACAATGAAAGATTCTAACATGCTGATGTGAAGCCGATAAAATGTGATTACCATGTCTAACATCTCAGTTCATCATGTTATGATGCTAATTAGCAATAAAGACAAATGAGTGTGTTCCGATCAGGATTTTCAGGGCTGATCACCGATCACCGATTGCTGGGAGCAGTATTGGGAGGATTAAGAAAATCAGTCAGGACAACTGATGTTTCCATCTCTAGAGCCATGCTGCTAAAAAGTCAACCCAAACATAGGTTTTGTGTTGGAAAAAAACATGTTTTTTCTGCTTTCCTCTCCTGTTAATTATCTCACAATCTCCAGGTTGGAATCACCTGTTTAAAATTACTTGAGGGTTTAGGTATCAACTTCTTAAAAGACACGGTGTTGGCCAATAAATCCGTAACAGCTCCAGAATCGCTCTTCGCAGCTGCTTCTGAACTCTGACCCCCCCTTTTAATCCACGGCAGGAGAAAAGACAGTTCTGTTACGGAGAGCAGAGTATCACATCTGACAGGGCTACTTTTCATTTGATCACCTAGTGACACATTGTCAGACGGCTAGAAATCAACAATGTGTTTGACAGCGCTAATCCGTTTTCTTTTATTGGGGATAGCTGAATTTATTGCTTCGGGGAGGGAGATTTGCCAGGATGATGCTGAAAGGTAGGCTCGCTGAGGAGGAGAGGGCTGATAGAAAGTCCTGTTATAGTGAAATTATGGTGTGAGAGCAGAGAGAGAGGGAGAGAGAGAGCGGGAGGAAATGACACATAGGTGGAAAGAATCTCATCCTTGCTCCTGTCTCACACTAGCTTTCTCTTTCTTCGTCTCTGACACATTTGCACACTTTAACGTGCACACACACACACACACACACCATAATTGAACAGTAATTGAACACTTCTTATCTACTTATCTGTCCAAAGAGGTTCAAAGTAAAGATTCACAGATCAGTATGTGTCTGGCTGTGTGTGTGTGTGTGTGTGTGTGTGTGTGTGTGTGTGTGTGTGTGTGTGCGCGCTCATGTGCATGCGCCGTGTGATTCTTATCACAGTGTTTGACTCAGAGCTGCTTTTAAGGCAATGAATTCACATCTCGTCCTGTTTCTGTCTCCCCGTCTCTTCCCCTTTCGTGCTGTCTTTTTAAATCTCTCCTGGTCTGTTCCTGTGTTTTAATCTCTCTCTGTCTCTAAAGTCAAAGAACAGTTATTGTCAGTTTTTTCATTACCAAACACAAAGACAGCAGCTGCGCCCACAAAATTTGACTAATAGGTGCTCAATTTCCTGTGTGACATAAAATGAAATAGTACGAAATACAAATCATATGTCTTTTATCTCCTGCTTCACTTATATTTCCTCCTAACTCTGATTAATTGACTGTATCCATTCATTCATCTCTCTCTATCGCTGCACTGTTTCCCACAGTCACATCTCGTCTGTATTCTCTGTAGAGATTATGTAAATTTGAATCCAGAAACATGCAGAGATGCAGGTTTGACAGGTTGAAAGATAACAGATAGCAACAAGAAGAGGAGGAGTCGATATTCTCCCCTGTCTCTTTGTCAGTGAGCGTTACACAGCATGTCAAGCTTTGGGCAGATTTGGTGGAAGTTTTTGGGGACAGATAGGCGTCTCCCCTCAGGATCAGTTGATTAGGCTTTAGAGACCTTTTGGTATTTT